>NC_141992.1:78673083-79008083 GCF_049901715.1 Pseudonaja textilis | reverse complement strand
AGAAAATTGGCACCCACCTACCCTCCTAGAGAATGAAATATTTTGGGGAATATTAAAAAGGCAGGATAAAATATTTTCTCTAAAGGAGAAATGGGGAAAATTTTTAAGGGAGACAGAAACCAACCCCAATCTCCCTACTCCAAGCAGAAACTGAGGAGGCCAGCTTTTAGAAATGCTGATTTGGTAATCAATTCAGAAAAACTGGGCCAGACAAAAACTCCCGATAAACAATTAGGCAAGACAAGATTAGCTCAGACAAACATCAAGGATTTGCATTTCCCCCTTTTGCCTACAGAGCCAGCCAAGACCCCTACATGACCCCATAAGGAGCAGAAAAGGTTTAAAAAAAACCCCACCCACTCTCAACTCCATTTTGTCAGCTGTCCCAGAATCACATGCTGTTGGTGGTTCTTCTGCTCATAAATAAACCAACTTTCTTTCCAATCAGCCTCCATTTTATTCCCGGCTTGGAGCTAGACCTGGATGGATTTTGCTTCCTACAGAACTCAATGAGTGGATAAAAATGCCAAATCCATTCTAAACCTCTGGATGACTGTGTGATTAACCATAATAATGATAATAATAATTTCACCAGCAGTGCAGCTTAGTGTAAAAAGCACAGATCAGAAACCCAGGTGACTGGTTTTCCAAATTTGTGAAGTCATAGGGAGTCATATATGCTTATATTCTTAAACCCTAGCAAGAGGGAGAAGGAAGGGCAGCAGAGGGAGTCACATTTTTCTAAAAACCTCTTGCTTGTGAGGAAAGGCACTACTGTGTAATATGCATTTGTTACCTGCACAGGTAACTATTACCTGTGCTAATAGTTAAGCTTCTGCTTTTCACCCTCTTTGTACTTTCATATGCATGGTGTATTTTATTTATCAGCTTCCTTCATGATCCTTCATGATTTCCCAGTATTTGGCCTCCAGCAATCAAGAGAAAGAGCATAGAAACCTACCCCCTTTTCCATTTCAGTGTGGTGATTGTTGATTTCACGTTAGGAAGGAGCAAGGAAGCGAAGCTAAGCGAAACTACCACTTCACAAACCCGTGGCACAACAAAAGAGAACAAACACATCAGGACAGGGTTTCAGCATCCACCAGCATCTGAAAAGACAAGGGTCACTCTTTTGAAGACAGCAAGGTTCACATTCTGAACAGAGAGTATCACTGGTTTGAAAAAAGAGTCAAAGAGGTTGTCTATGATAAAAATGAATATCCCTCCCTGAACAGAGTGAGAGGGACATGGCACCACCTATCTATTGTTTACAACACAGTCCTTTCAGCAGTCTCACAAAGGTTCCACACCTGTTTACAGATTACTCTGAGAATACAGATAAATCTCCAAATGGCCTCACCAACTCTCAGCTAACAAACAACCCTCAGACTGCTAACAACTTGATAACTGCAAAGATCCTTCTATTCCCCACCAGTCAGTTAGAACCGAAGAAGCTTCTTGGATGAAAAGTCTTTTCATCTAAGAAACTCCACCTCCCACTCCCGCAAGAAAATCCAGTTGACTTTGGGGGAAAAAAATACCTGGATGATTGACAATATCCATAGACATAATGAAAACAATGGTTTGATTAATATGCCTTATACAAGACCCCACCATTTGCCAGTGGAACAGAGGAGAACACACATGAGGGAGGCAGGTGAGGGATTGGCCATCAAAATAACAAATTTTAATGCCAGTATAATTTTCTGGATGGTTGAATAGCATTTGAGTTCAGCAGTGGGGGAGAGAGAATGACAGCTAAGAATTTGGTGCCAGATCAACTCTAATTATGAATATAAAACTATAGTGAATAATAGCACATGATAGCACATAAAACAATTCATTGATTTTCAGGAATTGTCTTAGGGTACTGAAACGGTCCATTGTGGCACTAAATTTTCAACTGCAAATTAATACCTTAGTGTAAGTTTAAAGAACCATTGACTGAGCTTCTTAGTTACCTTGCCTTGCTTAAAATATGCATAGTACAAGACCATTATAAACCCAGCTCTAAGCTTTTTCTCTTCTTTTAAATCCATATTGCTGCCCCTTTTCATATTTATCAAATAGACAATTTTACCACCTAATGAAAGTAGGTGAAAGAGGACATGGAGCAACATCCTGCACACACCTTTTCACTAATACACAAGTTTTCCCTTCTGTGTGTGAACCTCAAGAAAATATGGGACATGATAAAGAAGGCAGGTTCTACGTTTAAAAGTAGAGATGATGTGAAACTGTGGGGGAGCCCAACATGTGAACACATACGTCCATAACAAGCCACAGACAAATGATGACACATGCACAGCAACAGCAAGAAACAGATCCTGACCTTGTGTTCTTGCACTCCAATATTTCATGGAAGTACATAAATCTCAAGATTAGTATTCTGATATCATGACATAAGTTCCTCATTGGCCCTCTTGCTCACATCTGCAAATACCTACTTATGAAATTCCCCTTGACTGTTTTAAGTTAGTTCCACTCTCTTTGAATTGAGCTTACCTTAAACTGAGGTTTATCCCTGGTCCATCTGCCTTGGCACACCAAATAGCTGCCTTTCTTATTTTAAAACAAATAACCAGAAACATGGAAGGAGGGAAGATTCAAGGTCAAAGCTAAGCAGGAGAAACAGTGCACTTTCTTTCTTTGTCTGCAAGTAATGCTAATAGGATCATTTACCTGCTAGGAATTATAGAGCTTGTTGCTCTATAAAAGTTCTATAAAAAGCTGTAAACCTCATTTCCTTAGCAAGAAATAATACTAGGGCTCATCTTCATCATCTCATTTCTCACAACATAAAGACATCTTCCTAATCATTTGAGGCCCCTATCCTCTTGATTTCATCTCTGTCTCATCGCCATCCCGCTGCTGAAGTAGCCTAGAGGCCTGTCCAGTTTTCTGTTGGATAAAAGTGATCTTCTCCTTCTATTGATTATTGATACAAAGTTTGCCATGGAGTGAGTATAGAGGGATTTGAAGACCAGCTTTAGGATGACAATGGTTAGAAGATGGGAACTACCCAGATTCTATTGACTGTGGTAACTCACCCTATGTCTGGTAAATGGTCACTCCAGGCCCATTTTGGTTTTGATTGCAAGAAAGAACACAGAAATAACAGATCTGGGAAACATGACCAAATTCACATTCACATGTTCACACATATGTGCACACTTGTTTGTTGTTCTTCTGATGGATTAAAGCTTTTGTTCAGGTTTATTGGCCCACTTTTTCTACCATGTATTTAGAACCAAATTTGGAGACAGGCGTGATCAGTGCACAAAGGCCAGCCTAAGAAGGAATAATCAAAAGAACTTTGGTGACTGGAAAATAATTCTTATAGCAAACATACCCATTTACCCAAAAACTAAGAGTCACAGAAATGGTGGTTGTTGGTGTTGGGTTGTTTTTTTTTTTTTTTAGTGTGCAGAGAGAAGCTTAAAAGAGCTAGACCTGGTGTTAGTCAAAGACAAAAGTACACAAAATCCTTGACAGTAAAATGAAAGCAAGAGAGAAATCTGATAGCTGAAGTGAGCATCAATCAGACAACTCACCCTGTTTTCTGCTGCATTTCTCCGAGGACTGAAAACATAACATAGTATATGAGAATGTATTTCATCCTAAAAGCTGGTTCTCCCTTCTACTTTTTTAATTCAATAAGAAAACCCAATTATATACTGGGAAAAGAAAATCAAAAGCTTCATATAATATTCTTCACTGGGCAAAGTCTTTTCCACATCCTCTTTCTGCATGCACCCTCTGGAGAAATTCAGGTGTTGATGCCACTGATCTGTTGGCCTTTTTTCATGAAAATATTGATTTCACAACTTTCCCTATTTTTTCCAGGAGATCAATATTCCCATGACAAATAAAACAAATAAATAATAAAAACAAAGGTTGGCTTTGTTGTAAAAGTCTGTCTTCATATGTGATTGCTGCAGGTGAGAAAGAGATTAATAGACCTGCCACAAGAATTATTTTCTTTCTTTCTTTCTTTCTTTCTTTCTTTCTTTCTTTCTTTCTTTCTTTCTTTCTCTCTCCCTCTCTCTTTCTCTTTCCTCCTTCCTTCCTCTCTTTTCTCTCTTTCTCTTCCCTTCTCTCTTTCTCTCTCCTTCTCTTCTTTCTTTTTCTTTCTTTCTCTTTTCTCCTCCCTTCCCTGCTTCCTCTCTTCCTTCCTCTCTTTCTCTTCCTTTCTCTTTCTCTCTCCTTTTCTTTCTTTCTTTCTTTCTTTCTTTCTTTCTTTCTTTCTTTCTTTCTTTCTTTCTTTCTTTCTTTCTCTCTCCCTGTCTCTCTTTCTCTTTCCTCCTTCCTTCCTCTCTTTTCTCTCTTTCTCTTCCCTTCTCTCTTTCTCTCTCCTTCTCTTCTTTCTTTTTCTTTCTTTCTCTTTTCTCCTCCCTTCCTCCCTTCCTCTCTTCCTTCCTCTCTTTCTCTTCCTTTCTCTTTCTCTCTCCCTTTCTTTCTTTCTTTCTTTCTTTCTTTCTTTCTTTCTTTCTTTCTTTCTTTCTTTCTTTCTTTCTTTCTTTCTTCTTTCTTTCTTTCTTCAAGTATATGAAAAAAATTTCCCCAAATATTAGCTGATTGGTTGATGGAATGCAAGAGAGGTATGGATAAAGCAGTATGGATTGGCTAATGTTTCTGACAGTTAACCCCGCCTTGCCACAGTTAAAGAGAGTGATTGGTGCTTGATTATGTTTCTGGAAGGTTATGTTACAAGAAAAAAACAGATGGTAGGGAATCCACCAATCCCTGCCCTGAAACTATCCCATATTACTTGGTGGGTCGGCAGCAATACTGCCCAGCCTCATTGCTGAGTCACAGCAAAGGTGGACTTTCAGGACAGCACTATTTATATTGACATAAATACAAATAATGACACATAAACTCAAAGATGGGAAGAAAGCACTTGAAAGCAGTTGTCTGGATGAGCCATGGGAGCCCACTACCAGGAATTATGCTTTTCCATGATAAGTCCTCTTTTCCCTCCAATAATATGGAAGTTGTGAGTTAGGATTACTGGTAAGGGAAAGATTGCAGTCACTTAACCAGTGGAATTCTAAGCATTCCAAGATGGGGGGGGAAAGGATATTTGTTCCTCCTAATTAGGCAACAAGGTCTTGGAAAACCCTATTTTTGATAGATGTAAACACTGATGTTGGTCCAGATAGTACAGTACCCTTTCTATATATTTATATATTTACTAAATTTAGCATAAGTCAATTTACATAATTTTTCAAAAAAATCAACTGTCACAGGAAAAAGATTCAAGCAATTTTTTTTACCCTCTTAAGGAGCACCAGTTACATTGGTAAAAGTGCATGCAGGGTCTAGAAATACATTTCACATTGTTTAATAAGGCGCATTTTGTCTTGTTAAATAAACTGCAGCTCTGGGAGATGTTGCGTAAGAGCTTTGGGACCAGATGTGGACTTTATCAAGGAGAATAATAAATGTATGATACAAAATGGTCAAGAATGCGGGGGGGGGGGATATGCAAGCAAGGTGAAGATGAGCATGGAGATAATGTGTCATAGTTCCGAACAATGAACCCAATTCAATCAGAACTTGGAAGCTCCATTCAGGCTTGAAAGGCTTATTATTGAGTACATCGTATCGGAACTTAGAAAGGTGAAGCCAGCTCTGAGTATTTCCCGCGCTTCACAGTAATAAAAAGAACAGAAACTTCCCACCCACCTCAGGTGTCCTGGGTCACATTAACCAATCAATCCTGTAGTAGCTTCCTCCTTGGTCTCAGCAGGTGTTGACATGACCTCGATTCTCATGCTGCTTCTGGTCAATGTTTTGTCTAGTGCGGTGGTGTCAAACTCAAGGGCTATGGGCTGCATCTGGCCCACGTGGTGCTTAGATCTGGCCCACGAGGCCACCCCAGAATCAGCGAAGGACCGCCCTACAGTGCCTCTGCCAGTAAAAATGGAGCCTGGGTGGGCCACATCCATCCACAGGCTCTGTTTCCATTGGCAGAGGGCTGCAGGAGGCCATCGCAGATGAAAACAGAGCAAATGATGTCAAGCTGGCCACACACACACACCTACACCCACATGCCCCCCCCCCCGAGGTCAAACACAACACTGATGTGGCCTTCAATGAAATTGTGTTTGACACCCCTGGTCTAGTGGACTAGGGCACCACATTCCAGTCCATTCTAACTCTCCCCCTTCTCCCGACGAGTGGCAACTAAGAAACGAAGCAAAAGTAAACATGGCTTCGTCCAAAGTAGTTTCGCAGTTGAAAGAATGTAGGAGTGGTTATATAAAAACCAGTTTAGCCCGGAGAAAGAGGAAGGAGAAAGAAAGAAACTCAAAATTACCCTTACTCTACTCTCTTTGGTATAAGAGGGGACATTATATTATTATAACCAAGAACAATAAACTTCAAATAGTTTTTGTGGTGCCTCTTCCCTGATCTGGCATGAAGAGATGACACACACAAAAAATTACAGATCCATAATTTACTGTAGCTATAATGACTACAGTGAGTCTTTAAAGTGATGATGACAAAGATACTGATAAAATGATAAGCTATTCTTGCAGGCGACATAATAATCCTTCCCAGATGAGTGCTCCAGATAGGTTTGCTCCACTGACATCATTCAGATGACAGTGGTCTTTCACCAGCAGTGTTAGGTACAAAGGCTATTATTCTTCAGACACTCAGAAGATTCATGGCCATCAGTGGGAGTTCAATGCCATTTGAGTTATGCCACTGTCCCAGGTGTCGGGGGAGGACTTGGGCTTATATGGAATATGCTCAATATGTAATGAGTTCTTTAACCTGGAGAATACAGATCCACTTGACTACATCACTGTGAATAAAAAGAAGGATTTCATCAGGGTTGTGTATGCCAAATCAGAATTCATTCCACTTAAAATCTCTGTGTTCATTTAAGAAATATATGGAGTTTGCAGCTCTTCTGCTTAAATGAAGAACAGCTATATTCCCTACTAATGAAAACTCTCTAAAGCTTTGCAAGAAGATTAGTATGCACAACAAGACAACACATAATAAACTCTGAAGTAATACAGAACTGGTAATAGCAGAAAACTAGAATAAAAAGCAACCACAGCCAATAGATGTAAGTACAGCCTGAACGCCTGGAAAAACAGCAAACATGCAGAATATAAACAGGATATAGACTTTTTGGGGGGGAGGAAGTTCTAAAGCAAGGATTGCATCCTTTGCAGGAGTTGTTGGAGCATTTAATTTAGCTGGGAATGTTTGATTATTTAAGCAGGCATTCAAAGACTGAGATTTAGAGGGTATATGTACTGAGGATGATTAGAGACACTGTTTATGACATTGTCCTAATTATTATGAATTTGATTGTTAATAATGTGTTATATAATTTTTATTGCAAGCTACCTTTATACACTAAGATTTTCTTTTGGATTGAAATGGCAGAAAGTAACTTGCAGATGAGATAGATAAATGATAGATGATAGATAGGAGATAGACAAATGATATAGGTATAGCTAAACAAACACAGATAATAGATTCTTGTTCCTCGATTTGGGCAAAGTCTGGATTTTTATTTATTTATTTCACTTGCTCTCTGCCACAGGATGCCTCTCACTCCGTACACCCAGCTGCTCTTTGCCAATTTAAGAATTATTTTGATGAGAAACAGAAGATCAGAGATCATAACTCTCCTTACAGAAAATTTAATTTATTTGGGTTGATTTTCACGCTAACATGCAAACTACTTAGAATTTATCAAAGGAAGATTCAACCCCAGATGGATCCAATTATGCACTTGAATTTTTAAAAAGTCTTTGTGTATTCTGGTAATGGGTGCAGCATATTGTCACAAGAAAAAGGAGAAAAGGGTGGAGGGAACCAATTTTGACGAGATTTATTTGACTTGAGCAAATTACTCCTTCTTTTGCCTTTAGCCTTCAGTTTTCCTGCAGCTCCAAAAAAAGTAATCAAACTGTTCATTAAATAATCACCATGAAATGCTAACCTTTGGAATGCAGTATTTCTTCTAAGATCATTACCATAACAAAGTTCAACCCATTGTAATTTAAGTAAAATGGGGTGTATTCTAACTCTGATCTAAAACATAACCTATTCCAAAAAGTTTCACAAAAATTGTTCGAGCTATAATAAATGCATTCGTAATAGGGAGCAACCTGAAGTTTATTAATTATATGTGTTTAGGATTTATTTCACGGTAGACGTGGCATATGGTAATACTGTTATTCAAAATCTATTGAAGAGTCTCATCATTGGTTTGTGTACAGATGCTTTTAATCTCCAGCTTACCTCAACTAATTTTTTTATTTTTTTTTAAATGGAGGCACTTATTCTGAATACATATTGGAATATATCATTTGTATGGGATCCAGCATTTGGTTTTTCAACTTGCTAATAAAATGATTCATGCACTAAAGTATTAGGTTCCCACCGTAATATATGATAAGCTATAATGGAAACTACAAATACGGTGGTTGAAAGGAAGAATGCTAGGTTGCAACCTGGAGACTGTGGATTGCAGTACAGATTTAATCTGACATACAACAGACTCATTGAAATCAATCAGATTGGTATTATGACTGAGGCTATATCCATCATCATATGTTTGCTATATAGCCACATAGTGGAATATAATTCATATAATATAACAGAATAGACTATTTCATTTGTGTGCTACCCATCTCATCCAGAAGCAATAACAATGCTCATTCATTCTAGCCATCATCTATCCACTGCAGGGTGAAGGCCTCTTCTGCCTTTTTCCAACCCATACTGTCCTGAGCCTTTTTTTAACCAATTGGGCCTGCAATAAGTCATGCCCCGGTCAGAATCTGACTCAGAGGAGGAAGCTGAACAGCTGACAGGGAGTGGGAGTGTGGCTCCATTGGCTGTGGAGGAGGCTGGGGAAGGGCAAAGTCTGGCTGGATGGAGCAGGGGAGAGAGAGAACAAGGGAGAGGGAATTCAGAGGAAGACCCAGGCCCATCCACTCTTCATCCTAGGGCCCATAGGGAGGAACGGAGAAGAGAGCAATGTGGGTTGTGTGGCTTACGGGGAGGAAAGGGCCCTGATTCCCTTCATTGTCTGCAGCTGGGAGCACAGTGTATAAAAAAAGGCAAGCTGCATGCAGCAAGCTGTTGGGAGCAAATGTGACTTTATCTTGTATCATTGTGGCTTATCTGTGTTCCTGGAGTCTTTCCAACTTTGTGAGTTTTGCCATGCTTTCAAGTTTGAAATTCCTGCTCCAGCCCTGCCAAACTAATTACTTCAGTTTGGTTTGTTTGGATTTTCAGTTTGTGCGTACCTTGCTTTGGACTGAATTTTCTACAGTCAAAGGCTGTTCCTGGGAGAATGTTTCTCCATCTCGAAGGTAACGTGGACATTGGGGGCAAAGTTAGAGATAATAAAGGGACTTTTATTGCTTATCTGACTGTGTTGCCTTTGTGCCATGCCCCGAGTCATCACACAATACTTGCTGAGGTCATCGACCTGTCTTGTTTTAGGTCTCTTTTGCATACGCTTTTTATCAAGTGAGATCCATTCTATGACTGCCTTGGTTCACCTGCTTCTTCTTGCTATGTGACCAGCCCATTTCCATTTCAACTCTCTTGATGAAATTGTATACTTTTGTTCGTTCTCTAAACCAGTGTGCCCCCCTCTCAACCTTTTGGGCGCCAGGAACTGGTTCGGGGGGGGAGAGGATTTTTAGCAGATCAGAGGGGTGTGGTTTCATGCGCTGCCTGCATTCCACGGATGGGGCTTTGCTTGTTTGTGCAGACCAGTTTCTGGCATGACGCGGCCCAGTGCAGTCCACAGACCAGGGGGTGGGTCCCTCTGCTCTAATCCATGTACAGGTCTTTCTATCTTGTCTGAGCATGTATCTTTCCATGGCTTTTTGCACCACTCATAGCTTTTGTATCGGTTGTGAGGCTAATGTAATAATATATTTATATTATATTAATATGTTCATAAAGCAAAGGAAATCATGACTGTTCTTATTTCTTCTTCCTTGATAATATGCTTCTGCTCTCTTACAGTAGCTTGCTTGGCAGTCACAACCAATCTGAATCCCCTTATGTGTTTTCCAGTCATAGCATTAGATGGAAACCCACCCTTTCCGTTTTATTCAAATTGAATAAATCGCATCCTACTGTAATTTGGCTGTAGGCTCCCAGACAGGCAGATTCCAGAAGTTTTCATTCCAACCATTTGCAGTCATATTTATTTCCCCAGCAACTTCCAGCAACAATTTCAGTCATGGGTACTCAGCAAAAGCCCTTCAGTGGTTAAGGGCCAACTCACATAAAACATCTATTACAATCTGACAATCTGACATGAACCTGACTTGCCTATTTCAGTGAATTATGATCAGCTAAACTTGTCCAATGGAATGACAGAGCACATGTCCAGATAATGAATCACCAGTACTCGGTGCCACTCATTTGCTTTGAAGACGTATGAGCCATGATCTGGGCAGGTATCCTATTATACACATGACTCCTACTACTGTCCCAGTTCACTCTATTAAATGGTTGTGTGAATCCAACCTCAGTGGAATTTTCATAGATCAGTACTGATTTTTGTATTGGAATTTGTGAGGACGTCACATACCATATTACATTTTTCCTAGGCCGTTTCCTTATAGGCAAAAACTGGCTTCCCTTTAACGTTAAAAGAATTGTGGGAACACAATAAGAGAAATGGCTCCAGAAGATACAAAAGAGTTGTAAGAAACTACCTTGAAGCTGCACACAGGTCATTCTGCAGTTAGTGAGGCTAAGACATTTTACCTTGTGCTTTTTAGGCTATTAGGAGCTTTAAGATGCTTGTCTTTTTAAATTTTCACTATCTGAGCTAAAAAAAAAAAAAGTTCTCCAGGAAATATTCTGACTCAAACTTCTACTTTATATTATTCTCTTACACTCAGAGAGAGTTCACAGATAGTTAAGCATGTAGTAATTGCAGCTGTCACTTGATAGCTTGACTTCAATCAGTCATCACATGATGGCTCTTGGTGGGCTATTACCTCTTACAATCTTAGAAATTATCACACAACAGGAGCTAAAGTGTAAAGTGACAATCCCAGTACAAGGCAGCTATCACCAACTGCAGAATGGTTTTCTCTTAAAATGAACTAAAGGAGAAGGGTCTTTTAAGAGGATATAGATGTCCTGTGATGTTCTACAAGATTGCCTGACGTCTACTTAATCTTTTCAAAGGTAGGCTTGAAGGCATGAGACAGAGAAACCTAGTAGCTCCACAATGTATTGTCTGCTCTCTTATTTGTCCCATCTTTCTTCCTTTAGCCCAGCCTCCTCTAAATTGACATGCTTCAAGTACATTAGACTTAAATTCCTATAATTCTGGGAAGAAGGCCAATATCTCTGGACAGCTCCAGGTTATGGAAGGTTGCTTTAATTTATAATGGTTATTTCCAACAAATAGTTGGGGCTTCAACTCAAAGGTCCCCGCTTTTGGACATGGTGAAGGAGGGAGTAAAGCACCCTGCAAGTGTGAGTAGTGTCACCTCTGAAGCATGAACCTCTTTGTGGAAGCAAATTAGGACAGCTTTTCACTGATACGCATGGATATCTTATACCAGGGCTGTCAAACTCATGGCTCGTGGGCCTGATGCATCACATGCTGGCCATACCCATGCCTGGTTTAGCAAAGGAGGAAAAAGTCCTGATATGTCACGTGATGCTGCCTTGATGCTGCGAGCTTGACACCCCTGTCTTCAGCGGTGGTATTCTACCAGTTCAGCATGGTTCAACCAAACCGTTCACTCTGATGATCAGCTGTTGGGCCCTCCCACCTGCCCTGGCTCTATTCTGACCTACATTTCCTGCTTTTCAACCTCAGCTGCTTCCCGCGGCAGCCATGAGTCAGCTGTTGAAGACACAGGGAGAGTGCAGGATTGCAGGAGAAGGTTGGTAGCAAACCCTCTGTGTGCCCACCAAGCCACTCCCACAGAACCAGTGGTAAAAATAATTTGAAACCCACCACTGCCTGTCTTATATTCTAATCTGCTCAAGAAGCCCATAAAATATCCTTGGTTTTACCTCAGTTGTGAAGCTACAACCTTCCAAAGCTCTAATTGAGCAGGCAGCTGAGGTGACTTTTTAATTTCAAGGCCTGAATGAAAAAGTAAATCTTAATGTGCTAATAGGTGTGATTGCCAGGCTGCCTCCTCCTCCTCCTCCTCTAATACTCTTTCACTTAATGGTTTTGTCTTATGAGTAGACTCCCATGTTTTGTATAATCTCCATTCAAGACAGTAGATAAAACATGAGAATCCATTTACTGTAAGACAACAACACACACACACACACACACACACACACACACACACACACACACACCTTGGTAAGCTGTTATGTACAGTTTTATATGTAACACTTTGTTTTTCATTTGCTGCACCCAATCAGCCCATCTGCTTTTAAGGCTGAGGCTGAGGCACCATATTTTCTGAGGGCTCAAAAGACTTTGCTGGTACAGATAATTGAGAAAATGCAGTGCTTCTTCCGAGAGCCTTCTGATTGGGTGTGTAATGTGCAGAGAGTGAGTGCCACTGATACCGATTATAGCGCGTGTGATTTATGATGTCTGATACAAATGTCTCCTCTTCCCCTACTTGTGCCAGTGCTGTTTTGTCATTTTTTTTAAAAAAAAAGGAAAGAAGGCATCGAGTGAGCATACAGAAGAACTCAGCAAAGTGATTGATATTTCAGTCAGTGGGGATCGTCCTTCTAACCCAGTCTCCATCGTTCAGGCTGCACTATCAGAGGCTGGGGCCTGAACCTCAGACCCTCTCCATTTGGGTCATTTGCCATCCCCCAGAGTGATGACTCTCAATGCATAACTTGGTTATGAGAGATTGATCAGTTAAGTCAGCACGGATCTTGAAAGCAAAGCTGCAAAGGAAGGAGATGTCCCATTTGTTTTCAAGACAGAACACTGCTGCTCCTTTGCTTCGCTTGGCAACAGAAACCACCACTGGTGAAATGGGCAGCCAATCAAAGCCCTGCTTCTGCCAGAACATAGTGTAGAAAGTTAGCACCGACCCTTCTCCTAGAAGAATGAAATATTTTAGGAACTATTAAAAAGGCAGAGCATTATATTTCGCTAAAAGGAGAAATGAAGAAACATGTTCTTGTAAAGCAGCCCCTGTCTTCCTTAATAGCCTACAGCAGATGTCAGCACTTAAGAGATAAATAGATAGATCTATTCATAAGCAAATACCTTCACCCAAGATCCAACAAAGGTAGGATTAGCCCTCAGCCACAACAGGATTTGCCTAATGCCCCTTTATTGCATCAGCAGTCCAAACTTCAACCAAACTTAGCTTAGACAACCTACAGAGCCAGCTATGACCCCTCCATAACCCCTGCAATAGCCAATAAAATACATGTTCTTGCACAGGAACAGGAAGTTCAAATGCAAAGCCCAAAAGAATGTATTTAAAAACCCCACTCTCAACTCCATGTGGTCAGCTGCCCAGAATCACACGTGCTTTGTGGTTCTGCTTCATCAATAAATTGGCCCTCTTTCCAATCAGCCCCCAGCCTCCATTTTGTCTCCAGTGCCTTTCTCCTGGCTTGGAACTGAACCAAATGGATATTTCTTCCAACAGTAGTTGCTGGCAGATTCTTGCAGTCTATAGGTAGTCCTCAACTTATGACCACAACTGAGATCAGAATTTCCATTAAGGTGGCTGTTAAGGAAATCATGCCCAATTTTTATGAACTGTTTTGCCACCGGGACGGAATCATTGCAGTTGCTAAGTAAATCACATGGTCCTTATTAAGTAAGTCCAGCTTCCTCCATAGACTTTGTCAGAAACAGGCCAGAAAGGTCACAAATGGCATTTACTTGACCCAAAGATGATTCAACCATCGTAAATACAAGCCAGTTGCCAAACGCCCAAATTTTGTTCACGTTCCTGTGAGAATGCTGTGATGGTTGTAAGTGTGAGGATCAGTTGTAAGTCACTTTTTCCAGTGCTGTTGTAACTTCAAATGATTGCTAAATGAATGGTTGTAACTCAAGGACTGTCTGTTCTTCAGCAAATGCTTCACTTTGTAGAGAAGTGTTTAAAGTTGTACGGATATTAAAATGTACGCAATGATCCAATCCGGGGTGGGATTCTACTGGTTCAGCCTGGTTTTATAGAACTGGTAGCTCTGCTGCAACAATCTTCTGGTCTTCTGTTTGGCCCACCCACCTGTCCGGGCTCTAGGCTGTGCTTTATACCCTGCTTTTTCTTCCTCAGCTGCTTTGTGCAGCACAGCTGAGTGCTGCGCATCAGCAGGAGAAGGTGAATGCTTGCTGGAGCGGGTGATTTGAAATTAGCCCGTGCTCACTGAACCAGTTGTTATACCAGTAGGATTCCACCCCTGAATCCAACCATACACTGTCATTGTCCCCTTACCCATTCCTGCAAATGTCCTTGGTCTCTCTCTTCTTTATCAAACATAGAGCAACATGTTCTATGAGGCACTTCGCCACCTTGCAATGGTGTCTCTACAAGGGTAAACATTTACTGAACTGAATTGTGGGTATTTGCAAGTATCTAGGTTCTATTTAGCAACCTGCGTTATTAGCCAGTCCAATACAAAACATGATTTGGACACAAGATTATTGTGCATGTTAATCCACTGAGCAACTTGAAGGATCCAGAAAAAGAGAACTGAACACTTTAAGCCTACAAAAGGGTTTGTGTGATTTCTTTATTTGAGTTTTGGAAAGGTTTATCATGAAGGCTGCAGATTGCCACCTTAGTTGAGAGGTCTACCATAGAGGGATAATTACAGAAAGGGTCTTGTTTAGCCTGATTAAGTGGTCCTGTTCTATAGAATAAATTGTTACAAATCAAATGGAGTTGATTAGATAAGAGACTCACCACTGGCCTTCTTTTTGGGAATGGGAACAACTTGTGAAACAAGGATTTTCCAAAATGGAGGCTTCTGTTTCAGAGGTTCATTTTCAGGTACTTAGTCACTTCTACTACCTGGGAATCTCTTTTCTCAAGATATGGTTCTTTCTTTCCTTGAGGAAAGTGGTGGCCACAGATATGGAAATGAAGAAATTCAACCACCCCAATTAAATTTAGGGCCCTGCAAGTGGTTGTTTAGCCATTTCTGCTGTGGGTATATTACAGAGTTCACTATATGTCTAACTACAGGCAGTCCTCAATTTATGACCAGTGGTTTAACAAGCATTCAAAATTACAACAGCCTCAGACAGGGAGCTTTATGCCTTACAAAACACTTCCAGGAACTGTAAAGGATCATGCCACCACCTCCCATTCATATGACCACATTTTGGGCACTTGACAATGGCTTCAGTGTATAACCAATTGCCAAGCTCCCTGTGATCATATGATTGCAATTTGCAATCTTCTCTGATAACTTCCCCAGAAAGTAAATGTAGAAGTTGGTGGGAAAAGTTAAAAGCAGAGGGGATGGAGAAAAAAATACTGTCACTGGCTGCAGGAATGAAGTAGAAATCCTGCAGATTTCAGCTCCATTCATGCAGTTCTACTAAAGATTTCCCCTCTGTGCATGGAGAGGAGGGAAAATATTTTGCAAGGCTGCAGGAATAGAGCTGAAAACCTGAAGATTTCAGCTCCTTTTCTGAAGTACCATAAAAGATTTCCCTTGAAGCCAAAGGATTCTCTCCCCCACCCACCCCTCATGCACGGAGGGCAGCTGAAATCCTTCACTGGGCTGCAGGAACAAAGAGCAAAGAGGCTGCCTGTCAGGAGATTTTCAGCTGTGCATGGAGATGAAATCCTCGCAGCTGGCAGCTCTTTCATTCAGTATGCCGAACAATCTAGGCCAGGGGTGTCCAACCTTGGCAACTTTAAGACTTGAGGAATTCTGGGAGTTGAAGTCCATAAGTCTTAAAGTTGCCAAGGTTGGACACTCCTGATCTAGGCTATTGTTTAACCACTGCCACTGGGAATGCTGGGATTGCAGTCATTGAGGGAAACCATGATGTGGGCTCTTTGCTTATTGTTTCATTTAATGATCAAAATTCCAATTGTGGTTGTTAAGTGATGATTACCTTTACAACTCAAAAGCAATCAAAACAAATACAAAAAAAGGTGACAGAAAGCCTTGAAAGATCAGATCCCTAATATGAAGTAAAATTCATCAAAGTATTTCTTAAGAATCATTTGACTCTCAATATAAATTTTGTGATGATAGAAATGGATTTTTATTATTAAAGAACAAAGAAGATTTTGATAACTTTTTTGTTGTTGTTACACTGAAACTCTCTGAAGCAGAATGATTTTTTTTAATCAATTCACTTGGGATCAAAAGAAAGAAAAAAAAGGATAAAGGCAAAGACAAAAGTGCTTTGATGCACAGAATAAGCCATGATTTAATCAGATGACTGATTAAATTAGTTTACTTCAGGTCCAGAAAAAGTATGTATATCAAGAGAGAAAATATTCAGAAGTGCAAAATGCAATCCCCACCCCCCACAAATCATAAGGCAGAATCCCTGAGAGGTACATCTTCATTGTTGTAAGGAAGTCTTGGAATATACCAAATTTTCTCTGGATTCCCTCAGAACAAATCCAGTTTTTATTTACTTAGTAATTTGCTTACACTGCTCAACTCCCAGCAACTCTGCATGTATGAAAATGGGTGGAAATGTTCAGCCAGGGAATTTCCAAGCTGGTCTAAGTGGCCCTCTGTAATTAAGAAATTATTGAATGGAGAAGGAAAAAAAGAAGCTGAAATGGAAAACCTTGTCCTAACAACAGAAATGGCAGGGGAAAGGGCGAGAAAGATCGAGAATTGTTCAGCACCAGCTGAAGAAGAACTGCGTGTTTTTTTGGATGAAACATCTGACTGGTCTGCAATCATTCATTATGAAGCAGTTTAACAACATACTGCAAGGATGTGAAATTGAAGAGTGCCTAACATCTTGCAAAACCTACAGGATAATGAAAGTTCCAGCAAAAGGGGCAGCATCAGGCAACTACAGACCAATTATTGGTTTACTAACAACTTACAAATGGCTAAATCTAGTCCAACAGCATCTTGCTGAAAACAAGCTCTTTCAATCTGCGCAGAAAGGAAACTGTCCAAATAGTATGTGTATGGGTGGTGGTGGTGGGGAAATCAGCTCCTAACCGACAAGGCAGTTTTGGAAAACTGCAAGAGAAGGTAGACCAATTTGAATGTAGCTTGGATTGATTACAGGAAGGCATGTAACTTCCTGCCACATGACTGGATAATCAAGTGCCTAGAAATAACAGGAGTCAGAAACAGCAGAAGTTTTGTGCAAAGATAAATGGCACACTGGAAGACACAGTTGCTGTTCAATGGTGATACAATAATAATTTATTGATGCCACATGAACTCCCAGTAACTCTGAGCAGTTTAGTCCTTTGGAAATTTTAAGGCAAACTATGCCAAAAAAAAAAAAAGCCCATTTATTGCTTCGTTATTTTTCACGGTCAACATATAGTCTACAGTGCCAGATATTGGATTAGCTTTTTCATTTTTGCATTGCTTATGTATCTCAATCTTCTGGGCTAAAACTCTGCTGCTTATTTTTTTTTTTTCTAACAATACCAGGTGCACGTTTGACCACTCATCCATTTTTAATATATTGATATATTAGCACAATGCAACAATGTGACCCAAACCAATGTGCTCCTTCACCTTTGTCCCATCATCACATGGCAATAACAAAATGAGGATATTAATTTTAAACACAGTTCAGAAGAGCCACAAGTTGGCCACTAATAAGATTAGGGATCTACATCATTCTCCGGTTCGGTTTGACAGTGCAATTTTCCAGTCTGGCATTTTTACCTATAAACACACACATATTAAACATTCATGGGATGAACCGAATGAATTACAATTATGATTTCTTTCTCTGAATGGCTGAAGAATCAGTTTTGTTTAATCTTTTTAAAAAATCATTTTAAGCTTACGAAAAGGGCTAGGCATTTTTCAGGCAGGCTTCTTCTCTACTTCCTGAACTGTGGCTGAAAACCATAAGTAGATTCTCTGAAAAAAGTTTACTTTTTTAATAACCTTCTTAAAGCCATCAAGGAGAAAGTTATTCTGATCTGTGATAGGAGAACATTTAACATCAGGGCTGCCAGTAAGGAAAAAAAGCCCTTTAGCATCAGTTGACCCCAACTCTGGGAAGCACGAGACCCTAAGGAGTTTCTCTCTTGATGTTATACTAACTCCAGATAATATAGATTGAAATAAATGGTTTTGCAGATCTCCAGGTGCCTGGTATAGAGAGCCACTTTAGTGTAGTGTTAAGGCACCGGACTAGAAACTGGAAGATTGTGAGTTCTAGTCCTACCTTAGACACAAAGCTAATTTTCTCTCACCTCTAAAAGGAAGGCAATGGCAAAGCACTTCCAAAAAAGTTGCTAAGAAAACTCCAGGGACCTGCCCAGACCTCTGCCAGGAGTCAGTCCTAAGCCAAAACCTGAAGTTTCTGAAGATATTTGGAATTCACAGGAGAGCAAAATATGACTGAATGCTTTCAGAATATTGATGTTATCTAACTTCAAATCTCAGAATAACATTTTCTAGTAATTTCACATAGATGCTAGCGCTGCCTGAGGATAGGTGTGAGTATTCCAACAAGATCTCATGAGATGTACTGCAAATCACCAGAGAGGTCCAGGAATATCACTCTCCTGAATGTCTTTCGCTGTATGGATCATCCATCAAGGCAATGAAGGCTATCTCCAGGTTTAATTTAAACCCATTAAAAGAGATCAAGATAATATGTTTCATCAAAGAGCTCCTGGAGCTGCAATGTCACCACCTTCTCTGTTAAGAATATTAAACCCGTGCTGAGAGCTGTTAAAATTGCTGAGTCCTATGATGGTTCCCTAAGCTAGATTGTCAGGTGGTATTTCACCTGCCACATTAATGATTAATGAGTGATGGCTGGCAGGACAGCATCCTTCTGGCCCATATCAACCATGCTGGGGAGGGATCTAACATGCGGTAATTGTCTGAATAGGTCCAAGAACCTTATTTGTTTCCTTAGAAGACAAACAATGGAGCCACTTAAGACTGACGTTGGTAGCAATAGTAATAGCACTTAAACTTATATTTTATTTTATTTACATACCCCTCACAGTACTTTACAGCCCTCACTAAATGGTTTACAGACTCAGCATGTTTTTCCCAACAATCTGGGTCCTCATTTTACTCGGAAGGATGGAAGGCTTGAGCCAGTGAGAATCGAAATCCTGGTGTGAGCAGTGAGATAGCCTCTGATTCTGCATTCTAACCACTGCGCCACCACGGCTCTTAACAATGAAAGTAAAATGGACACATTGGTGAGGTGTGGCCTACAATGACATCAAATGTGGCATAAATCCAGGCAATCTCAACTGTGATAAACTCCTCACAATAACACTAAAGTGCTGGAGGAGAGGAAGTCTCTTGCTGCATGCCAGGAAGTTCTAAAATGTTATTATTTCATTCATGACAGAGGTAGAAGGCAAGCTCATATTTTTGCAGCCACAGAAGAACACTTCTGGCTCACAATTACTGTCTTCATTTTATTGTGGCCCATAATAGGTACCTGCTGCAGAGGTGGTATTCAGCAGGTTCTGACCATTCTGGAGAACCGGTAGTGGAAATTTTGAGTAGTTTGGAGAACCGGCAAATACCACCTCTGACTGGAGATTTTATGGTATCCTTCCCCTGCCACGCCCACCAAGACATGCCCATAGAACCGGTAGTAAAAAAATGAATCTCACCACTGACCTGCTGCCTTTGATTTAAGGAACTGAACTTATCCTCTGAGCATGAATGCCTTTTGTTAGGAATGTAAGTTGGTTGGAAATATATAAACCAGGATAGACATTTTAATACTGTCTCTTTAAGGGAATGCTAAAAATTGTAATTGGCTGTGATTCCTCAAACGGCTATAAGATGGAGCCAGAAACCTGGTTTCCCAGAGAGTGTTGCTAGTTGCTAGTTGGTCGATGTTCTGATGTTCACTGTTTTGGGTTCCTGCATTTTCCCTATTGATGTTTGCTAATTGTCATTATTCTTGGATTGATGTTAGTCTATTACTGAACTGTTTTTGATACTGGACTTTGTTATTGGATTATCCCTGGACTGAAAAGTGACTGCTATAACCGTGTATGACTTGGACTGTTTGTTGGACTTTGCTTAACCATTTACTGGAAGTAAAACCTACATTTTACTATACAGTGTAGCTGTGTGCTGTGTGTGTGTTATTCAACATTACTCTCCCTGTGTCTCCCTGTGTGCACTCATTCTCCTAATGGGGAATTACCTCAACTCTTTTAAATCACTAAGATTTTAAACTTTTGTTATTGTTGTTGTTGCAAGTCCATTTGCTATAGTTAAAATTCCAGCATGCTGTATAATGGGCAATCTGTTGCCTTTGAGAAGTGATGGAGCCACATCTTCCAATGACTAGATCTGGAAGGGCCACAGGTTTCCCCCAATGCTTTCTTTTCTCTCAGCCAGAAGTTATTTGAGCAGTAATACTATTCTTTTGAAATTTCTTGGAGCTGAACTATTTCAAGAATCCCCCAGGGAAAAAAAGATGTCTCTGCTAATTTTTAAAAGAAAAGAACCAACTATGAAATGAACTATTCCACCCTAAATATACCATATCTCACCTTCCCTCATTAGATACTGATATCCAGAAGTGGGTTAACCTACGGGTTAAAATGCTATTCAGGATGCAAGTGAAAGGATTAAAAGTTTTTGACTGAAGTTTTCTACTGCTTTAGTGGTGTTCAAATGGGCACTTCTAATGCGGAATCTTTTCCAACTGACCTAATTAGCATCCATTTGCTGTGCAGTGGCCTTGAACATTGAACTTAAGACACATTAACTCATAAATGTAGCAGCCTATAGTTATGGCTCTGAATCTGAGTTTCCAATGCACTTTTCAGAAGATGAAAAGAGGATATTAACTGTCTCTCAAACAAAGAAGAGACAGAACGGGAGGGAAAGTATGCTGAGTGTCTTTGGAAGACTATGAACTGCAACCACAAAACTTCCATCAGGGCTAAAAAACATTTGGTCCTAACATAATTTAATTCACCAACAAATCAAGAAAAAAGATCAACAAGCCAATAAAAGATTAAAGGATCTCTTACTACATTATGTTTTTTTGTTAGAAGGGGAAAAAAAAACTAAGCAAGCAATTTATTCAAATGGGTTTTATTCTTTGTGTTCTAATTTGTTCTAATTTTAGAGTTTGAGTTTCATGTTATGCATTATGTATTCTTACATACTAAACAGATGTTGCTTAAGAAGGCCTTTATGGAGACTTAATAGAAGACCTGTTAAGATCTGCTTGAATTTTTGCATTTTATAATGTATTTTTTGTCTGTGTTCACACACCACACTACTTTGATTGTTTGATCACAATCCATATTTAACATAAGAGAAGGAAGATAAAGACTAGGGTGACATTATAGCAGTCTTCCAATATCTAAGGGATAGTTACAAAGGAAAAGGGAACCAAACTATTCTCCAAAGCATCTGAAAGATTAGTTTCCATTCCAATCCTAAGAGCGGTGGTGCCGCAGTGGTTAGAATGCAGTACTGCAGGCTACTTCTGATGACAGCTGGCTACCAGTAGATCGGCAGTTCAATTCTCGCCAGCTCAAAGTTGACTCAGCTTTCCGTCCTTCCAAAGTTGGTAAAATGAAGACCCAGATTGTTGGTTGGGGGCAATATGCTGATTATGCTTAGAGAGGGCTGAAAAGCACTAAGCACTATTGCCAAGTGCTATTGTTATTCCATTCCATTGCATTGTAAAGGGACAGAGCAACAGCAGCCCAGGTGCTGGCCATTTTGCAGGCACCCTGCCTGTCATTTCCTCACTCCTGCAGTAGCACCCACCTTTGTTACATGCATGTTTTATCTCCTGTGACTTTCTCTTCTTCTTTCACTTGTCCAGTCCTGACCTGGCCTTGTCTATTAGGTAAGCAGCACCTGATTGTACCTTACTGGGGAAGCAGCACTCGATCAATTTTTGGACACCACCCATAAAGCTGAAAGTTGCTTAAGTCTCTTAGCAGCAGGTGAGTACTCACAAATAAGTGCTTATTGTTTTCTTACCCACCCCAGCCCTACTTCTGACAGGCAAGCAGCTTCTTGTATTCAGCTTTTTCCTCAATTAATATAAGATAGGCCTTCATTCCCCCCTCTACCGAACATCTTATCAACATTATTAAAAGAATCAATGCATCCATTTCCTACTCATCTCTCTAGAGTGTTTTAAAAATCCATTTTGCAATAAGAATTATCTCTTGGCTTGGCCTAGAGAGTGCCTGGCTCAGGAAATCTCTAGATTCACATTCCCCTCTCTAAAGTTTGCCATCTTTCTGCCTGTCCATCAGGCAGCGCTTTAAAAAAGGAAGATCCCACCATGCTTGGCACAAGCAGAGACTTTACTTAGCTTTATCTTCAGCAAAAGACAAAGAAGTTCAAGGCAGTATATCACTACCAAAATAATATATTAAAAAAATAGTACTATGGGCCAGAGTTCTTTGCAATTTGCACCTGGACAATAAATCCCACTTAACATGGAAAATAAGAGAGAATGCCGTTTTTTAAGAGAG
Source organism: Pseudonaja textilis (assembly GCF_049901715.1). Classification (NCBI taxonomy): domain Eukaryota; kingdom Metazoa; phylum Chordata; class Lepidosauria; order Squamata; family Elapidae; genus Pseudonaja; species Pseudonaja textilis. Next base: position 78,985,467 of record NC_141992.1, on the reverse strand, counting down.
AACAAGTACCCTCTCCCTCAAATATACCCTACATCAATCCTGACAGTCAGTACAGTCCAGGTTAGGGGGGAAATGGCATTTTGACAGGGGAATTTGATGGAGAAGATGGAAGAAGGCAGGGCCATCATCAATGTGTCAAAACTGTAACGGAGAAAGTTCAGGCTAGATGGCAGAAAAAACTTTCTGACTTGAGTTGTCAGTGGAACAGAAGGCTACATGAAAAAACTCTCTTTTGCTGACCTTGTTGAAAGAAAGGCTAGTTGGTCAGCTGTCAGAAAGGCCCAAAGAGCAATGAGCTGGGATTAGCTTACTTACTTAGAAGAGTTACTTGCTGATTCTTCTGTCAAAATTTCATTTCTCCCTTCACTGGCTGCAAAAATGTATACTGGGAATCCTCTGACTTACAACTATAATTGATCCCAGAATTATACGTTATGTTGCAAATCATGGCTGTTATTAAGTGGGCCACCATGTGACCATGCCTGATTATACGGCCATCTTTTTGAGACAGTCATTAAGAAAATGCTGTAGTCATTAAGCAAATGTGGTGTCCATTAATCAAGTCTACTTTCAATAAACAAATCTGGATATATATATATATATATTACTGGTGGTTAAGACACCAGACTAGAAAATGGGAGACCAAGAGTTCCAGTCCCGCCTCAGATATGAAAACTAAGTGGGTGAACTTGAATCAGCCACTCTCTCTCAGCCCAGCTCACCTCACAAGGTGGTTGTTGTGAGGAAAAATATGAGGAGAAAGGAGTATTAGATATGTTTGCTGCCTTGAATTATTTGTAAAAATAATAATAAAAAGTAAGGATACAATTAAATAAAAATAAACACCAGAAAAAAGCAAAAAAAAAAAAACAACTTTGAAAATCATGGCTGTATGACAACTGGACTTTCAAATGGCTATACAATTGAGCTGGTTGCCAAATGCCCACAATGTAATAACATAATCATGCATGTGTATTTGTGTTTGTAGCTATTAGAATTCCTGATCCACCATAAGTAAGGGGGCGTTCATTGTAACGGTAACTAAATGACCAGCCATTAAGTGAGAACTACTTGTGCTGTGTGGGGTATTCACTCCCTTTCTTCAAAATAGCATTGTCTCCCACAAAAATGAAAGGGTGCTTTGATTCCCGCAATGGATGAATGGCTGCAAAAGTGGATGGAGTTAGCAGAGATAGTTAAACTGACTGCTTTGATTAAAGGAAAAAAAAAACAATTTACTTTTATTTCTACTTGGAAACCACTTCTAGACTTTGTGCTTCAGGTTGAAAAAAAATGAAAAGTTGATTTTAGGTTTTACTGATAAGTTTCTTGTTATAGAAATGGCTAGTTTATACTGTTATGTAAAAATAAAAAGTTGAGGTTTGATGTTATTATCTTATTCTACTGCACCAAAGGGGGGTGGAAGTCAACACTTTCTCTTTCTTTCCCCCCCATGTCCCTTCCCTTTTCCCTCCTATTTTTATTGTATTTTTGTATTTTTTATTATAAACTAATAAAAAAGCATTGTCCCTCCTGCATTCCCTTTTTCGCTTATGTGCATATTGTCATATGATCTATGATCTCCTGATCATTAGTGGCCAACTTGAGGATATCTTTACTCATCAGTGATATACTGGAACTGGACATGCGGAGCATGGAGCTACAACTTCCCAAGGAAGAATCTCATGGATCTGGCCTAGCTTCATGCATCCCTGGTAAGTCAGTTGCTGCCTCCTTATAGGAGGGCATATAAAGAATTGCTGTTTCCAACTGGAGAAACATATTTGTTTCACTTGGAATTTGAATTCCTGGCTTATGCTCCAAAGTTTATTTCCCTTTTTCCTTCAATTACTGATTTCCAGGCGGCTACTCTTACTGCTACCAGTAGCACATTCCTGAGACTATTGGAACTATTTCTGTGCAATAATATGATGTCCAGATGCATCATTCCAGCTTTTACTATTACAGAGAAATATTTATTTTGTCCAATTTGTCCAGTTTGTACAGCTGCCCATCTGAAAAATAAGTGAATCTGGGCTTTAATAATTGAATACCATTGGCCTATTATACCCCTCCCTCAAGACTGGATGGATGGATGTTCTGAATGAGTGAACTAAGGAAAAATGTATCACTCAAATTTCCTTTAAAAATATGAAGTATCCTGATTTATATAATGGGTAGCCAGTTGCTTCTGTGAAGCTTGCAAATTTATTTATTAACCGACTGCCTCTAATCACACAAGAACCATTTAATTAACATAAATCATCAATTTTGATAAACTGTTCTTGTTCTTCCATCAATCGATTTGTTTTTAAACATTTCCAAGGAAGTCATCAGTATTTGTTTCTATGATAACTTTGACTCTCTTTGATGTATACCTGTCAATTTCTTGAAAAAATGCCAAGATCCAGTGCAATAGAGTACTTTTTGAATATTTATTTTCCCCACACAATTCATACTTTAATAAGTTATCGTGTCCTCTGTCTCTCTTGACTCATTCTTCTAAAATAAAACTCTCCAAACATTTTATTCATTATTTGAAGCAGGGGCTTTCAAATCTTCTGATAAAATTAATTGCTCTCTTCTCCATCTTCTCTAGCTTTGAATCACTGTATAGTTAGGACAACACAACTTCACACTGATCCGTCCAGATTCAGATAAGGCAGTGTTATACTGCTCCTTTTGTTCCCTTTTTTGTAAAATTTCCTTGTGGTTTTTCCTGCTCATTCATGATGTTAGAATTTTAGGATTATTTCTGAAAGAATCAAAAGACACTCAAGTCCAATCATTATGTAGGGAGAATCGGAGTCAGAGCAAGGTAGTGCTCCGCTGCTCTTACTTGTATTTATTTTACATTTCATTTGCTTATTTTGTTGTCAGATCAATCAATTTGCTGAGGATGCTTTCCAGCCTGTTGCAGTTTGCCTCATTTTGCATTGTCTAAACCAATTGCATCATATACAAATTGGCTGTCTCACTCCTGAGTCTGTCATAGTTAAATCGTTTAAGGAGAAATACTTAAAATACAAATACTTGCAAAAAAAAAAATGCTGTTTTTTTGAATTCCTTGTTCTGAAAAGTCTTTCTTGCCATTTTTCCTAGTTTCTAATTAAAATTCATAAGGGTTTTTTTTTAATGTATTCATGTATTCCATTTATGTAACTGCCTGATCAATTATAAACTCACAGTAACAATCAGAAGCAAAACCGGACTCTAAGACGTGATTCAGAGGATGTCAAAGATTAATATTCAATTGAAACCACAACTTTTCCTCCTGGGACTGATGGATAAACAATTAGAAAGGAGCCTGTTTTTATATATGATAACGGCAGCAAGCTCATTGAATGCACAAAGGCAGAAACATTTGACAATGCCTAAATGGAGGAATGGTTGGGGAAGAAGGCAGAACTTGCTAAAATGGCTAAATTGACTTGTTTGATCAGAGAAAAGACAATATCTATATTTATCCGTGACTGGAAACCCCTTAGGGACTTTAGTTTAACAAAGGGGGAAAATGAACTTGTGGTTAATGACCTTGATGATTAGACAGAATATAGTTAGGATAAACTATAGATTAACCTTGAAGAGGTCATGAAGTAACCTTAAAAAGAGAGACTAAAATATAATTGTACTCATAGCTGCTATCTTTTTTAATACCTTCTTTTTTATTGTTTTCTCTTCTTTACCTTCTTCTTACTGTATTATTTTTTGCACTTTTATTTTTTTCTTCTATCCCCCACTTTCTCTTTTCTCTTTTTCTCATACTATTTTAGTTTGTATTGGTTATTACTGTTGTTGTTAAAACAATAAAAATTATATGTATGTATATATGTAACAATCAACAGGAAAACATCCCCAGAATACAATTAACCATTTAAAATCTCCATGATGAAAATGGCCTTCTAGATGATCTGGTGTAGGTTAAACGTCCTTGCAAGCATTTCAGTGAATGGGGACAATACTACAGTGAAAACTCGGAGCCAGGCTGTAGGATCTGCCTGACACAATTCCCTCCAGAGAAAGGAACAATCGGGAGATAAGCCACTTGCGGTCTGTATAACTGATGTCCATTGTAAAAATGTAGAAAAAAGGCATAAAAACAGTCAGAGCCAATTTAAGCAATGCACAATAAAAATGACAGCAGGAGGAGTGGGGGAGAAGGGGTGGACAAGAGGGAGGAGTGGGAGGAGGAGTGGGAGGAGGAAGAGGAGGCAATGTCATAATTCCCAAATGCTGTCGGGAAGAGCTCCATCTTCCACAATATTGCAATAGATCAGGCTAGGCAAAATTCTAAGGACAGTGTTGGTGTCTACAAGGTTGATGCTGCAACAGAGAAGGTGAATCAATTGGCCTCAGTTCCCGGGGTGGGCTTTTGGGGGTTCAGGAGAACCCCTAGCTAAGATTCTGTGCAGTTCAGAGAACCCCCAAATCCCACTCCTGGCTAGGCCCTGCCCCCCTCCCCAACACTTCCAGGAGTCCCCACGCAGCCTACTTTGGATGCAGGTAAATTCACGGCACATGTGGAGTCTCAGGGAGAGTGAAAAATGGGGCTCCCAGAAGTTCAGGAAGGCTAGAAATGGGCCCATTTCTGGCTTCCAGAGAGCCTCCAACAGCCGGGGAGGCCATTTTTGCCCTCCCCAAGGCTCGTGGAAAGCCTCTGGAGCCCAGGGAGGGCAAAAACACTCTTCCCCGTCGTGGTGCAGGAGGCCAATTAGACCATACCAACTATGGCCACGCCCGCCCAGCACTGGGCAGAGAACCCATTGTAAAAATTTTGAAGCCCACCTCTGCTCATTTCCCATTGCTTTGCAGAAGTGGAGTACAAGTAAGAGCTTCCCTCAACATCACAGCTTTCTTCTTCCTCCCCTCATCATGTATTTTCCATCTATCCCAATATCCATGGAGTTTATTTTAATATCCTTACAGCAATGGACAAATGCACTGTGTGTGCAGTGGATGTGCTCTGGGTGTGGGTGTTTTTGACCTTTTCCAATATCACACCCCCACTTTTGATAAAGAAGATCAGGCCTTATGGTCAGAGCATTGTTTCTTTTGAAGAATCCCATATTATTATGCTGAATGAATGTTTGAATGAATAACAGAATAATAGTTGGAAGGGACCCTGGAGGTCTTCTAGTCCAGCCGCCTGCTCAAGCAGGGAACTCTATTGCATTTCAGACAAATGGCTGTTGGGTCTCTTCTTAAAAGCCTCCAGTGATGGAGCACTCACAACTTCTGAAGGCAAACCATTTCACTGGTTATTTGTTCTAGCTGTCAGGGAATTTCTCCTGAGTTCTAAGTTGCTTCTCTCCTTGATTAGTTTCCACCCGGTGCTTCTTGTCCTGCCCTCAGGTGCTTTGGAGAATAGCTTGACTCCTCTTCTTTGTGGCAGCCCCTGAGATATTGGAACACTGCTATCATGTCTTCCCCAGTCCTTCTTTTCATTAAACTAGACCTACCCGATTCGTGCAGCCATTCTTCATATGTTTTAGCTTTCAGCATCCTTGCATTCTGGGGATGACTAATGAAGCCAAATTCTTTTTTTTTTTTCCTTGCCTGAGACTTGTATAAAGTAGGATTGAGATCAGATGCCTTTCCTAAGGTTTATTCAGAGTTTTGCAGCCTTAATTCAGTGCCAGAAAAATAAACACAGGTGGCAAATGCTTCATTTAACATCTTTATAAACATAATAGGTAGATTTTACAAATCAGTTGTAGATTTCTCCAACATGGAGCAAACTCAGACAGAAACATTTTGCAAGTAACTTCAGCAGGCAAGCAAGCAAGTTAGTTTCATCTTCAATAGACAGACTCAGAGCTCAGCACAGCTTCAGAGCTGCAGAGCTTAATATAAAGCCATGCCTGGGCTACTTTTAGTTTCAGTTTCCAAACAATCCTCATTGGCTGATTTGGTTGCTATGCCTATTCATTTGCTGATCTTGTTACCAAGCTCTATTCCAGTTCATGAATATACTCTGACAAGATTCAAATGATAGACATCTCGATCAGCATGCTCTCAGCTGGTAGCCTGACTTTGGGGTGGCTTTGGTGACAAGCACAAGGGGGGAGGCAATATGGTTGCACTCACCATGCAAAATCCAATTCAAACTGAAAATGTTAATATATCCCCCCAAATATGGTGGTGTAATGACTGGCTATGTGGTGATTAAGGGAGATAGGGAAGTGACTGAGATGTTTCATCTGGTAAGTCAGTTTCTTTTTTACCGTCACAATCTTTCTAGCATTATTCCTGCAGGAACTGGGTCCACCTTGTGGATCAACAAACACCATCTTGCATAATCAAATACAGCATCTGGATCATGTCTGCATTTTGACAGAGATGGCTGTAGATCCATTGGTTGGGACAAAAACACCCCTGACTGACCAGCTTGCTACCTGGGCCTGACATCCAGTTTATTTTGTACCCTATTTTTCTTTCCCAAAGGTGCTTTTCAAAAGGCAACTGGGCTTTCTTTGAAGACATTTTGCTTCTCGTCTAAGAAGCTTCTTCAGTTCTGAAGCTAACAACCGACCTTCAGAGTTCTAACGTCTACAAAGAGTATAAATCCTTGCATTCCTTACCATTTAGCCAGAACTGAAGAAGCTTTTTGGATGAGAAGCGAAACATTTTCAAGGAAAAAAAAACTAAGAAAGTCCAGTTGCCTTTGGGACAACCATGACCTGGATGATTGAGAATCTCCATAGGCATATTTTCCATAAATACATAGTGCACAAAGCAAGGATGTGCAACTCTAAATGCAATCAATGCTACTAACCTTTACGTATCATATCACCTTATTTTTTTCAATAATAATGATAACACTAGCTCTAAGGAAAACCTGAATTTGTTGTCTTATGCAGTTTTTTTTTCCCTATATGAAGTTTGCATCCTATCAGTATCATTTTTATAAGTCAATAAAAGAACAATTGATACTCCTTTCTGAATGCATCTTTTCCTAATTTGTGCTTTTGGTATAAAATTTTAACCAGAGTATGGTTAATGGCAGAAGTGGTATTCACCAGGTTCTGACCAGTTCTGGAGAACCAGTAGCGGAAATTTTGAGTAGTTCAGAGAACTCGGAAAAACCACCTCTGACTGGCCCCACCCCCATCTCTTCTCTGCCTCTTGAGTCCCAGCTGATCTGCTGGGTCTTCTTTTGTTTCCCTGAAGGAGAACTGAGCTGGAAATCAGGTTAGTGGGGTGGGGAGGGAATAGAGATTTTACAGTATCCTTCCCCTGCCCTTACAACCTTTGCAACATCCCTGCAGTCATGTGATCAAAATTTGGGCACTAGACAATTGGGATGCATTTACAACAGTTGTGTGTTTGATGGGGTTGACTCACTTAATGGCTTCATTGCTTAGCAGCAGACATTCCAGTCTCAATTGTGGTTGTAAATCGAGGATTCCCTGCATTATAACTGAGGCCGCATTCCAGATTGTGCCACTTCCTTCATACTGAAACCCAAGTCCCTTTCTTTTATGCCTCTGCCTCAAAGCTATTCATCGAAAATACATACAATAATAGCACAATTGCCGTAATACATAAAAATTAATATCTGTCCCCCCATTATGCTTTTATGTGTGTCTGAGCTCACAGGCTGACAGATCTCATTCAATAAATCTTGGCTTTCAGGACCAAGAACCAATACACTTTTCAGTTGGTTTCATTACCTTTTAATGCCTTTCTTTGATAACATTAATAATACTGTTATTGCCTACCACAGTGATTTCCAACAAGCGCTGCTTTGAATACTCTCAGCTCCTTCTTCCTATTTTTCCATTCAGGTTAGGATTTGGGGCTTGTTTGGGTTTTTCCCCCCCCTTTTTTTTTTGCTAATTTGGGCATCTTGTAATTTTTCCAATACTAAATCAGCTTGCATCCTTGCCCAACATTTAAGAAGTTCATGTTTGCCAATAAAGAGTTGAATTTCCTTCTGTATTGATTCATTAGGCTTCTAAGTACTTTGATATTAAAGCTGAATGCTTGTAACTTCCATCGAGTATCTGCATTGAAAGGAATTGCTTGGTATGCATTCTAAGTCATTGTTGTCTATATTTTGAAGCTAATTCTATAGCATTTGGGTTAAGAACGTAGCATTCCATGTAGTATTCAAATGAGACCCAGCCCCAAAGAGAGTTAGTTTTTAAAGAGTTAATTTTGTTGATCTTAGATTGAAGGCGCAGCATATGGCTTAACTTAGGTTTGGCTATTCATCCAAGAAGATAATTTTAAGCTAAGAGTTCATTTAACCCCTTTATTAAAACTTGTGGGTAGCTTGAAATAACACATTATTATAGAATGATATGCAGAATGTAGATGAGTGTCTGTTCCAAAGGAACCTGCGTTCAAAAAGATCAAAAGAAAGGATACGAGAGTGTAGGTGTGATGACCCGGAGTGTAACACAAATGTAACAAAATCCAAAACATAAATAAATGTCCTTTAATATCTCCAACTAGGTCCCACTATTCAATAATTCTCAGTTGGAGATAAAACTTACTCAAAAATAGTCTTCAAAAGAAAGCAATACTGTCCGAACTTATTGAGCAGATAGAGGTGAAATAAAAACAAACAAACTACAATGAAGAAATTTCCACAACAGACCAGGATAAATAATTACCAAATTAAAGGAGATAACAAGGCACAGTTTGTTGGAAGGATGCCAACCAAGATAATTTCAGCCCAAAATAACACATGCTTTGCTTCTGGCAACACTGTGTTGCAATCGTCCCTCTTATATACTAGTCTCCCCAGCTGCAAACAATGAGAAGGATCATGGCCGCTTCCTCTCTCATAAGCCAAGTTGTTGCCTTGTCCGTTCCTCCCCGCATGTCCTAGGATGCAAAAGGGATGGGCCTAGTTCTTCCTCTGACTGCCTAGCCGGCCTCTGCCCTTCCCCAGCCTCCTCCACAACCTCCAGAGCCACACCTCCACTCCTGTCAGCTGTTCCTCCTCTCCCTCAGAGTCCGACTCTACCAAGGGAAAGACACTAGGTGAATTGTACCCCACTGTTGAGATTCCCTGTTGTGGTTGAGAATCAGGATTTAGAGCAGCCTTTACAGCCCGCGTAGTTGTTCCATAGTTTCAGGAACTGAATACCAGCACAGCCAATGTCCATTGTGGTTCAGAAAGGCTGATTAAAACAAAATAGTAAAAAGAGAGAGAATTTAAAGGAAGATACATATTAACCCCCATATCAACTTTGGATTTCAAAATCTAAACTATGGGATTTCAAATGTCCAGAACACAACTGTGGATATGATTGCATGACACTCGTTCAATTTTGCAAAGATATCAGGGAGAACAACCAAGTTGCTTCATGTTTCCAAGCAGAGGATAAGATGCCAAAGCATATTGCCTGGAAGCCAGAAGGTCTACTCGTAACCATTTTTCACATTTGAGATAATCTCATCCCAGTCAGATGCACTTTTTGGAAGTATTATTTAATGATATTTAAATAATAATATTTAATAATAATATTTTTTTTAAAAATTAAAATTATATTTACAATTGGAAAAATAAAAATTAATGCAAACTACAAAGAATATAAAAAAGAATAATAGAATGTTGCGGGTGGAAAGGAAGTAAAACAGAAAAAAGAATGACGTAATTTCCCTCTTCATCACAACTACTACAAATAATTTTAGTAAAATTTCACTATCTCTTAATATACAACAAATGCACTCTTTTGCCCCATAACTCATTTCTTAAATGTTGACAAAATCTTAAAGCCGCATCTTTCATTCATTAAGACTACCAGAAATAAGCATATAACTAATTTTAACCTTGATCAAATAAACTGATTCTATGTTCCTTCACCATACCTTTAACCATCTTAGGTTTTATTCCCTCAAAATAATCTCCTCAAGCTTACTTTCATCTTGCTTTTGTCTCCTCTCAACAAATCCTTGAAAGCTTTAAGTGATCTCTTTTGCAAATCCAGTTAAAAAAAATCCATATCACTCTTTTGATTTAATACTTGCACGCCCTTTTTCAAATATTAAGACATTGATATGTTTCATTTGTACATTTGATGTGTCACATTCTTGGAGTTTATTATATTTAAATACACTTTCAAATTAATTTCAGTCTTATCCAATGTAAATTGCTCTTCTACTCACCACCCACCTAAGGTATTCAATATTCTTGCAATTAATTTCTCAGTCCATAATTCTTAAATCTCCATAGAAGCATTTTCAAGATGTGTATGAATACATTACAGTAGTAACTACAGAGGGAAGGGGAATCTGACTTAGAATTAAAGCAGGTGAATTACATTTGAACCATTTTTTTAAACCACAATCCTGACCTCCATCTTTGAAGCTGCTATTTGTATGGGGGGAAGAATGTTTACATCACAGCACATAAGCTTTGTTTGATCAGGCAAAAGGAATCCAGAATCTGTTTTTCCACACTGGACAACATACACTCTGACCAGATTCTAAATTGTGTTGATACATGATATTAAAACAAGGTATTTTTCTGCCACACTTTGTGAAACAAACTTCAAAAATCTGGTTGATACACAACACTAAGCCCAAAAGATAAACCTGAACATTCTAATAAATGAAAAGTAAAGCATCTACACAATGTCTTTTCATTGTATAGGTCCTTCAGCCATATAATATGAGGCATTAAAAATGTTCTTAAAAACTCAGAGACTGGCCATTTTTGTTTTTAAAAGTTACATCTTTTATGTACAGAGAGCAAGAAAAAATATTTTCAGTATTAAAGATGATTTTCTCCAGAATCTCTACAAAGCAGTCTAATATTATTTATCCCATTTTCCGCTTCCTGCTTTTATTTCAGAACTTTCCAATATTTTTCAACAAGCAACCTGCATAAATCTGGATGATTCTGCTGATATTAACTCAGGCTTTGTCTTGTAATATTTCAACTAAGCAGAGATGCAAACAAGCTGGGTTTTAGCACAAAAGTTGATTTTCAGGGTTGAAGCTTTAGTTATCTCCCCGGTCAAGGATTGTCTGAATCAATACTATACCAATTTAAATGGTCTCATATAAATGGTGAACCCGTTCACTTAATCCAGCAGTAGATCACCTAGTAGAAATAAATAAAATTAAATTAAAAAGAGTTTTATATTAAACACCTTCACCCTTAGCTATTTTAACAAATTATTTAAAAAATAATCATGGCTTTTAGTTCCTATACAACATTTTAAAGGCATTTTTATGTACTGCCAGGTGTCAAGTACTTTTTGATACCTACATGTTTATTTTTAAGAGCTGTTTGAAAAATATTAATGAGCATGGCTGCTTATACAAAATTTACTAAGGTATTCATTCTGCTTCCAATTAAGAAATGCATTTCAAAGGTGGAGAACCCTAATTTAAACAACAACAACAATCTGCAATCCATCAACTTCATTACACAAAATAACTCACCTCTGGGACAATCCTAATTTTACAAATGACAATGTTTATCATGTAGAGTGTAGAAGATAAAAGGTTTTTTTTTTCCTTGTGGAGATTCGTGAATGCCAATTTCTAATACAAAATGGTCTCATTCATACGGGCCAGACCAATATTCAAATAAGAATTTAACTAACTCTCCTCAATTCAAACTGACAATAATATATTGACAGTGTAATTCTGCCTCGGTGACCAGTCACAAATAGTTCTGAATTCAACAGAACTTACTTAGAGTGTTTATATTTATTTATTCATTTATTTGTAAGCTTAAAGTGTACATTTTGAGAGGAAGAATCTGCATAGAAATATATAATTTACATGCAAATTGCATGCAATTTATAATGCAATTAGTGTGAAAATGGATGAAGAATACTTAGGTCAGTTACACAGAGTGGTAAACACATCAATGTGGACTATTTTTCAATGGAAATCTTCATCAGTAAAGAAGATCAATGGGTCACAAAATATTGTGCATGTTTCAGTGTGAAAATTAATTCCTTTGCCTTGGTTTCCATAATAATTGCAACGTCTATAACATGCTATGTCCAAAGAAGCAGATTATGGCTTCGTGTGATGGCCTGATTTACTATAGGCTAACTTACTGGCTGGATTTCCACAACATGTTGATCTGTAAATAGCTCAAACCTTCCTGGTCTAATGTTCTTACGGTCTTATGATCTTATGATGTTATGGTCTTACGATCTCCTGGTCTTAACAGTGTGTTGTACAAACTCAACATCTTTTTCTCTGTACATGTAAGCTCAATCCATGAAGCAGTCCTGGAAAATACAAAGGTCATAACTAAAGAATTGATATGGTTTCAATAAAAAACACTTAAATGTTAGAGCAGTCCTTATATGTTATTTAAGCCTTAAGCCACCTACCTAATGAATATCTGACTCAGGTCTTAAAAAGGGGACTTAAATAGTTCTGAAATAGAAATGTTTTCCTAATAGCAATGATATTCTGCACTATCAGAACAATTATCATTATTCAACTTAGAGAGTTCTGACAAACCAAATGGCTCTGTCTGACAACAAGGCAACAGAGAAGCTGCATCTGTTTCCAAAGGTGAGGTGAGGTAAGGGAGGGGGTAGTATTGGGAAATACAGGCAGATTTTTTGCATTGCTATTATCTAAAAGCATACAGACTATCACAATTTTCTATGCAATGAAGGAAATAAGGTTCCTTAACCATCACTAGTATTTTAATAAATAAGCAATAAGGTGGCAGAGTCATGAAAGTATATGCATGTAAGTATCAATGGCAGATGACAACATTTAAATTCTTATGTTCTAGGCCAGTGGCTCCCAACCTGGTCCCCACCAGGGACTGGTTCCATGGAGAAAGTTTTCCCTGCAGACCGGAGGGGGTGTGGTTTTGCATGCTGCCTGCTTCCTGTGCATCCTGTGACTGGTGCCACACGTGTTTGTGTGCCCCAGTTGCTGGCATGCCACGGACCGTTCTAGGCTGCTGCAAAGACAGCATCCTTAATCATTAGGATGCATTCAGAGGAAATCAGGAAACAGAATTGCCCATCATATGAAAGCCATACAATTGTGGCTCCTCCTTTCTTATTTATTTATTTTTATTTATTTATTTTTATTTGTCAATTGCTTACAAGATAATAGGTATAAATAAAAACATAGTTATGAATACATGGATACATATAATAAAAATAAAAATATATATAAAAGAAACAATGGGACAGGGACGGTAGGCACATTGGTGCGCTTATGCACTCCCCCTACAGATCTTTTAGGAAAGGGGTGAGGTCAATAGTAGACAGTCTAAGGTTAAAGTTTTTGGGGTTTGGGGAAGAAACCACAGAGTCAGGTAGAGTATTCCAGACATTGACTACTCGGTTGCTGAAGTCGTATTTCCTGCAATCAAGTTTGGTGCGGTTAACCTTGAGTTTGTATCTGTTGTTCTGGTTGAAGCTGAAGTATTCATTGACAGGTAGGACATTGCAATGTATGATTTTATATACTTAGATCAGACCGAAGGCAGCATAATTCAAGGTTTTCTAGGTCTAGAATTTCAAGTTTGGTGGCATAAGGTATTCTACAGTGAGTAGAGGAGTATAGAACTCTTCTTGTGAAATATTCCTGGACTTTCTCAACTGTGTTAATATCAGATACGTAATGTGGGTTCCAGACTGATGAGCTGCATTCAAGTATTGGGCCAGCAAATGTTTTGTATGCTCTAGTTAGTAGTGTGAAAAAACTACATAAGATTAGGTTAACAACTCTTAATGCCTTTTTGGCTATGTAGTTACAGTGGGCTCTAGCACTTAGGTCATTAGAGATGAGTATTCCAAGGTCCTTGACAGAGCTTGGCTCATCAAGATCTTGACTATTCAGCTTGTATTTTATTTTCTGATTTTTTTTGCCAATATGTAAGACAGAGCATTTATTTGTTGAGATTTGAAGTTGCCATTTGTTTGACCATTCTGATACATAGTCAAGGTCTTTTTGAAGGGTAGCAGTATTGTCTGTGGTGTTGAATAGTTTTATATCATCAGCAAAGAGAACGCAGTTGCTCTTAATATGATCACAGAGGTCATTTATGTAGAGTATGAAGAGAGTTGGTCCTAGAACACTGCCTTGGGGGACACCACTATTGACAGGTACAGAATTGGATAGGACGCTCCCAATTTTGACCATTTGTTGTCTGTTTGACAGGAATGCTTCTATCCAGTTATGCAGTTGTCCAGAGATACCATAAGATTTTAGTTTTAGGAGTAGTTTGTCATGTACCACTGAATCAAAGACTTTACAGAAGTCTATGTAGATTGCATCTATTGCTTTGCCCTGATCGAGTTGTGTAGTCCATATGTTTTTGCAGTGTAAAAGTTGCAGATTACAGGATATTTTTTTCCTGAAACCAAATTGTTTACTGGAGAGTAGGTTGTTTGCTTCTAAGTGGAGGATAATGAATTGGTTAATAATTGATTCCATGACTTTGCAGGTGACGCAGCATAAAGAGATTGGTCTGTAATTTTCAACTAGGCTGGGGTCTCCCTTCTATTTGGGGATTCAATCTAATTGGGGATTTTGTTGTTGTGATGATTTTTGTGTGGACCTATGTTGAGACAAAAGTCAATCACGTTGTGGTCACTGTTGGAAACGGGTTCTTTAATTTGTATTCCATAAATTGAATTCAAACTATTGCAGAAGATGAGATCGAGGCAGTTGTTAAGTCCAGTGTTGTTGGTTACTTGTTGTTCTAGTCCCAGATTTGTTACTGCATTGTAACAGGTTGCATGTGTGGGTTCAGTTGTACATTCATTAAGGGTCCAGTTAATATGAGGTAGATTGAAGTCACCAAGAAAGATAAAAGTGTGTGGGCAGGATGCTGCCCATGTTAGTAGTGTATTTAGCTTGTTTGCATGTTCGGTGTCATAATCAGAGGCTCTGTAACATAGTAAGAATCGAAATGTGATATTTAAGGACAGTTCACAGATGATGATCTCAGGAATAGCAAGCCCCTGGGTAACTTGGATGTGTTTTAGATGCAGGGACTTTTTGTAGAGCAACACCACCTCCTCTCTGGATTTCACGATCTGATCGGTAAACATGATAGTCTCTTACTGTGGTAATGGAGTCAGGGAGAGGTGCATTGAGCCATGTTTCACAGACAAATATAATATCGAATTTAGCCGTATTTAGTAAGAGGATAAATTCAGGTATTTTATTTACAAGGCTTCTTGAATTGATTGGTGTTGAAATTCTTGGTGCTAATTCTTTCCAATTGATCTACAAGACCCCCCAAAACAAGCGTGTATTGTAGCTACAGTATCACCGCCCTTTGTGTGACATTCTTTTTCTTTTAATGACCCTGTCATTCTTTGCATGGGGTGGAGTCAGGGTGACTGAATGGAGCAAAGTTTTTTCTGGCCGGATGCCCTTCCTGATGGCTATATGGAGCTCCCAGCAGATATTTTCTCTCTGTGCTCGAGATAGAAATATCTGCCACTACCTAGGATCAAACTCACAGCCTCCTAATTGTGAGGAGAGATCTCTACTTTTAGGCCACCATGCCATTCAGAACATTATGGGATTTGTTTCCTGGGGAACACAAATCATATTAAAACTATAAAATTTAAACAGATTTATTATGAAACTAGGGAGCAGCTTTGAGATGCCTTACCTGTGCTACTTGTAGATGTTGAAGGTAAAGAATTTGTCCATTCCTAAGAGTGGGAATCTAACCTGATCAAGGATTAATGATGGAGGTCTCACCAACAGAAGGAAAATAAGCCTTATTTCCATGCTTGGTATTGGTGCAGACTAAAGATAGGCTTTTAATCAATAACCCAAATTCAGTTTGATCAGCCAGGATTCTGAGCCGAGCTTTTATTATCATGTTGTCAGACCTGTGCAGGCAACTCAGTGGCCCAGAATGAGTCAACTACAGTGTCATTCAACAGTGCCTTGCAACGTGTGCCATATCCTCCTAGCTTTTCTTTCACAGATGCCCAATCAACCTTCAAAGCATTTGAACCTGCAAGGAAACCCCAATTATATGTACTAATAAATAATAATTATCTATATGAATATGGAAGAGGTTGTGATAATTGACAGTGAATCACTCCATTTTACAACATTGTGTGATTATGTGTTCAACACACTGTGAGATAGTCTCCGTAGGACAATCCATACAGAGAGCAGCATGCCCAAGACATATATCCCACATGTTCACTCTGTTTTTATTTGATTGGAAGGTCTACCAATGGCATATGGTAGCAGCTGCAAGGTAACTTACAAAGAGCCAACTCTACATCACCCAGGAAATTGATTCAGAGCAGACAATAGTTCCAAATAATTATCTGTGTGAGTCAAGGCTATCGCACCATAGGTTTCTTTATCCTTATCATCAAAAACCATTCATTTGAATCTGCTATTGCTTGGCCTCAATGTACTGAGTAATATCAAAGGTAAGAGAAACATTTCAATGCTTCTAGTTAGTGGTGGGGGTTTGGAGGGAGAGGCATGGTTCTTAAGTGGTACTCCTCATTCCTCTAAGGTCAGTTCTTGGCAGTGAAGGAGAGATATAGCCCTGGTTCCCTGCTTTGTGGGTGTCATAACACTCCACTCCTATTTAACATCTAAATGGAATCACCAGATGTCCTCTTGATTCCGTACCTTGACAGGGTCAAGTATCAGCGTATCCTGATTATATAGTCAGTCCACTACAGACATTCCTGTTATAAATTTGTTAAGTGATCATAGCCACTGTCCTATATTATTAACCATTGACAACTGTTGAAACACACACACACACACACACACACACACACACACACACACACTGCACAAACCAAAGAAAAACAACTGGATGTGTACTATTGTTATCTTTCCAATTTGCATCTTTGCAGGAGTGTTAAGATTGGCAGTTCCAGCACATCTGGAAGATATTAAGTTGGGAAATTTTTTGCTATGGTTTCACCCTAAGATACAAAAAGCAAAAGGGGAAAGGGGAGAAATGAGATGGGAAGGAAAGGGAAGGGAAGGCTAAGCAGTACAGAGTTGCAATCCTCCAACTCATCCAAAACAAAACAAAACAAGGAAGATACTATATAGATGTGATAAACACATAAATAACACTTATTTTCTGTTTAAAAATTATCATTTTATGTTTTAATTGTACGCTGCTTAGAGTTGCACTGAGTGAGTGAGATGTGTGCTCTCTAAATCTGATATATAACTACATAAAATAAATCTGAATGCATCACTGGTGATTTCAGAGTCTAATTGGTTGTTTTGTTGTACATTTGCCCTTGCTCTCTGTTCAAGGATGTAAAGTGCTGGGCCTCTCTTGTAAGATAAAGGCACATTAAGACAACTTTAAATCCTATCTAGACCAAAATCCAAATGCAGTAAATTATATGCAAGTGTGAAAACAAGTCCTGGAATCAATGGACTTTTAGAAATACATTCACTGAATTTGGCCTTCGTCAGACAATATGCTGCATTTTTCATAGAAAAATGGAAAATGGAAAAGAGAGAAAGTGCAGTGGAGATGGGGGCAGGGAGGGGAGAAAGAAACAATTATTTTGCCAGGCTGAGATTTTCTCCCCCTCAGGGTGGAAAGCCTAAGAAAAGCCTCACTAATTCCCTTGAAAGGGGATTATAATATTTCTACACTACACTCCTTCTTCCTCTTATTTCCCCCACAACAACCACCTTGGGTAACGAATTGGGCTGAGAGAGAGCGATTGGCCCAAAGTTCCCCTTCCGGTTTTCATGCCTAAAGCACAGGATTACAACACACAAACTCCTGGTTTCTAGCCTGGTATCATAGCCACTAGATCAAACTGGCTCTCTTTTTTGCTGTGATTCCCTAAGAAAAATGTGGCTAATTCCCTTGAAAGAGGATTATAATATTTCTTTATTTGTAGAGGGTGCTGGTTTTTGTAAACTCCCTGATGCTATGATAGTCAAAGAAACCTTTAGAGAAGTAGCCAATTCCTTGTGGTGAGCTTTCTCTTCATTGCGGTATTTCCTACATGACACAAGTCATGAGTTTCCTAAACAGAAGCTCTGTTGGATCACATAATATACCCTGATCTGGCAGGATTCATAAGTCATAAAAAAAAAACCTGGCTCTTTCCCCAGATCTTGGGATCAGATGAACTGATCTGCCTCTGATGGACATTTCCTGTAGAATTTATTGTTATCCTCCCTAATGTGTGCATTTGGGAGAGGGGTATCTTTGATTTTATTGTGTCCCATCGGGTTTTTTTTTTTAATAAATAACTCAAGGAGGTAAACATACACCATATCCTTCTATTTTCCCCAAAACAACCTTGTACAATGAGTGACTGGCCCAAAGACACCCTGCTGGCTTAGATGACTGACATAGAAATAGAACTCAGTCTCCTGGATTCTAGCCTGGTATCTTAATCTCTAGGCCAAACTAGCTCTCTTTGCTGTGATTTAAACTCAATTGGGTAAGCCACCTTCAATTCTGTGACTGAAAGTGACATACAAATAAAAACCAAATAAACAAACAAATAGGCCTTTTTCTACAGTTAATCGGGATTTAACAACCACAGCTGGGACCAATTGGGTTGTTAAGGAAAGCACTTGCTAAGAGAAACTGTGATTGTGCAACCTTGAAGCAACCTAGAACTAAGAAGAAATTTCCTGACAGCTAGAACAATGAATCAGTGGAACAACTTGTCTGCAGAAGTTCTGAATGCTCCAATACT
This sequence comes from Pseudonaja textilis, assembly GCF_049901715.1. NCBI lineage: Eukaryota > Metazoa > Chordata > Lepidosauria > Squamata > Elapidae > Pseudonaja > Pseudonaja textilis. The sequence goes on along the minus strand of NC_141992.1, from coordinate 78,966,817 downwards.
GGAGGTTTTGAAGAAGAGATTAGACAATCATTTGCCTGAAATGGCATGGTTTCCTGCCTCAGCAGGGGGTTGGACTTGAAGACCTCCAAGGTCCCTTCCCTATTCTATTCTATTCTATTCTATTCTATTCTATTCTATTCTATTCTATTCTATTCTATTCTATTCTATTCTATTCTACTCTATTCTACTCTATTCTACTCTACTCTACTCTACTCTACTCTATTCTAATTTGCTTACAATCTTAATGCAGCTTTCTTTGGCTTCTCGGATCTATGAAGGCCGTAAATGTGAGGATTACTCCCAAAGTTACTTTTTCATCACTGACATAATCACAAATGGTCACTGTTTGGGGCAGTCACTAAATGAAAGTTACCTGTATTGTCTATAGTCCCATACAGTATATCCTTCTTGGTACTGTCACAGGTCTGATGTCAGATATCCGATTAAAAATCATTTTCATCAAGGCTGATATAAATGATCAAAGTGCCAATGAGTCATTATGGGTTGAGGCTGGAGGGAGAATGTATTTGGCTTTTTAAGGCAAATTACTGGATTCCCATTTCCCAAATATATTGTGAAACACCGTGTCCCTATTTGTGGGGAGAAAAGCAAGAGAAAATATATATTGACTGGTGAAAGTGTTAAAAGCAGCATTATGTGGAGAAAAAATGATGGCAAAATATGCACATCAGGAGAATTTTATAGAAAAAATGTGTATTTTAATATTTTAATGCTGGGAAAAAACTAGAAACCCAGCAGACTCAAACTTGACGAATTCACCTTCCCTGGAGTAATTAGATCTCTGATATGGTTTCTCTGGACCATTTTGCCAAGTAATACTGCCATATATCAAGTGTAGACACGTATTAAAATCTGTAGAATATTAATCATTCAATGCACATTATTGTAGGATAGTACCCTTTTGTGAATTAATTTGCAAAGCTGAAATATTAGTGTTATATCAATATCTTTTAGTCAGTCAGGAATGGACTTGGTGCATTCTTGGGAAGGGAGGTTGATTTGTGTATCCTTTTTCATGATTCCATCATTCAAAGTGTGTTTTAATAGGGGCCATTATTTTGAAAGGCACTGTTATCTTTTGACACCATAGGGAAGTGAGAGGAACGTATCTGAAGACAGAGTGATTGCTGCCTCGCCTTGTTCATCCCTGGAAGCCAAGTCCTGTGGTTGCCAAAGGATTCCCTGCTAAGGAAGAGATAACTCTTGAATTAAATTGAATTAAGAGATAATTTCTCTTGAAAATAAATACAGCACTGATAAGTGAGTACCTATCAGCTCAAAATCAAATCCCATAACAACCACAACCACTACCTCAACTACAATCACAACTACAACCAAAAATAACCACCAAACCACAGCCACAAACAATTACTATCCCTTCAAATAATTCCACAAATAATATCTCCTTACTCATCAGAGACACCATGGAATGTGACTAGAAACGTCCAAATGCCATCTTATTTGGTCTCGAAGACACCAACAAATCAGATGACATCACCAAAGTTTGTGATATCATAAGCAACTCTAATACAACAAACATCTCTTCTGAAGATATCATTGAAATAACCAGAGATGGCCCTGGGTGCAAATACAATGACAGCTCTGTGGCCCCAAGATTTTGTAGAGTTGTATGCAAAAATGAGTCCAGCAAATGCATATTCATTCATACAATAAATGCCATTGCAAAAAACAATCCCAACCACAAAAAACTTTGCTCAAGACCAGACTTATCCATACTGCAAAGAATCCGCTCTCGTGCAGAACTCAAAAACCATCTAGACAATGGAGAAAAGGATCTATACATTGACTACAGAGCTGTTTGCATCAAAAGAAAGTCACACAACCCACAAGTCTTCATCCAACCCCACCCCAATCCAACATCACTCAAAACTAGGCATGCACACCCCTAATTACCTCTATTCCAACCACAACTGGCCTTAAATGCAAGCTACTCAATGCAAGAAGCCTTGTAAATAAAATACCTGAATTTCTCCTCTTACTAAATACGGCTAAATTCAACATTATATTTGTCTGTGAAACATGGCTCAATGCATCTCTCCCTGACTCCATTGCCACAGTAAAAGACTATCATGTTTACTGATCAGATCGTGAAATCCGTAGAGGAGCTGGTATTGCTATCTTCTATAAAAAGTCCCTACATCTAAAAAACATCCAAGTCCCTACATCTAAAACACATCCAAGTTACCCAGGAGCTTGCTCTTCCTGAGACCATCATTTGTGAACTGTCCTTAAATATCACATTTCGGTTCTTACTATGTTACAGAACCTCTGATTATGACACCGAACATGCAAACAAGCTAAATACACTACTAACATGGGCAGCATCCTACCCACACGCTTTTATCTTTCTTGGTGACTTCAATCTACTTCATATTAACTGGACCCTTAATGAATGTACAACTGAACCCACACATGCAACCTTCTACAATGCAGTAACAAAACTGGACTGCAACAACGACACTATTAAGCCAACCTCTTTAACACATTCTTTGGCTCAGTATTTGTAAACAGCAATGGGTCATGCCCAGTATTTCCTAATCGAACCACAGACAACTACAATGATCTAATACATATCGATTTTACAGAAGACATTGTTGAAAAAGCACTGCGCATTCTAAAACCATCTCTATCTATTGGACCAGACAGAATATGTGCCTACTTCTTTAAAAAGCTATCCACTGCCATAGCAGAACCTCTAAGCATAATCTTTGAAAAATCTTTCAGGACCAGCTCCTTGCCAAAACTATGGTCACAAGCCATGGTTATCCCCATCTTCAAAAAGGGAGACCCCAGCCTAGTTGAAAATTACAGACCAATCTCTTTATGCTGCATCACCTGTAAAGTCATGGAATCAATTATTAACCAATCCATCCTCCTCCACTTAGAAACAAACAACCTACTCTCTAATAAACAATTTGGTTTTAGGAAAAAAACTATCATGTAATCTGCAACTCTTACACTGCAAAAACATATAGACTACACAACTCGATCAGGGCAAAGCAATAGACGGAATCTACATGGACTTCTGTAAAGCCTGTGATTCAGTGGTACATGACAAACTACTCCTAAAACTAAAAACTTATGGTATCTCTGGACACCAGCATAACTGGATAGAAGCATTCCTGTCAAACAGACAACAAATGGTCAAAATTGGGAGCGTCCAATCAAATTTTGTACCTGTCAACAGTGGTGTCCCCCAAGGCAGTGTTCTCGGACCAACTCTTTTCATACTCTACATAAATGACCTCTGTGATCATATCAAGAGCAACTGCATTCTCTTTGCTGATGATGTAAAGCTATTCAACACCACAGACAATACTGCTACCCTTCAAAAAGACCTTGACTATGTATCAGAATGGTCAAACAAATGGCAACTTCAAATCTCAACAAATAAATGCTCTGTCTTACATATTGGCAAAAAAAATCAGAAAATAAAATACAAGCTGAATAGTCAAGATCTTGTTGATGATCCAAGCTCTGTAAAGGACCTTGGAATTACTCATCTCTAATGATCTAAGTGCTAGAGCCCACTGTAACTACATAGCCAAAAAGGCATTAAGAGTTGTTAACCTAATGTTATGTAGTTTTTTCTCTGGTAATATTACACTAATAACTAGAGCATACAAAACATTTGCTAGACCAATACTCGAATACAACTCATCAGTCTGGAACCCACATTACGTATCTGATATTAACACCGTTGAGAAAGTCCAGGAATATTCTCCACTCCTCTACTCATTGTAGAATACCTTATGCCACCAGACTCGAAATTCTAGACCTAGAAAATCTAGACCTACGCCGCCTTCGGTCTGATCTAAGTATAGTATATACAATCATACATTGCAATGTCCTTCTTGTCAATGAATACTTCAGCTTCAACCATAACAACACAAGAGCAAACAACAGGTAACAACAGGTTTTCAACAAAGCTGAAAACATACAGTACCTTGGCCCCTTCATTTATTTTAGAAATGTTCAGCGCAATCTAGATTTTTTTAAAAGAAGGATGATCATAATGGTGGTGATGATGATAATATTTTAACTTGCCTAATTTATTGAAAACAGTTAGAAAAAAAATAATATAATGCTTTGTTATTGTGAGTATAAAGAAGATATTGGAGGCTCAGCCCATCTTTGATAATAGTCCCTAAAAACTCCTAGCAAATTATTTTAAAACTGCCAAAATATTTGGGTGATATTATAAGGAATACTAAGGAGAGGTGCCTGGGGGGAGGGGAAGAAGCATTTGTAAAGACTTTGTACATATCTGGAAACTTACTTTTCCAACTTTAAATTTATCTTACACGAATCTGAAGCGCAACATCATGCTATGCAATTCTTTAGAAGTTGAATGTTTCTCTCCAAGTGTTTATTCTATGTGAACATACAGTAGCACAAAGTGGGGAACTATTGTAGCATGTCCAGTTTCCCTGGTGAGATTCCCTGGCAGAGAACTAGGAACATCTGGAACCAAACAGATGCTTATCCAGTATGACTTCAAAAATGTCCAGGTTCAGACTCGACTCACACTGTGCGAAACCTGGAAAAGAGATCAAAATTAGAGGCACATGCTTTGATCATCAGAGGATGGCTGAGATCTACCGTGTGGATTTTCCTTTTTTAGGCAGAGAAAAAAAATACTCTTCTGCCACTTCTGAAGATCTGCCAGAACCAAAGCACCTGTTCTTGGATTGCTATTATTTCCACTCTTCTAAGGCTCATCCTGGGAGTTCCACAGGTGGGCAGTACTATGGACAAAAGAAAAAAGTTCCCCCACTAGTTTCAGATCTTCTTTTCCTTGGCGGACAAGGTACATCATTTTACACCGTTGGGGAACAATGGGGAGCAAACAAAAGCAGGAAGTTTCTCCAAGTATGAAGTATGCAGTATGATTTAGAGAGGATTTTTTTTTTTAAAAAAAATCAACACTTAATCAATACATACAGAAGCCTTAGAGGGAGAGGTTGATGTCCCTGTAGTTGGGCTAGTTAAAGACCAAACAAGACAGGGAAACAATCTCTCCAACTGCTAGCGTTCAAACTTTTTCTTGCAGCCACTGCTCTTATGAATGCCAGCAATGACTTTTTAGGACAAGGCCTATGCTCGGTGAAGTTTCTTGAAAAAGCAGGTGAATTACTGCCAGATCTGTGGATACCGTTGTTGATTTCCAGTTTTGGGCAAAAGCTATCCTTGCTGCTGTAATGATGTGTACTATTAGATGCTGGTCTTTTTTTGTCGGTTCTTGTTGAATAAAAAGGAAGTTAAGATGTCTAGTGAAAATGATGAAAGAAATATTAAGGAAAAATAGGAATAAGGATATAATGTGTATATAGTTAGGTATATATGTAAAGTCATATAAATAAATAAATATTGTATTATAATGTAATAATAACATAAGTAAGGCTTTAGTAAATAAGTTACAGATTTACTTGTAGCAATGACTTTAATTGGCACTAATCGATATGTACACTGTTATGAAAATGTTGCAAAATGTGAGAACATGTTTCTCTTTTTTAAAATTATTTTTTGAAACTTTGAATAAACAAATTTATTAAAAAAAGAAAAAGCAGATGAAAGGCTAGGCTTGTGGAAGTGCCTACTTTTCCATGGATGGGAGGACTTGACCGATAATCTCCCAGAGTGCAAGGGAGCTTGAAGCCAGAGGCAGTAAGAGCTGGAAAGCATTGCTTCAAAACACCAGTTGTATTTGTCAACCAGAGTTTCAAACAGAATGACAGGTGTTGTTGTGAAACCTAGGTTGGAGGAGACAACTCCAACTGGAAACAGTAGGATTTATATTAATTTGGGGAAGACTTTAAACATTTTTTCAGAAACCCTTTGAACAGGGGCTCAAGGCTGAGTGGTACACAGTCTTGGCTCAACAACAACTTCCTCCTCCTCCTCCTCCTCCTCCTCCTCCTCCTCCTCCTTTTCTTTTGACAACTACCTTCCTTCCTCTGCTAAGTCCAAAATACCCTCCTACATTTTCTCTGTAGATACCCAACTCTCAACTTTTCAGCTGGTACCACTATAAAGCCAGCCAACCACTTTCTGTGTGCCAGTCATACAATAATGAGCCAAATGGGCAGTTGAATACAATAATCTAATAAATAATCTAATAAAAGGGGTGAGTGTTTTATATTGTGTGTGAAGAAAAAGAGAGAGACAAATGCCTTGCTGTCTGTCTCTCTTGGAGAAAATCCAAGGAATAAGGGACTATAGAGTTCTGGAGAACAAACAGTGCAGGCTCTAGTCTTTATACAACTATACTCTAGAGTTGTTATGTACACATTCTGCACATGGTAGCAAGTCAGGTCAATTTGGGGCATGCCATGATATACCTCCATAATACCACTGCCATGTGAGACACGGGAATCTTCAGAGTTGGTTTTCATGTGCTGGTATCATGTATCCAATAAACATTCTTTGAAGGACCTGCCTGCCTCAGAGTTCTGGTTTCTTTGGATGTGTTACTCAGAATGCTGACATTAAGACTTTGACATTCTTTAGCAAGGCCGTGAAGACATGTGGCAACTCATAAAACATTTCCATGGCCATTTTATAGTTGCCAACAGAAAGGGAGGGGGGAAAGGGCTTTTAAAGAGCAGTGCAGCAGCTTGGAATCAAAAGTGCATTCCATGCGGGAAGAAGGCGGAGCCTCCTTGCGGACGGACCCTAGATCGCAACTCTCTGTGGGTATGGTCCGTGCTCTTTCATTGGAGAGCCCCAATTATTATGATTAGGGGCTGAAGCTGCCTCGGAGGGGCGGTAGAGTAAGGGGAAGCTGTAAGCCAGGTTGAGGGGAGCCGCATCTCCCCCCCTGGGCTTGGTCTTTTTTCCCCCCGAAGACAACTGCAGCGATGGTTTAAAATGGCCACCCTGAAGAGGATGACTCAGTTGGATTAAGATTTGTGCAGGATGGAAGAAAGAGGTGGATAACATCTGAACCGGGACAACTCCGCAATACAACTAAACAAAAGTACTCCGGGATTAAGGTAACATGGAATTTTTAAGAAAAGAAAAGTGAGCGGCGAAATTACAAAGGGACAGAGAAAAAAAAAGAAAATATTTTTGACAGCTAAGTGGGGCTTCGAACTGGGAAAGGAAGAAGCTGGAACTAAAGATTTAACAAAATTGGACTAAAATATTTTGGGAATAAACAGGGATAAAATAAAGCTGCTCTTAAGATTGTCAGAAAATAATAATAATAAAGTTTACAAATTGGAGACTGGACTGTGCTGGAATATTGAGGTTCGAAAAACCCTAAATAAAAAAATAGGGGGAAAAGGTGAAGACTTTGTATAATGGAGAGTGCCACCTTTTGACAAAAACCTGAGCTCAAACAAAAGGGAAAGCATCCTGTTTCTGAATGAACTTATGTGGATATAACATTACAGAAATACTGAAACAAAGTAAGAATCCTAGAAAGTGAAAGCAGAACCAGAATAAAGAAAAAAGCAAGGAAAGACTGACTGTGGGATTGATTGATGTTTTTGGTATAGACCCTGGGCTGGAATAACTGAGAACTTTAGAAAATTGAAAGACGAAAGAAGGAAGGTAAAAGTGGTGTTTTTTTGTGTGTGTGGACTTTAACGATCATAAAAGTGTGTAATGATGATATCTCTTTGGGAATTAAAAATGGAACTTAAAAATATGAGAGAATTACTACAGGAAAGAGGCGAATCACTTTGCTCTGTGTTAGAAAAAATGGAAATGGTGATTGAAGAACAAGAAGAAAGAGCTTCAGAGGAGGAGGAGTCGATTCAAGCAGAAGACATTTTAAATAGACAATTAACACAAAGAATACTACAAAGAAGTGGGGAAAGAAGGAAGGTTAAAAAGTTGAGACTTAAGAAGGCAATCAAAAGAGGGAATACCTGTGAAGTCAGGAAAGGCAGAAAGACCCAGCAGAAGAGGGGAAAGGAAGATATTAAGAAAGAGAGGGATATAAACTGGAATGAGAAAAGACATGGGGAAAAGAGGGGGAGGAGAAGCAGTAAGGAACAGGTACATGAAATAAAGAAATACAGAATTAGTAAAATGTTGAAAAGAAATTGTTTTTTCAGAGATAATGGTTGAGAATTAAAAAGGGGATTCTGCAGGATGACAAGGGGTAATAAGAATATTTCTGCAATTAAAAATATTTAGAAAATAGGGTAATATAGATACTGATAACTCTTATTAAAAATCAAGGGGGGGAAATACGCTGCGGAATCCATTTGAAAAGATGTAATGATTATTATTGTAACTTCTTAAAAATAATGGTTCATTGGGAATCAAGATGAGGGAATAAAGGTATATTTTAATCATTGAGGTGCCATACTCAAAACAGTAAAAGAGGGGAAACCTATACTTGTTTTTTCTTTTTTTTAGTGTTAAAATTTGTATTAATCTAGAATTTATAAAAAGAATGTGTAATGGAAAGGGAATATGACAGAATAAAGAACCAGCTAAATTAATAAGTTAATATAGACTATTAAAAGCAAGGAGAGACATTGCTAACTTTATTATTATTACTATTATTATTATTAGGCAAACACATATTGTTTATCTCTATTTTTAAAATAAATATTAAAGGATTATATTTGAAATAATTGAAATGAAACAAAAAGATGTTTCGATTGAGATTAATGAAAGAGGCTAGAATTAATGTGTTTGTTTCTCTCCTTACTGAAAATTTGGAATGGAAAAGGTAATAATAGAATTAAGTATGCATATATGAATGTATAATTGCTGTCATATTTGTATGTAAAGGTGATGACCTGGAAATACGTTGTCCACTCAAAAGAGATTTTTGTTTTTAATGTGAAAAACTGAATAAAATTTGTTTAAAAAAACAAGTGCATTCCATGCATAGTTTTTCAGAGATTGTAACTAGGTGACTGAAGTTTTTGCCGTGCAAAAATCTAATTGGAGAACATGATTGATCACTCTTGGCTATGGATGTGTTTTGTTGGGGAATATGAATTATGATACACCCAGAGAGGTGGGGAAAAACCAGGGTCAAGGGTGACCATGAATTACATGTCTCAGAGTTGGCTTCATCCAGATCATGCCGATATGTTGACTCCCAATAAATCCTGTTTAGTTTTGGAAGTTTGGCTCGAGACTCCTGATTTAATTGGGGTAACTGCTGGAATCCTGGCAATATGGTTCTGTCAGCAGGCCTGGGGACCCAGAGTGGTATGGAGCCCATCAAGTGGCAGGTCTGATTGTTATCCCCAAGGGGTGAAGTTTTAGTGGTTTTTGGAGAGGGATTTTATGTTGTAAGCTACCTGGAGTCACCAGGTTTGAGTTGGGTAGCCATAGAAATTTGCTTAATAAATAAATGATTTGGCTGCCATGCTTCTCACAAATATAGGACTACCTGTATATTTAAGATGATTAAGGTGGAATTATTCTGAGTCTGTTTCTCAAACTCCCTCACTCCCTTGGCTAAAATCCTTAGCTAAAATAAAAAGCAGATTCTCCTGATTGAGCTGGGGGGTTGGACTAGAAGACCTCCAAGGTCCCTTCAAGCTTATTCTATTCTATTCTATTCTATTCTATTCTATTCTATTCTATTCTATTCTATTCTAAAATTCCTTTTGGCAATGGTTCTGTTTCCTTCTTTACTTTCCCAGGGGCTACTAAGTATTCCATCACTCTGTGTATGTACATGCATGATGTGTGTGCATGTGCACCTATACATATTTGTATTATTTATTAATCTAGAGTGCAAGACCAAAAAAAATCTTTCAAAATATACAACAATTAAAATGCATTCATAAAAATTACAGGGAAGCCCCAAAAAATCAAAATTGAGAGGAAGACACCACAACATTACTTGTGTGCATCTGCATGAGATAATCACACGTACAAATGAACAAACACAGGGGTGGGATTCAAAATTTTTTAACTACCGGTTCTGTGGGCGTGGCTTGGTGGGCGTGGCAGGGGAAGGATACTGTAAAATCCCCAGTCAGAAGTGGTACTTGCCAGTTTCCAAACTACTCAAAATTTCCGCTACAGGTTCTCCAGAACTGATCAGTACTTGCTGAATACCACCTCTGAACAAATACTATTTTTTGCCATCCTGCTTTCCAATATTTTCAGGAACGATCATTAGTTTATGCATGATTATTACAAGAGTTAGAAGATAAAGACAGGTAGGATAGGAGTAAAATATTATTTGAGGCCAGCCAGAAAAATAATTTCTTAGCAACGCAATAAATGTATCACAGGGTAGGTATTTTAAAACTTATTGTCAAAGAATGCATGAGACATGATATACTGTATAAAGAAAAGCAAGGTTGTTTCCTAAGGAACACTACGTTTTTTATTATGAATGAAGTCATTAATATTTTAAAATGGTTTTGTTTAACATAGTTAATGTTTAAGTATGGGGTCATCAGTCTGGATTTGCACCCATGCCTTGTGAGAATGTCCTGTACCTGTCACATATTGTGAAATTCCTTTTTTTTTCCTTAGAGAAAACCAAGCAGCTTCGGTAGTAATGAGCTAAAAATCAGATATGCAGGGAAAAAATATTATAAAAGATTAAAAAATGATTGAATAAAATAAAGTCAAACTGGGTACATTGCATAGCCTGCCTAAATTTAAAAATGAGTGACACTAAAACTCTGATGATATCTTTAATATTGTAACATGTTGATTGAAGCAAATGTGCATTAGGGCGATAGAAACATTTTAAATATAAATATAAATAAAATCCAGCCAATCCCCACCCAACTTATTCTTGCCCTAGTTTGATTCCCCTAAAAGAATGGTGACATAAATAAATAAAAGTGAATTATGAATAAGAGTCATGAGATAATTGATAAGAAAACTGATTTGAAAATGAAATTGACAGTTTTGCCAGAAAATATTAATGCTGACTATCTGTCATTGAACAAATGGTGAAATATTAATATCTCAGCATTTGATATACTGATATAGTTCTCCACTGTACATCATTTCAGGACAAAGGAACCTATAACATAATTGTCAAGGGGGTCAAGGGGTCCCACATTTTTGCCATCCACATAATCTTAATGTACATATCTGCCCTAAAAATCCAAACACCGAAATGAATATAAATGAACAGTGAAAACAATCCAATGAAACTTCAAGAAAGGTGAAATTATTGTAACAAAGGTGACATTTTTGTAACAAGATTCTTCACACCTTCCCTGGATTCTTATCTGTATCTCCCCAAGCAAAATACACCTCACAATTTTAGAAACCTTGGTTTAGGAGATGAGAGTTTGTACACTTCTTGTCTTCATATCTTTGGTCCCAAAACTGTTTCTTTCCAGCTGATCTGGGGGTGAAATCCAACTATGGTAGCAATGAGAAACTCAACTTGTAATAGATTATAAATGTTTGTGACCCTGATATTTTATTTTACGTCTCTTCTTCTTCTAAGAGCCAGAAGCAATGATATCCAATCCCAATCACCTTCTTTTCATTGCCTTATCCACTACTCAACATTATTCTCAGTTCTCTGTTATATGTTTGGGAACGACATTTTGCAAAATCAGTTTAACAAACCTTGGAAAATGGATTTGAGAGAACACATAAGAGAGCATATAAGTTTTGGATCTGCTTCACCACGTACGTTCCTCCTCTTATGCTGTTTAGATAGCAACCATCGAAGGATACTTGGGCCAGAACTGGGATCATAACATTAGCAGTACATCAGGGAATCTGAAGGATCATCTCCCCCATTATTCACCTGGTGAGTCCTTCCAAAGACAGGAGTAGTGTTTCTGTAGTTAACTTCATTTGTATTGGTGACCGTGAGGAGGAAAGAGAGGAAGAAAATTATCCCATGTCCCACCTGGTTGCACGAGAATGGCTTAGAAAGGGGCCGTTTCCTCCTTAAGCAGTCCTATTTAATTACATCTATATGAATATATGATCTAGTGCGGCAGCCCCAGAGGTGGCATTCAGCAGGTTCTAAGCAGTTCTGAAGAACCTCTAGTGGAAATTTTGAGTAGTTCAGAGAACCGGCAAATGCCACCTCTGACTGGCCCTGCCCCCATGTATTCCCTGCCTCCCGAGTCCCAACTGATTGGCTGGGTCTTCTTTGGTTGCCCTGCACAGGAGAACGGAGCTGGAAAGCAGGTTAGTGGGGTGGGGAGGGAATGGGATTTTGCAGCAACCTCCCTCTGCCACGCCCACCAAGCAATGCCATGCTCACCAAGCTACACCCATAGAACCAATAGTAAAAAAAAATTGAATCCCACCACTGGGCAGCCCCCAACCTTTAGGGCACTGGGGACTGGGTTCATAGAGAGAGGTTTTTCCGTGGACCAGAGGGGATGTGGTTTCACATGCTGGCTGCATCCTGCAGATGGGGCTTTGCTTGTTTGCACAGCCTGGTTTCTGGCATGCCTCGGCCCGGTGCTGGTACACATACCAGGGGTTTGGGACTCCTGATCTAGTGGGTCCTAATATGTGGGATTTGTTTGATTTGGAAATAGCAGACTCAATTAATCTAAAATTGTTGTAAAATTGATGTTAGGGTGGTATGATACAAAACCAGGTCACCATGGCTCATTTTAAAAGCACACCTATATTTAAAACAGACCATGGTTTCATACAAAACATTAAATCAGCTAATGAGACTGAGAGAGCACGTATAGGAGCATGTGCAATCTTAACCCCATGATGCACCTGGGAGTAAATTCTATTTGATTCAACATGGTTGTCTTAATTTCTCTGAATAAGTTTCCCTAGCTAAACAGACACCTAATGCTAGAAAAATCTAAATTTTCTAACAACAATTCTACCTCTTTTCAGCAAACGCTATGAATTTTTCATATTCTATTTTCAGAACAATTTCTGCAGATCATATTTTATCATTTGAATTGTAAAGATGGAGAAGTCTTCACCTTTTTTTGCAAAGTAAAATATTTGAGAAGCAGGAGCTGACACAATTTGGTATAGTTAAAGAACAGATGAAGAATTGTTCAGAGAGTGGATAAGCTTCTTTTTAGCTTCTTATATTCACTTAACCGTAGAAGTAAGAATTTGCTTCCAGGAGCAAGGAGCACTCTAGAATAAAATGTTTCTCCCACAATTACCCAGTCTAAAATGTATATATCTTCATCAAGGGCACACCTGTTTATATGTGGAATGAAAGGCGAGATGGATTGAGTGGATAAACACTTGGGCTCTCTAAAGATAGACTGAAAGCTTTTAGAGGAGAATTGTGCTTTACTTTTTCAATTCTGCCGGGTATCATTAAAGAAAGCTGTTAGTTATGGAGACACTTAGAGTTTAGCACTGTGTTGCATCCTGGTAGCTGCTATTTCAACAGGGAACATCAAAAAGACATAAAACGGAATGCTCCTTCAGGGTGCGAGAAATGTTCCAAGGTTTGTCCCATTCACAAGGTTTCATTTTCCTGCACAGCCTGATCCCCACAAGTATGTTAGCAAGCTAAAAAGGTGGACTGGTGAGTTCTGTGCAGACATTGGCACAGGATTAGGACTTGTGATATTCCTGAGCCTATACCAGGCTTACAAATCAAGTCCTCCCACATTGCAGTTTTGAAAAAAAAAAAAAAAAGTTAAGAAATGACATGAGTGTTGCATTGATCCACTTAAACCAGATGCTTCTATGCCATATGTCTGGTACAGTGGGAGAGTGGGTGTTGTTTTAGCATCTGGAGCTTTGGCAGGCACAGCCAAGTTAATTTGGCTCCTGAGGCCCCAAATCCATAAGCGATCGTCCAACTGCCTGACAATAAAAATATGACATTAATAAATGTAATAAGAACCATTTGCTTTCTTTGACACTCTTAAGCAGTTGCCTAGGGTGGTTGACTTCCCTTATCTAATGAAGGGATTGGCCTTGCTCATCATTAGAGGAGTTTCTTCCACATGTGGCCTGAGGTGCAAATGGCCCATTTCTGTATATGAGCTTCCGAACATATAAAGAAGTGGCAATGGTTGAAGGGTGGCAAACAGATGTTATTTGCCATTCAGCTCCAATTTACTGTATCAATTATTAAAGGATCCCCTTGCGCCTTTCCATCTTTGATAGCCTTGTGGCGTGAGGAGCAAGTCAATGGCTAAGCTAATTGCAATAAGCAGAAGTGGTATTTAATGCACTGGACACTTTCAACTGCAAAGTAATTCCAATTAGAGTTTGTAAGTGATGTGACAGCAGTTTGCCGAGCCCCAAAATAGCCCCTCGTTTGTCAAAGCTTATGGCAGCTTTCTGATCATCTCCCCAGCCACAGGACCTGAAAGTACCTTCAAAAAGCTTCCTTTCATTGATCTTTAGTCAGATGCCAACTGAAAGGCAGACGACTCTGCCAGAAAGAAGACAGATAGGTGCTGCACCATCATGAGAAATGTCATTCGCTTAATGAAAGAGGGGGACCTGCTTGTGATTTAGGTGGGCGTTTGTGTCTATGGATGCGCACCCACACAACACAGGTACAGAAGCCAGACACGTTCAATGAAATGAAAGTTCAACTTTCATGCTGGTGTTTTAAGATGAAAACCAAGGACATTTTAGGCTTGTTACACACTCTGTGCAGCCCCATTGAACCAAGGGGATTTACTCTGAGTAGGCACCTCTAAAATTGTAACACTAGGGCTGCTGTTAAACACAAGAGCACTTCCCAGTAGATTTGCATAATCTTACATGCATAATAATCTGATACCGAGGTCTTCGTGGAGTCATAATCACAACTACATTCACATGGAAATATATTTTTACTGAGAGTTCACTTCAGGGTTTAAAATATGAAATTATTTTAAAGATTATTGTTTACAGTATTCTATCTTTACACGGTGCTCCGAGCTGTGTTTGGCTTCAAGTCACATAATCCCATAACGGGAGAAGAATCCCTGTTGAATGTTGAAAACTAACATATGTGGAGCCATCAGTTGAAAAGATTTAGAGCTTAGAACTATGAAAGTTGCAATGGATTCTAGTATCTATAGAACCTTGCAGACACATTATCTTTTTCACAAAACCATAGGAGGTGATGGTGGTGGTGGTGATGAAGAAGAAGATGATGATGAAGATGATGATGCTCAAGAGTGAAAAAAAGGTACTTGCAAGATTTTCATTCCCAAACACCAATGTAGCCTAATAGGACTGTGACACAATGTACCATACTTTATGAGATGGACATTCCTTTTCTTTCAACATACCACCCTGTGTAACTATTGTATTAGTCCGCAACTTCACATTCTCCAGTTAGATTCAGATTCAGTCTCAGTGAATATAACCAATAGTGAAAGGTACAGGTGGTTATCACCTTACAGTGGCAATTGAGACCGGAATTTCCACCATTAACTGATGTTATCATAAAATGAGGATGTATGAGAAGCCAAAGATTGGTGGTAACCCTCATTCAATGCCATTGATGGCAAAAGGGGATCCCATGACCTTAGGATACAGCAACGATCCTAAGTATGAACCTGTTGCCAAGCATCTGCATTTTGATCACATGATGATCATGGGGATGCTACACAAGTCGTAAGTGTGAAAAATGGTCACAAGTCACTTTTTTCAGTGCCATTGTAACTTTGAACGGTCATTAAATGAAGTGTTGGAAGTTGAAGAGTACCTATATTTGGTTGAAGTATATTCTGAGTGTGAATGAGTGATCATAAGCCAAACCTGAGAGCAAATGTAACACAGCAAGAAGTGAAGAAGGTGTAATTGCATTTCAAAACGTTGTCTGGCAGGTCACATTTAACCCTGACAGTAACTTAAATAAATAAAAGAATCTAGAATTTCCTGTTTATCTAAGTCATAGATAGCTTTGAATGATACCTCTACACTCATAAAGTAAACTTGTGAGAAGAGACATTACAGACACTACAATATGTCCTATAATATCATGTGGGAGGTGATTGTCTTGTCTGTATTTTGAGGGGTGAGGAATCTAAGACCTCCGTCCTTCTCATTATTCTAGCTGTGCAAAGAGACCTAGAACAGGACGTTGTTACTTACATTCCTGGCAAATCTTCTCCAGACTGTCAGAATGGTATAAACAAGGCTAGAATATAAATGGGAACTGAATCCTCAGTCTTACTGAGTTGACAGTTTTCTCTACAGAATGTGGGTTTTTCTTTTTCTGTCAATAATTTACTTGGATTTTTGACCTCCTAACATTCGTGCTGTAATATAATGTAAATAGCATAGGCAAGCAGCAGTGAATATTCTCAGTATCTTTTCAAAAGAGCCCGAGATCTTAAGAACATGCCGCAGAGTTCTGAAGCTGAGGGTTTGATGCCACGGGGAATTGGCAAGAAATCAGGTCAGAATGTGAGTCAGATGTAATACTGAGTGAGTACTAATAGGCTGAAACAAGAATGAGCCTCATCTTATCACTTCTTACACGTCAAATTAGTCTGCTAGAAAATGGGGTTATGATCTAGGAATCGTAACCCTGGTTGAAATTATTTGGGTTCCTTTCTTTGAGAGTCACCTTGTATGTTTTCTCTCTTGCAAAGAGGAAAGGCAGGAAAAATACTTTATTTGTATCTATTTATTTATTTGTGTCCTACCTTTATTGTTTTTTTTTTTTACAAGTAACTCAAGGCAGCAAACATACCCAGCAACTTTGCTCTTCCTATTTTCCCCACAACACAAAGCTGTGAGGTGGGTTGGACTGAGAGAGAGGGAGTGCCAGGTTCAAAGTTACCCAGATGGCTTTCAGGTCTGAGTGTGACTTGAACTCATAGCGTTCCAAATTCGTACCTGCTAGACCATAGATTTCTTTAGACAACTCTGCAGGCAGATATTTAACACCTTATGCATGGGAAACATTGTTAGGCATGAACTACATTCACCAAGCCTTAATAAACCTCCATCACAAGGGTTCTTACTGGCATCTGTCACTGGATAATGGCCTATATGTTTGTTTCTTAATGACTACAATGGGGACATGTTATACCAAACATCTTTAGCACTTCTTCCATAAAGCTTCAACTGGGGTAGTCACAAGGCAAGTTGATTGTAGAAACTACCAAATCTCTGTTCATTAAGAAAAAACTGACAGTGATGTGTGTTAGAATGTTTAAAAATTCAAAAATTAGAAAAGGTCTTCCAGTCACCTTCCAAAATTTAGAGAGTAAGTGCCATTCGGTCCCTCCTTCTGGAGAGTGACGGCTTCATTTCATTCTGACTAGCTTTCCACAATCCACTGGAAATGAAATACCCAGATTTCCCTGAATCCAAATTCTGCAGAAGATTTGTTTTAATCTCTAGACGGAGTGTTGTGGTTTGATGAGGGAAGATGAGATCTCTAATGGAGAACGATCAGTGTAGCACCATCGTTGTTTAGGCTGACACTGTTATAAAAAAAATAAAAGAATGCAGATTCTGTGAAATTCAAGCATTGAAAAGGAAGAAATTCGTCTACTATGATGTCTATATAAATGAACAGCATGCAGAAAAACAGTTTGGAGAATATTTATTTCATTAGTTATTTTCTGTCTCAAGCCACCCTGAAGAAACAGTTGTGCGAGCCACCATTCTTGCATCATCTTGGAGTTATTGTACTGGAAGTTAGATTCCCATTCTCTAGCTATCCATTCCTGTCTAGAAGGATCCATAAGGATCTTCAGAAGGATCCAGAAGGATCTTCTTTGTGATAACAAAGAAGACTATTTTTGTTAGATCTCGAAAAGGAGGGAGGCCACACCAGAGCATTTCTCAAAACACGCTTTATTCGGAAATAAAGGGGGCTGTCGCGTCTGCATTGCTAACAGCAGACCTGCCAGCGAACAGCGGTTTGCTCAACTCTAGCAGCCGGCTTTTATAGCCGGGCTGTCGAAGGGAGCCAACCAATGGGGGTGTAAACGCCCCGCAGGAAGAGCGGACCTGATGGAGAACTGGTGTCAGCCCCGAGGACATAACACCCTTCCCCCAGATACGAACATGAATAGTCTTGTAGGTATGCGGGCGGTTTGTGCGATTGCCCTGATCGGCGCAGTTCGGGTGAGCCCCAGGCGGTACAGAGTTCGGGGCAGCGGAAGCTGGATTTGTTGGGAGCTGGTCGGCCACCTGTGCGTGGTCGTAGACCTCGGGCCGGCTCGCTGAGTTGTCGCAGCCACTTAGTGCGGTGGGGTAGTCGGTCGGAAGGGCCGATGACTCTGGTGGACGGTTCTGGTCTATTGTCTCTTCCCTTGACTCGGCTGGAGGGGATTGGTTGCCCTGGATGTCCCAGTCAGGAGTTGCGCGTGGTGCTTGGAGTGTCACCGCAGCCTCTGGGTCGGTGCTGGCGAGCTCGGCTGGATGGCTCCGTATTTGGTCTAGGTGTCTCCGCCAGATGCGCCCGTCTTCCAACTGGATGCGGTACGATCGGGACCTGTGATGGCCACGATCTTTCCGGGTATCCACAGTGGGTCGCCTGTGTAATTCCTGGCGAAACTCTCGGTCCTGTAATACAAAACTCCTGACCCTACTGTTAGACCCAATTGGCGTGTCTGGGAAATAGTGAGGGTGCAGTCTATCTAGTACTGTCCTTAGGCGTCTGCCCATTAGTAACTCGGCTGGAGATTTGTTGGTGACCGTGCAAGGGGTCGAATGTTGGCTCATAAGGAATCGAGAGAGCCTGGAGTGCCAGTCATCTTGGGTGAACCTGGCTAGTGCCTCTTTGGCAGTTCTGACAGCTCTCTCAGCCAGTCCATTGCTCGAGGGATGAAAGGGGCGTTAGAATGTGCCGGATGCCCAGGTTGGTGACATACCGGCTGAATTCTGTGGAAGTAAATTGAGGGCCATTGTCTGAGACTATAGTGTCCGGCAGACCGTGTGTGACGAACAGACGGGTTAGAGCTTGGGCAATTTCTCGAGTGGTGGTTGTGAGTAGAAGGGCCACATCGATCCATTTAGAGAATGAATCTACAAATACTAGGAAGGTCTTGCCTTGAAATGGGCTGGCCAAGTCAATATGCAGCTGCGACCATGGTGCGTTGGCGCTTCCCATTTGGTGGGAGTGGTGATTGGAGGTGCAGGCCTGGACTCTTGACAGGGCGGCAGGAGCTTACCCATTTCGCGATTTCGTCATCCATGCCCGGCCACCAGACGTAACTCCGGGCCAATGCCTTCATTCGGACGATGCCGGGTGCCCTCATGCAATGCCTTCAGGACGGGTCTGCGCAGAGATTCCGGATGACAACTCTGGTCCCCCAAAGCAGGCAGCCCTGTAAACTGGAAAGCTCCTGTTGGCGGACTTTAAATGGTGAAAAATCGTTAGATGGATTACTACCCGGCCACCCCTCCGTACCCAGTCCAGGACCTGGGCGATAAGTGTCTTTTCTGGACTGAAAAGCAATGTCTCTCGCAGTGACTGGAATGCTGAACTCACTGGTGTCGAAAATGGTGTGTACTGGGGCCGGATCCTCCACGGGTGTTGGCAGCGGGCATCGGCTGAGGCGTCCACGTGGCTGAGGTTTTTCCTGGGCGGTGAACTAATTTGTATGAATAAGCCGCCAGGAATAAGGTCCACCTTGTCATCCTGGGTGACAAGACTTGCGGCGTTGTTTCTCCCCGGAGAGAAGTCCCAACAGTGGTTTGTGATCTGTAACTAGTTCGAAGTTGTGCCCGAATAAAAATTCATGGAATTTCTTAACCGCGCTATGGCAGCGAGGCCTCTTTGTCAATTTGACTATAATTACGTTCCGTAGTTGAAAATGTTCGAGAAAAGAATGCGATTGGAGCTTCGGATCCGTTGGGAAGCCTGTGACTTAGTACGCCCCAATCCCGAAGGGTGAGGCGCAGCAGCTAAAACCAGTGGCAGGTGCTGGTTGAATTGAATCAGCACAGCGTCTGAAGTAAGTAGTGACTTGACTGCCCTAAAAGCGTATTCCTCTTTGGGTCCCCAATGCCATGGTGTATTTTTGTCTAAAAGTCTATGCAGTGGTTCGGCCACTGAAGCTTTGTGAGGCAGGAATGATGCATAGAAGTTCAGCAGGCCTAGGAAGGCTTGTAGCTCTGGTTTGGAAGAGGGAGTGGGTGCCTCGTGAATGGCTTTGACCTTAGATTCCACCGGGTGAATGCCAGAGGCGTCTATTCGGTATCCAAGAAAGTCCACCTGTTTAGTGGCTATGGCGCATTTTTCTTTTTTAGTTTGAGGCCATGCTGTCTGAACCTATCCAATACCCCTCTTACTCTGAGGAAAAGTTGGGCTCTGTCCCGGCTGAAACCAAGATGTCATCAAAGTACGGAACCACGCCAGGAAGGCCCTGCAGGATCCGTTCCATTAATGACTGGAATATGCCCGGGGACACTGACGCCAAATTGGAGGTGCTTGCATCGGAAGGCCCCCTGTGGGTAACAATGGTTTGTAATTCGGCCGTTTGGTTGTCCACAGGAAACTGCTGGTATGCCTGTGACATATCCAATTTGGCGAATATAGTTCCTGGTTCAAATGTGTGAAGTAAATGTTGGATTACTGGCACTGGGTATGCGCTAGTCTGCAGATAGCGGTTTATTGTGGTCTTGTAGTCTGAACACATTCTTATACTACCATCCTTTTTAGGGGTGTGACAATTGGTGTCTCCCATTTAGCAAAATCTGTGGGTTCAATTACCCCTTGCTTGAGTAATTTGTCTAGTTCCGCATCTAGCTTAGATCGCAGAGCAAATGGTACTCTTCGCGGCTTTAAGCGGATGGGAACTGCTTGGGGGTCTACCGAGAAGGATATAGGTGTGCCTTTGTAACAGCCCAATTCATCACTGAATACGTCAGCGTAATCTGAAAAGAGTGAGTCGGTATCGGAGGATGAGACAGCATGTACTCCCGTTAAGCTAAGGCCGAGAAAGGGGAACCAATCCAACCCCAGAAGACTAGGAAGGGCACCATCAACTACCACTAATGGCAGGTGGCCTTTAAAGGATTTGAATTTGACGAGGAACTTGCCTGTTCCGAGCACCGGAATATTCTTCCTTGATAGTCCCTCAAGGATAGGCGACTCTTCTGCAGTTGCTTCCTGGACAGGCTGGGACGTATTTTCTTAAGTGTGCTCCACGAAATAATCGAGAGTGCTGACCCGGTGTCGACCTCCATAAGGCAGGGTTTACCTTCTAAATGAATGGAAAGTTGTATTTTATTAGGAGTCAAAAAAGTATGGTTAGCTTGATAGCATGTATAACAATTTTCTACTTGCCTGGGTGGCCCCGGAGGGGCGTAGGAAGATGTCTTTGTGGAGTCACGTGCGTTGCCTGGCACACCCTGGCGATGTGCCCTTTCTTGTTGCAATTGTTGCAGGTGGCGTTTCTGAACCTGCACATCGCTCTGGCATGGGGACCACCGCATGAGAGACAAAGTTGGGTGTGCCTAGGCGCGTTGCCGTCTCTAGGTCTAGCTCCTACCTGTGGTTGCTTGAATGGTTTAAGGCGGTGGACTTCTGAATGTTCAATAGGCTCTTCCTCGCTCACTGCTTCCTCGGAATGCACAGTGACTGGACTGGTTTTGGGTGCGCTCCCTGTATTTCAGCAGCTGACTGTATGGCTAGCTCAGCGGCCAGGGCTTCTTCGATTGCTTGGGCGAGGTTAAGGTCCTTTCTGGCCAATAAGCGCCTCTGTAGCCTCGTGTCTCTGACCCCACAGACAAGTTGATCCAGGAGCATGTCATCGAGGTAGTTTTTAAATTCACACTGAAGGGCTGCGGTTCTGAGGGCGGCCATATACTGGTTTATGGTTTCTCCATCCGCTTGTTTCCTCATGCGAAAGGCAAAGCGTCTCGCGATCTGCGACGGCTTTGGCGAATAATGATTGGAGAGTATCTCCAGCAGCTCAGACCACGGAACATTCTTTAACTCCTTGGGGCGCATAGTGCTGTTGCGGTGTCGAACACTGTGGCCCCGCAGTAACTCAGGAAAAATGATTTCTTCTTATTGTCTGTAGCGCGGCCAGCCCAACAGCATCAATGTAATGATTGAAACGGCTCCTGTAAGAGTCCCACTTGTCTTCGTCTGGCTTAAATGGCGGGAACGCCGGATTTGAATTCATGTTTGGTTTCAACCTGTGGCAGGTTGATCAATCTCACTGGGAATACAGGCCCTGGATGCGGTAGCAGCTGCAGCTCGCAGCGCTATTCCAGCTCAGTGTCTCAGCTCTTGGAATCTCTCTGGGTTTGTGTGGGTAGCAGCTGCAGTTCGCAGTGCTATTTCAGCTTAGTGTTTCAGCTCTTAGAATCTCTCTGGGTTTCCACGCCTATATTGCCCTTGGCGGCTAGGCTGTAGCGCCGTAACTGACATCTGTTTAAATTTCGCGCCCTTACAAGGCGTGGCGGCTATGGCTGTAGCTTCGTGCCGACAGCGATTTAAATTGCGCGCCAACTTTCAGCGATTGTGAACGCAGCGCCGAGGCTCGGCTAGGCAGAATCCGGCAATTTCGGCTGGATTCAATGCCGGGCGGCTGAGGCTCTCAGCGCCCTACTTCCCTGTAGCTATTTGTGCACTTGAGCGGCTACACGCTCCACTTCGCTCTGTATCTGTAACGGCTGACCGAGCTCTCAGCGGCGCGGCTACGGCTCAGCGTTCAGGTGTGTGACTTCAGCTCTTGTATTGCTGCTGGTTGGCCGGATCCCACCTTCATCGCCAATGTTAGATCTCGAAAAGGAGGGAGGCCACACCAGAGCATTTCTCAAAACACGCTTTATTCGGAAATAAAGGGGGCTGTCGCGTCTGCATTGCTAACAGCAGACCTGCCAGCGAACAGCGGTTGGCTCAACCTAGCAGCCGGCTTTTATAGCCAGCTGTCGAAGGGAGCCAACCAATGGGGGGTGTAAACGCCCCCGCAGGAAGAGCGGACCTGATGGAGAACTGGTGTCAGCCCCGAGCACATAACAATTTTCTTTTCATTCTGATAAGCTAGAACAAAAAATTGAGTCCATGAGCCCAGTGAAGAATTTAATCTCTGTTTTTAACTGATGGAAGTTTAGCGACTGGTGAAGAGTTTTGGCTCTAACCTAAGCTAAGATCCTTGAAGACTAAGAAAATCTAGACGTACATACCTACAGTATAATACTGAGTGTGCTGTGCAGGAATTTCTTTTTTTTAAATCCCTGTGGGCAGGGAAACCCAGTTTCCAGCTGGATTTGACATGATGAAATAAAATACAATTCTTCACTTTTTAGCCAGGATCCCCGTGTGAATTATTGAAAGAGGAAAACCTCCTGTCTGTGCAAGTGTTATAGTTACATATATTAAGTTGTTTGTTTGTCAGAATATCAGCTGGGAAAGGAAGGTTGTACTATGGCCCTGATGAAAATTGAACTCAGCTTCTAGAATTAATTTTTTTTTAAAATGACATAACGGCATGCAGTGCTATTTACATAATATTTACATAGTTCATAAAAGGAACATTGTGCACTGGTGATTCCAAAGGAGAGATGTTGGCCAGCACAAATGTCAACGCTAGTTGGAAATATATCAAGTCATCAGATAACAGTTTTGCAGTCCTCTGGACAGTTCTGAAAAGCTAGATTAGAACTGATGCAAATGAAGAGGATTAAATATCTCGTGTGATCTTATTTCTTAGATCGCTCGATAGAGGTTCAGCTAAGCTAGCCAAGAGTCAAAGATTGTGGAAACTATCATTTTTGTAGGGTAACAGCCAGGTTGCCTATTCCTAGTCTACCAAGTACAGGTAATCCTCAACTCACAACCACACCGGGGAGTAGAACTTCCATTGCTAAGTGAAAACAGTTGTAAAGTGAGCTGTGCCCATTTTTTTTAAAGAACTTTTTTTTTTGCTGCGCTGATTAAACAAATCACCGTAGTTGTTAATGGCGTTTCATTATTGTTAAATGAATCTGGTTTCTCCCGTTGACTTTGATTGTCAGTTGGGAAGGTTGTAAACCAGTGATCATGTAACCCTAAGACAGGGTTGGGATTCAGCTGGTTCGGACCAGTTCGGGCGAACTAGATGTTAAATTAACATCTGGTTTTTTAAACCAACTGGCTGGCCCTGCCCACTCTGCTCCACCCCTCCCAAGAGTCTCCATGTGGCCCATTTTGGATGCAAGTAAATGCAGGGTCCACATGAAGGCTCTGGAAGGGAGAGGGAAATGGTCTGTTTTCACCCTCCCAGAGGCCCGACGGAAGCCTCTGGACCTTGGGGAAGGCAAAAAATACCCCTTCCAGAAGTTCTGGTAGGCCACGCCCACCATGGCCACGCCCACCCAGCAGTCAGGCAGCGAACTGGTTGCTGGGATTTTTGAATCCCACCTCTAGCCTAAGATACTGCAATTGTCATCGTAAATGCCAATTGCCAAGTGCCAGAATTTTGAACACAGGACCATGGAGACACTGCAATGGTCATAAGTGTGAGGACCAATCATGAATAACCTTTTTCCAGCAGCATTGTGACTTTGACAAAATGAATGGTTGTAAGTCAAGTACCACCTGTCTAGTGTAGAAGAGTGAGACGTTCTCTTTGTGCCTTTGTATAAATTAAATCAGTCTCTGTGTCCTGTATATATATGTGTATATATTTTCTGAACTAAAGGGATGGAAGAATGGAGCAACCCAAATTTATTATATTCATATATTTTTTTTGAATTTTAACTCTGGCTTATGCCTACTGGCATTAGCACTGGCTAGAAAATATAAGAATTGTACTGTGAAACATCTGAAAAGCATCAGTTTGCACTCCTACCATAAACAATTTGGGGGCAAAACACTTGTGGGTTGAATTTGAAAAGAAGCTGTCTGATGTGTCCCTAAAACCTTTTCTACCCCTTCTCCCTTTCCTTCAGGCTTCACTTTTCTTTTCCATACGTTTGTCCTTCCCTGCTTTATAGCCTCTTTCTGATGCATTGCCTGCCAGCCCCAATTCTTACGGAACTTGGTTTGTTCTCATTGGGTACTTTTATTGACTTTTGCTCTCTGATCTTTTGTTGTGGTTTGCTTTGCCTCTCACCAACTCTTCCCTGCGAGTCTCGGTATCCTTTTACTGCTTAATACTCCTGCTTTTATTCTGCCATCTCTCCTTCCCCACCACACCCCACCCCACCTCACCAGCTTCTCACTAAACTATGTTTCTCCCCATTTCTTTTGAGCTATACTACTGTTATGAATATTAATAACCTCCTGTAAGGGCTATTATTTATGGCAGAAAAGACTGTCCTTTGATCTGTGGCTTTTTCTCCAGTACGTTAGGATGTCTGCAACTACAGCTGGCATTCCTTTTATCTTTGCATAAGTCTCCTTCTCTTCTCTCATTTCCATCTTTTCTTTTGACACTGTAGGTTTCATATACACATACATATACAGAGAGAGAGTGTAAGTGAGTGAATGAGAGAGAGAAAGAGAGAGAGAGGTTCTTTATCAGGCAATCTTCCTAAGCATGGCACACATATGGTGATTTCTATCCTTCAGACTGTTTCTGCAGAATCCCTAAAGGCACAAAACTATTCAGGTAGTGATGGTGGTGTGTAATTTGTTTTGTACTCAAGAATTCCTGCCATGCCCGTATGTATTTAGACCACAGGCAAACCAAGTTGTCATAGAAACAAAGCATTTCATGAATAAATCAATCCATAACAAACTTGTAAACTTGAGAGGGACCACTGCATTTTAGCATGGAATCTTTTACATCCATAAATTAATAATGTTTTATAGCTAGCCATACATGGCATTACCCTTCTGCGTTTGTTTTGTCTCATTCTTTATTATTCTCTGGCCCTGTTCTAACTTTTTTGCTTTGATACACCATAGATCAACCTGTCAAGTGAAACAATAAAACCAGAACTGGTCTGATCAGGCAGGGCAAGATTTTTCCGCCTCTCTTTCTTGGTGAGATTTTAGGAGGAGGGAGGTTTGATCTGACGTTAAAAATCGGGGGCAGGGGGACTGGACTTCCAACCACTCCTTAGAGTTCCAACTGTCACCGTGCCTCCATAGTCACATGAGAAAAATTTGGGCTGGGCAACATTTATAACATCCCTCTTGCTCCCCCGCCCCCCACACACTTCCCCTTACAGGTGATCTTCTTTATCATTTTCTTTTACCTCAGAAGAAACAGGAGTCCCAGTCAAGCCAGTGAGTTAGAACTAGGGGCAGGGAAGTGGCACTAAGGAGCATGGAGCTTGAGGCAATATAGGGCTTGCTGAGGATTAAGGCTTAATGGTGTCTTGGGACTTGCAGCTAGCCTGTGTGGGGCTTGCTATTTGAGGTAGCAGTCCAGCTGATGCTGGGCCTGAAGCCCCAAGCTCCCTAGTGCCAATTCACAGCACCAGCCCCCTGGCCCATAGCCTTCATCCACTCGTCTGCTTGCCTGGGACTCCTTTTTCTTCCCAGGGAATGGTCACGTGAGACTCTCGCTTAATGACCCATGCTGATCCTGGGGTTTTACAATGGCAACTGGTACTGCTGGCATTTTAGTCACCGAGCAATGTGGTTATGTGATGTTGTGCTTTTTACAACTGCATCCCTTACTAATGTAAGTCTCGAATGCTATCATAATCTGAGGACTACCTATATAAGAAGTTACCATTCTAAAATGGCAATGTCTAATAATGTTAAAACATTATTACAAAGGAAAATTTTGGAGCACATTTGGAACTTTTGTCATGATAGATAGATAGATAGATAGATAGATAGATAGATAGATAGATAGATAGATAGACGGATGGATGGATGGATGGATGGATGGATGGATGGATGGATATAGATATAGATATGGATATATAGATATAGATAGAAAAAATAAACACATTTCTAAATTGTTAAACAGTTCTGAATTGCTATTGTATGTATACTGCCAGTGGCTGGTGGAGATGGCAGCAGAGTTGGACAGTAGTGAGGAAGTTGGGGAGGAACCCAGGCCATTCCTGGAGGCTTAAGAAGGCTTTGATGAGGGCTCTGCATCAGAGGCAGAGATGGGGCCAGGGCAGGCTGGCAGCCATCAGCTGCCTTCAGGCTCAGACAGCATTGAGGCAGGAGAGCTTCTGGAACCAGTTCCCAGCCTGCACATGTGCAGAGCTGCCAAAAGGAAGGCACAATTAAGAACTCGGGGTCAATGTGGGAGTAAAGCCACAGGTAGATGATGAATGGCCCCTCCCATCAGGATTAAAAGAGAAGCAAAAGGGGAGGGGGCTTTTGCAGGAAACAATTCACTCGTTTGTTCATTCGTTTGTTCCAGCCTCGTGAAGATTTATCTGTACAACCCAGCCCTTCCCTGCCAGCACTGAGTGTGGAACTATTTACCGGGCAGTGTTCCAAGATTGATAAAGGTCTGAGCTAATTAGTATACCTTTGCAAGACTGTTTGCCAAGCTGTTAGCTGACTGTGAATGAAATAAATCCACATTAATATAATAAAAGAGGTTTTTGTCGGGACTCAGAATTGACTTAGTGCTTTTTGGGGAGGCTAGGACAGAACACTGTATTGCATAGCTGAATATATTTCCTTTTTTGTTTTTAAGGGGTCTCCAAAGTTTTCAGCAGGGGTCTCCAAAGTTTTCAGAAGATCATGAGGTTTTAGATGATTTATCAACCGCAAACATTTATTATATGAAAATAATATAATAAATACTAGTTCAGCTAATAGTGCTATGAATAATAACAATAGTACTAATAAAAAACCTTTGGATAGTTCCATTGACATGTGTGGATTGATATTGATCACTTTGGGGAACCCTCTTTTAAGGGCACACAATTGTATCAGTGGTGACTTTTTGGGATCTACAGTCAAATTGATGGACAAGAAAATGTTTTAGAATTCTACTAAAATTCTCCTAGGAGGATACAGCTCTTATCACAATTACAAGAGGCTAGGAGGTTATGAGATTAAGTTCACTTTTATTATATAATCCTCTGTTGAGCAGTCTCTATCCTCTGGACTTCCCATATGTCGATTAAATTACAAGAGGGGGAAAAAAAACAATATGCAGGGACTTTCTCCAGGAAAGCCTTCCATGTAGGAACTACGGTCAGCCAGGAGAAAAGTGGCAACAGTGTCCACCCTCCCTCCAGAAATAAATGGAAGTTAGTTGTGACTGATCACAGCTACATCTGACTTGATTTTTTTAAAAAATGAGTAACATATTTGGGGGTTAAAACCTATTTAGACTGACCCAGTGGATGGCTTGGCATTGGTTCCAAACCTTGTTGTTGGAGCAAACAAAACCATTGTAAATTCCAGGAGGCTGTACTGACTACATCTCAGTGTTTAGTACTTGCTTGTAAGTTAGAGCTCCCTACTTTGTCTACATAGGTAGACATGATGGGTAAATTAGTACTTTTTAAGAAACAGAAGCTCCTACCAAAGATATCTCAAACACTATATAATTAGACTAGGGGTGGAGAAGCTCTTGTAGTTGCTTTCACAAAGACAGGAACATTATTTTTAAAATAGCAATCGAGGAATGTTTTCTCTGTCTCTCAGAATAAATCCATTTGAGTGATTGGAAAAGAAATAACTTTCATCAGCTAATATGCCATGCTAAATATTCTTCATTTTTTTAAACAGCCTCCACTACGTGGTAATGTGTTGGGCAGTGCACCCCCAAAATGCATAAGCCCCATGCTGGCTGGGGAATTCTGTGAGCTGCTCTCTCAAATGGTGTAGGAGGAGAACAGACAGACACTGGGGGCAGAGTCAAGAGAGTAATCAGCCTAGAGTTGTTACATTCCCACAAATGGTCCAAGTCCAATCCCTCTTTAATTGATTCTTCTCTAGCACCAATTTAATGCTTGTTCATTAACTAGATTCTTGCATATGGGCATGAGCAATAAATCATCTTAACCAGAACTTAATGTGTGGTCATCTTAACCAGAACTTAATTCTTCATACCTCACAAATAATCTGTAAAATGTCAGGATCTGGGTGAACTAAATCTATTCTAACAAACAAAGAGCTAAGGGTAGATTAGATCACACCCCTGTCTCATCCAAACAAATTTGTCTGCCATTCCAATCTCATGACTTTCTCTCCCTTTAAGGATGTGCGAAACCCGGGGGGGGGGGCAAATTGGATTTCTTCAATGGCTGGATCAGCATTGTAGTTCTTGTCCACGGGCCAGCCAGGTGGGGAAGAGATGGGATGGACACCTCCTGAAGCACTCTGATGACCAAAATGGAGCACAGGGGGTCCACAAGTGCCTCCCCCACACTCCATATTCAGCCTGGATGGCCTCCTGCAGCACTTTGCTGACCAAAACAGGGTGTCCCATTTTTGCTAGCAGCGGCACCATGGGCTGGTTCTTTGCTATTTCCAGACTAGCCTCCCAGCCAGTTTTAAGCATCCCGTGGGCTGGATCCGGCCTATGGGCCTTGAGTTTGACACCCCTATGCTAGACAACCTAATATAACATTGCCCATTGATTTCCTGAAATCACCAAGGTAGCATTGCTGAATAACACCAGGGGAGACGTGGAGAGCAGTATTTGTTTTAAAAATAAAATCCCCTGCATTTTCATTATTCTAAATTCAGGTTAAGCCCTTCCCTCCCCCTTTTAGGTCTAGGTTGTAAATTACACCAATTGTAAGGAAGGACGAGGATGAGCTAGACTGATGCCTCAAAGCTCTTAGTGATTAAAAACCTTAAGTCCAAGGAATAACTTAATGAGGATCACTTGTTGCCTAACCCCAAATCATCTTTTCCATCCGCTGTCTTGATACAGTTCCCACTTTTGGCTTCTTCCTCTTTTTTCCTGTGCTGCTTGTCAGATTGCATTAAAACCAACATGTGTTCCTGGAAACATACATATTTTCCACCAGTAGCATTTTGTTCTCCTGCATAATTAACAGTGGCTGCTGACTAATCTCCCCACAGCAAAATGTGTACCTCATCCAAGAAGGAGAACATTTCCCCTGGGAATGCCAAATGCGAAATGTAATTGCAGCATTAACGAGGTACGCACATATCTTCTATATCCCAGGATTTGGTGAATGTTGCCCTCCCCCGTCCAACTTTATTTTTTTTTATTTTTACAAAGTGCTTTGAGGAGGTGTCATCTTGAATGGAAGAGTTTTGGGAAGGAGAAGAAGGCCACTGCTTGCCATTCAAGGAGGTGCGTAAGCTACAGCTTCAAACAAACACAAGGTCTTCCTTGGAGTTTTCTTTCCCCACCTGAAGAAATCCTGGTTTTTAGTAAACACCCTGAAAACAAATTTATTAAATAAAGTGGGTGAGGGCAGTTGGTGACAATCAGTTTTTGAATAAAAATTCATGTTTTTAACGTATATGTGGAAGAGTTGCTCTAGAGGAATTCATGCTTTTTATTCGATCAAAACACTTTCCCCTGCGCTCTTCTGATATATTTCACAGTCATTATAGCATTAGCTATAATGTTATGTGAACTCTTTGTATGTGTGTACACAACACCTACACTCCCTTCCATAACTTATGCCATAGATTTGCATACAAAGCCAGTTTGGTCTCCTGGTTAAAGCACCAGGCTAAAAGCCAGGTGACTTTGAGTTCTAGTCTCACCTTAGACATGATATCCAGCTATGTGATTCTGGGCCAATCATTCTCTCAGCCCAATTCACCTCACAGTGTTGTTTTTTGGGGTGGGTGGGGAGGAAATAGGAGGAAGAAGGAGTATTAGTTACTGTACATTTTCACTGCCTTGAGTAATTTATAAAAATATTTTTTTAAAAAATCTAAAATAGGTATGAACATATTTGAAAAATAGAGGGCACAAGACTCAAAGTATGTTTTAAGGTAGAAGTTTGTTCTTGAAGATTTCGGTTTATACACCCATGTGGGAAACCATCAGAATGAAGTTTTCAGAGGAGGCCCATCCAAAGGTACTTTTCAAAGCAAGTGGTTGTTCCTATGTAAAGGTGATGAAATAGCTGCACCCAACTGGAAAAATAGCAGGAGGCATGAGAAGTAGATCTTACCTCCAAAAGGCTAACAGACTTATTTCTGCTCATAATCTCACATACAAACTGTATGAGGATGGGTGAGGAGGGATAGGGAAGGAGAAGCTAAATAGAAAAAAAATGGAATATTGAAGGGAAAAAGGGAAAAAGCAAAAGAAGTAAGCAAGCCCTCATCTCTTTTGGATTTATTACAGGGTTCAGAAATCGAGTACAATTAAAGTGATTTACAAAAACCCAGCCAAAAATCCCAAAGATTTAAAAAAAGAAAGCCAGGAAAAAGATACATTACATGTTGTGTTTGCATTCACACCTGACATTAAGGGATGAAAGGTGGAATTACAGTAAATACAAATATGTCCAAACTTTAAATGGAATAGGCCAGACTCGAAGCAACGTCTCAAAGTGCTAACATTTTTGACCGTTAATTATTAATAGGAGCTAGCAGCTCGTTTTAAAGTTTTCCTCTAATGACAAGACTTCTTACAAGATAAATATCATCTTTGGGCTGATGCCTCAGGAAGGCATCTCTATACTTTACAAGCCCCAAATGTCAAAGATCTAAAATCAAACAAACTAGAAGGAAACCGAGTACAATTAAAGTGATTCACAAAAGTCCAGCCAAATAATCACCCTGCCAATAAGCCCGAGAAGCCTTTAAAGGGTGGTGATAATTTTCCTGTTGCTACAAAAAAATGTGAAAGATGAGAATTGTTTGTTGCGTTTTATTCTGTCAAGCAGGTTTCAGTTCTATGAACTGGTTCTGGAAATACTGTTCAAAACTGTTCAGCAATGGCTAACTCAAGGCATAAGCCTCATATTTGTACAGGAGCATATATGAAAATTCCCTGGTGTGGCTGTTGTTTTCTTTTGTTATGCCCCAAACTTCTGGAAAAAAAAACAACAACCATAGGAATGATCTAGCATTTGGAAGATCTCAGACATGGTACTGTTCAGTCAAAAGGGCCTTTTAATGCAGCACTTCTACCTTCTGTAGAGATTCTCAGTCATCCAGGTCATGGTTATCCCAAAGGTGCTTTTTCAGGAGGCAACTGGACTTTCTTGGTTTTTTTTTTCTTTTGAAGACGTTTCACTTCTCATCCAAGAAGCTTCTCCAGCTCTGACAGGTTCCATTCGCCACTATCCTATCAGAGCTAAAGAAGCTTCTTGAATGAGAAGTGAAATGACTTCAAAAGAAAAAAAAAAGCAAGAAAGTCCAGTTGCCTCCTGAAAAAGCACCTTTGGGACACTTCCCCCTTCTTTAACATTGTGTCCTCCACAGGGGTGGGATTCAAATTTCTTAACAACCAATTCTGTGAGTGTGGCCTAATTTGTGGGCGTGGCTCGGTGGTCATGTGACTGGCTGAGCTTGGCTTGTATGTAAATATTATAAATATTGATGTAAATATTGATTTTTTTATAAAAAAGAGCAACTTTTACCTAAAATCAGGCAAAGTAGGCAGTCAGATTGAGTTGCTCGTGGAAGCACAGATTCATTCAGAGATCTATTGTTCTGCAATCTGCTGCCTGGGTCTGCACAGAAAAATAGAAGCTTCAGTCCTAAAAAAGGTTCAGCTCTGCTTTTAGATTAGCTAGAAAACAAGAAATCCAATGATTTCTGGCACAGCAGAACAGCTGATGCTCGAGGGGGAAAAAAGGAAAAATAGCAACTTACCAAACATAAGCAAGTTTGATGGCACGCATGCCAGGTAAAGACTGAGTGGGCAGGGAAGGGAGGGGCGGGACTAGCCAGTGTCATGATTTGCCGGTTCTCTGAACTGGGCAGAATCATAACAATTGGTTCTATAGAACTGGTCCGACCAGGTAGAATTCCACCCCTGGTCCTCCAGATATGGTTAGGCAGTAACTCTCCAGACACTAGACTGGGGAAGGATATTCTTGCCATATACGGAGAATCCTGCATGTACAGAGTTGGATCCTTGCAAAGGAAGGCCTACTCTTGGGCTCAAATGATTTCACTAGGCCATACTGAAGTCAAATGTAAAACTGAACATCCCATTATAGCCTAGTCAAGATCTAAGGTTAGTAACCCTTCAGTAAGGCACGGACAACCCCCTCCCATCTTCATGCAGAAAAAAGAATGTACTACTATATGCAGAAGAATTTTGTTAAACTCAAAAATCATCTTTGTGGCAAACTTTCAGAATCATAACACTACAACTGTTCATGTGAAGACTAGTCAGCCTTCCCAAGTATCATCATCTTCTTTTAATGACCCCATAATCCCTTGCAGGGTGGAGTCTGGGCAACTGAATGAACCTGAGTGTTTACTGGCCGGATGCCCTTCCTGTCACCAATGCGAAGTTATATCCAGCGAATATATACTCATCGTGCCCAGAGAAAAAAATATCTGCTTTTACCTAGGATCGAACTCACAACCTCCTGATTGTGAGGCAAAAGCTCCTCCTCTAGGCCACTGCAGCACTCTTCAACTTTCCCATGTATACACTGTTCTTTTTGTTGTTATCCGAGAAGGATAAGGCAATAGCAGCCTCCGTAATATGGAGCATCCATATTACAACAGCATCTGTGATGGATCATACTTTTTTTGTCTAGAATATATCTTTGGGATTCCTCCCTCCCTCTGTTCATCCAATACCTGAAGGTGAATACTTGAAGGCCAGAAAAGGAATAATGGATGGAAACTGAACAAGGAGAGATTTAACTTGGAAATAAGTAGAAACTTTCTGATAGTGAGAACAATCAACTAATGGAACAGAAGTTGCCCTTGGAAGTTGTGGGAGCGCCATCACTTGAGACCTTCAAGAAGAGGTTGGACACCCATCTGTCAGAAATGATGTAGGGTTTCCCGTTTGGGTTGGGGGTTGGACTAGATGACCTACAATGTTCCTTCCAACTCTGATTATCTGTTATCTGAATGCAAATAGAAAGTTTCAGAACCTTGCCATTAAATTATGGTCTGATTTGTTTCAGTGGTTCTTTCTTCAATCAGATCGAGTCCTCCAGATTG
Organism: Pseudonaja textilis; assembly: GCF_049901715.1. Lineage (NCBI taxonomy): Eukaryota > Metazoa > Chordata > Lepidosauria > Squamata > Elapidae > Pseudonaja > Pseudonaja textilis. The sequence continues at coordinate 78,932,985 of NC_141992.1, read as the reverse complement.
TGAAGCTTGTTTCTCAACTAGCTCTGCTTAAGCCTGAGATCTCTAATGAACCCTGAAATGTGGACTTGTCAATGGTCTCTCTGCTTGGTTGTTTGCGTGCAGATAATTCATTATGCAACAAGGTAAAATCGTGACGATGTTGCCCAGTTGGATAACGAATTGTCTGCAAGCAAACTATCAAATTCAGAGACCACCCTCAACTCCACAGACAACCCTGAGCTACAGGTGTTCTGTAGGATCAGGGTTTGTCCTCCACACTCGTGCTAGAGCCCATCTTCAGGAAACTTGTCTCTAACAGAGATGGTGTGCTGTTCTTTATGTGGTGTTTATGTGGTGTCTGTCGTGTGTGACATTTCAAATGTTAATTGGGGTGTTGATGGCTGACTATTCAGTCATTGGCTGTCTCCTGTTGGTACTCCTGTTGACAAGTATTCGCTCCCATTGAGGTCTGAAATATTTTCACACTTCTCAAAAGCACTGTTTTTTCTGAGCCTGCAAGGTTAAGCAGACACGCTCTTTTCTATCCATTTGTTAGATTATACTAATCCACCTAGGAGATGTGCAAGAACAAGAAGCCAGAGAAGTTTAACTCTACTGATAAGGCACTACTTATGGTAGATCTTTCTCTTGCTTTCTTCATTGTTCTAGCTGGGTGGCTGGGCTTCTTGTATCCCAGGGAGACAATTTGTATGTAGAAGTGTTTCCTTCCTCAGCAGGGAAGTTTTCTTCCCTCATGAGAGCTCATAGCTAGAATGCATCTGGATTCATTAGCCTTGGAGAGTAAGGGGCAAGACATTTTTATTCCATCGTTAAAATTAGAGAGAGAGAGAGAGATGAGATGTTTACTGGTGGAACCATTTCAACGGGATTGCCATCAGGGTTAAGGAGTTCAATATAGTGTCAAGTCCACTGCTGTGACTGAGCAGTTTTTTGCTTAAGTGAAATTCTACTCTTCGGTATTTCTACCTCAGGGAGTATAGATGATATATTAATATAAATAATAAGTTAAAGCAGAAAGCAATAGCAATTTTATACACAAACACTCACACTCACGCACATGTAGTAATAAAAACACCCTAGACAAATACAAATATGCATGATCAGTCCAGATCTGGGTTCCTGTCTAATCATGAAGCTCATTGGATGATCTGAGGGGACTCTCCCTCTCTAAAGGTAGCCTACTTAATGTTGGTTTAGCGTTACTGTTCTGGGTGCATGTGTGAGCACTGCTGCGAGTTAGATATGAGCAATGATTAGCAATGGACAACGATGCAGGTTTGGTGACTGTGAGAGAAAAGAGAGGTTTTTACAGGAAACATTGCCAGAGATTGCCAAAGCCTAGCTGTCATGCCCCTGTCAGAGTTTGGATCCGAAGAGGAAGATGAACAGCTGACAGGGAATGGGAGTGTAGCTCCATTGGCTGTGGAGGAGGCTGGGGAAGGGCAAAGTCCGGCTGGGTAGAGCAGGGAGGAGGTAGAACAAGGGAGAGGGAATTCAGAGGAAGACCCAGGCCCACCCCCTCTTCATCCTAGGGCCTACAGGGAGGACTGGAGAAGAGAGCAATGTGGGTTGCGTGGCTTACAGGGGAGGAAAGGGCCCTGATTCCCTTCATTAGCCACACCTGGGAATGAAAGTTTATAAGAACTGATTGCTGACTGTGGCAGCTGCTGGGAGCAAACGTGACTTTATCCTGTGTTGTCATTGCTTACCTGTGTTCCTGGCATCTTCCCAAATGTGTGAGTTTTGCTGTGCCTTCCTGTCTAGAATTCTTGCTCCTGCCCTGCCAAACTAATTACCTCAATTTGGTTTGATTGGACTTAAAGTTACAGTTACAGTTTGTGTTGACCATGTTTTGGACTTAATTCTCTGCAGTCAAAGGCTGTTCCTGGGAGAGTTTTTCTCCAGCCAGAAGGTAACCTGGACATTGGGGGCAAAGTTGGAGCTAATAAAGGGACTTTTGTTGATTATCTGACTGTGTTGCCTTTGTGCCATGCCCTGGGTCATCACACTAGCAGTGAGTTAACTGCTTCCTGTGGATAAAAGGGCTCCATTAATGTTGCTAGACAAGGAAAGCAAAAGGAAACCATCATCTCAGTGGTCTCTTAGACAAGGACAGAGTGATTGAGAAAAGAGTGAATCCTCCATCCTTTGGCCTCTCCTTGTGATAAGTAGATCATGGAGTGCTGAAGAGAGACTGCCATTGGATTGACTTACTGGTACAAGTAGTCCTTGACTTACAACCAGGGGTGGGATTCTACCAGTTCGCATCTATTTGCTAGAACCGGTTGTTAACATTCTAAGCAGTTCGGAGAACTGGTTGTTAGAAGAAATGACTGGCCTAATCCTGTAAGGAAGGAAGGAAGGAAACATTCTGGTGTTGCTTACAGAAACTGCTTCTCTGTTAACCCTTATTACATTCTTGGCAGGACTAGATTTCCTGTCTCTGGAACTTCTCTGGCGGGTTTTTTCCCCCTCCTTTGCTGGTACTTTGCTTGTGTGGAGTGACCATTCAAAGTTACAGTAGTACTGAAAAAAGTGGCCTATGACCCTTTTTCACACTTACGACTGTTGCAGCATCCCCACAGTCACGAGAGGCCAGGTGAGGAGATGTGTGCCTTGATGTGAGTGATGTTGAGTTGGCCACGCCCACTCAGTCGCATGACCACCAAGCTATGCCCACCAACTAAGCCACGCCTACAGAACTGGTTGTTAAAAAAATTGAATCCCACCCCTGCTTACAACAGTTTGTTTAGTGCAGGGGTTTGCAACCTTAAACACTCAAAGAGCCATTTGGACCCGTTTCCCACAGAAAAGAAAACACAGGGAGCTAATAATTTAACAATCAGTGTGACTGGGTGAGCGTGGCCAATTTGAGGTCACTCCCTCCCACTCAGTCACCTCCTGCTCTGGAATATGGAGCAAGTCTCCATCCCCTGCCATCACCCTTAACTTCTCAGAAGGAGTGATGGGGAAGGGAGGGGCCAGCCAGTGGTGGGATCAGCCAACAGGGAGATGCAGCAGAGAGCCAAAAGAGCCGCATGTGGCTCCAGAGCCGCAGGTGGTTTAGTGACTGTTCTAAGTGACAGCGGTACTGAAAAAAGGGACATATGACCATTTCCCACACTTAAGACCTTTGTAGCATTTCCACAGTCACGTGATCAAGATTCAGACCTTTGGCAATTGATTCATATTTATGACGGGGTGTGTGTCATGTGATCAGCTTTTGCGAGCTTCAGACGAGCAAAGTCAATGTGGAATCCAGATTCACTTAACAAGCACGTTACTAACTTAACCAATGCAGTGATTCCCTTAAGCATTGTGGCAAGAACAGTCTCAAAATGGGGCAAGCTCACTTAGCAAATGTTTCACCTAGCAACATAAATTTTGTGCTCAAAATGGTGGTTGTGACTTGAAACTACTTGTATTTAAAAGCGTTGATAAGAAAAGTAGAAGTGGGATGAGGTCTCTGCCTTGACAGATTTGGAAAGAAGTTATTATACAAATTAAATGACTAAACTCTTTTTTCATACTGCCACTAGAGCAGGACTATTTTGAAAAAAACAACAACCCAGAAAATCTCCCTTGCAAGACAGCCAGTGTGGATTAGATTTGGGAAATTCCATTCTATCCCATACAATGAATATACATGTATTTGTGGAGCTGAAGAGGTAGAAGATCTGACTCATATATTATTCAATTGCTGTTTGTATAAGTGGGTGGGAAATAAGTATCTTGATCCCCATATTAAATGTATGGCCCAGTGGGAGGCCCATATTAAAACAACATACCTCATGTGTGGCCAGAATTTGAAAATGACATTTAATACAGCACAATTTCTGACTAAAATGGTCCGACTGACTTCAGCCTACATATGTAGGCCTGGATTAGGGTAACTTGCAGGGATGATACAGAAATATAATTTTATGTCGTTCTATTCTATTTTACATATTTATGTTATTCATTATTGCATTTTATCCTATAACTATTGTATTTTTACCCTACTCTTATTTTAAATTGCTTGTATAGGATTTTATTGGTAACACGTGTTCGAACCTTGTACTTTGATATGGCCTATAGGCTAATCAATACATAAATAAAAATAAAAAGACTAAACACCTTCTTGCTACTGCTGCTAAGGCAGGACTATTTTGAAAAGCACCTGGAAAATCTCCCTTGCAAAAGAGCCAGTTTGGATTAATGGCTAAGGCACCAGGCTAAAAACCAGGAGACTGAGAGTTCTAGTCCCACTTTAGACATGAAAGCCAGCTCAGTAACCTTGTTCCAGGCTCTTCCTGTCAGGAGTCAACAGCTCATCACGTGGAAGATGAGACGGTAATAGCTGATATGAAAAAAAGAGCGATGGATAAAATATTATTTTCTTCCCTGCCCTATCTTCCTGTCTCAGCCTAGCAACTTCACAGGATTGTTTGTTGTGGGGAAAATAGGAGAAGCAAGGAGTGTTGGGTATGTTTCATCCATTTGAGTTACTTATAAAGTAATAAAAGCGGGACAAAAAGCTAATAAGCATAATAATAACAAGCAAAGTTCAGAGTCAGGATGCTATAGAAAGAATTCTGGAATAGGTTCAGAGATCAAAGGCAGGAAGCAAAATCCTATAGGAAACTGGGCATCTCCAGAGCATATGACAGCATTCTTCAATAGCCATATCCATGTTATCCATGTTATCTCTTGCTTGAGACCATTTTTACCTCCCAAATCCCTTTCAACTCTGATATTCTCTTCTATTCATTATCATTGTACATTAATTGCTTATTATTCTTAAGGAATGCAGTTGGATTGATTTTATGTATGGGACAACCATTTATCCCCTAAACAGGTGTAGATCCATGGTGGGATTCAAAAATTTTTACTACCAGTTCTGTGGGCGTGGCTTGGTGGGCATGGTGTGGCTTGGTGGATGTGGCTTTGTGGGCGTGCCAGGGGAAGGTTACTGCCAAATCCCATTTCCTTCCCACCCCACTAACCTGCTTTCTAGCTCCGTTCTCCTATGCAGGGCAACCAAAGAAGACCCAGCCAATCAGCTGGGACTCAGAAGGCAGAGAACAGATGGGGGCAGGGCCAGTCAGAGGTGGAATTTGCCAGTTCTCTGAACTACTCAACATTTCTGCTACTGGTTCTCCAGAACTGGTCAGAACCTGCTGAATACCACTTCTGGTGTAGATACAGGTGACACTCGAAAAATTAGAATATTGTGCAAAAGTTTATTTATTTCAGTAATGCAACATAAAAGGTGAACCTAATATATGACATAGACTCATTACATGCAAAGCAAGATAGTTCAAGCTGTGAGGGGTCATAATTGAGATGATTATGGCTTACAGCTCATGAAAACCTCAAATCAACAATCGCAGAAAATTAGAATATTGTGAAAAGGTTCAATATTCTAGGCTCAAAGTGTCCCACTCTAATCAGCTAATTAAGCCATAACACCTATAAAGGGTTCCTGAGCCTTTAAATAGTCTCTCAGTCAGGCTCAATAGGAATCACAATCATGGGAAAGACTGTTGACCTGACAGTTGTGCAGAAAACCATCATTGACACTCTCCATAAGGAGGGAAAGCCTCAAAAGAAGTTGGATGTTCCCAAAGTGCTGTATCAAAGCACATTAATAGAAAGTTATGGGGAAGGGAGAAGTGTGGAAGAAAAAGGTGCACAAGCAGCAGGGATGACCGCAGCCTGGAGAGGATTGTCAGGAAAAGGCCATTCAAAAGTGTTGGGGACTTTCACAAGGAGTGGACTGAGGCTGGAGTCAGTCATCAAGAGCCACCACACAAAGATGTATCCTGGACATGGGCTTCAAATGTCGTATTTCTCTTGTCAAGCCGCTCCTGAACAATAAACGTCAGAAGCGTCTTATCTGGGCTAAAGAAAAGCAGAACTAGTCTGTTGTTCAGTGGTCCAAAGTCCTCTTTTCTGATGAGAGCAATTTTTGTATCTCATTTGGAAACCAAGGACCCAGAGTCTGGAGGAAGAATGGATAGGCCCACACTGCAAGATGCTTGAAGTCCAGTGTGAAGTTTCCACAGTCTGTGTTGATTTGGAGAGCCATGTCATCTGCTGGTGTTAGTCCACTGTGCTTCATTGAGTCCAGGGTCAACGCAGCCATCTACCAGGAGATTTTGGAGCACTTCATGCTTCCTTCCACAGACAAGCTTTATGGGGATGCTGACTTCATTTTCCAGCAGGACTTGGCACCTGCCCACACTGCCAAAAGCACCAAAACCTGGTTCAATGATTGTGGGATTACAGTGCTTGATTGACCAGCAAACTTGCCTGACCTGAACCCCATGGAGAATCTATGGGGCATTGCCAAGAGAAAGATGAGAGACATGAGACCGAACAATGCAGAATTGCTGAAGGCCACTATTGAAGCATTCTGGTCTTCCATAACACCTCAGCAGTGCCACAGGCTGATAGCTTCCATATGTCATGCCGCATTGAGGCAGTAATTGCTGCAAAAGGGGCTCAAACCAAGTATTGAGTACATATACATGCTTATACTTTTCAGAGGTCCAATATTGTTCTATGTACAATCCTTTTTTTATTGATTGCATGTAATATTCTAATTTTCTGAGATTGTGGATTTGGGGTTTTCATGAGCTATAAGCCATAATCATCACAAATATGACATATCACGGCTTGAACTATCTTGCTTTGCATGTAATGAGTCTATCTCATATATTGGTTTCACCTTTTAAGTTGCATTACTGAAATAAATGAACTTTTGCACGATATTCTAATTTTTCGAGTTTCACCAGTACATGATGGTAGTAACATTTTGCATTCACACAATACTGTGAAGAATTACTTCCAGTTCAGCCTAGAATTCACTTTTCTCTTATTCCAGAGCTTATGTTGGAATTTCTAAGCACTCCTTGCTTCAAAATAATGGGAAACTGTGCTGCCAGTTTTCAGCAGTAACAAAAAGGAAAAATCTCAAAACTCCCAGGGAAAAAAACGTGGTTTGTTATGGCCAGTTGCAGAGGCATCTTATCAGCTTCCCCGAACTTATATCCTATATGGATATGTTGGATTACAGCTCCCAGGATTCTAATCAGCTCTGTCAATCAATAATTAACCACTTTCATTTTTTTAGTTATATAAATTCTGACTTTCCTATATTACTACTGGTACCAAGTCCCAGGATGAAGGTCAGAATATATTGACAAAATACACCTTTTCACTTAAAGTTTCTCATCTGCTCCTAGGGGGTACTTCTTAATTTGAAATAAATCCTTCTTTTTTTTAATCAGTACTTGAAATTTACATTTTTCCTATCAACAAACCTTCCTGATACAGGAAGCCTCAGTCAATCATGGTTAAATGCCAATAAGATGTCTATGATTTAAATCTTTATGTACGTCATTCATATGTTACATTTTGAGGAGCGCACTTAAATTCTCTAAGGTGTTTAGCTTTAAAAATATAAGGTGTGAAACTGCTTTTGACTGAATTTGAAAGGGAAACACACCCCATAGTGCTTCCTTGTATTTTAAGAACCAGAGGACATGGTTGTCTAGATTGTAGTTAACTTACCGTAAAGAATACTTTACAATACTGAAAGTATTCTTTACAATAGACTGGTATTTAAGTGAATGCTTTTATTCAACACTATGTATTGAAAAAAAGAGTGATTTGTCAAAGTAAGAATGAGTGGATATTTGGTTTGCTACCTAAATGGTTATTTTAGAGGTGCTGGTTATGTATTTTAGACAGAAGAAAGATAATAACTGACCTTCGGGTTTGAATTTTGTCCTCAGCATCTTCCAAGTCACTTCAGATAATGGAATCACTTCAGTGTATTTACTGTGGCAGCCTATATTCTATTGAAATAAAAGACCCCAAGTATGAAGTTTCACTTGATGGTTTGACTGGCTAGCTGCCTGAAAAACAGGCAAGATTTTGGGCATATACAAATAAATTGTTTGTTAAATGGTAATTTACAATGGCAACTAAAATAAAAATCAATTCATGGTAAGCCTGTCATTTTTATTCACCTGAAAAAAATGGCAGACAATGGCTTATCTCATGGACGGATTATCCAAAATTTAGAGTTATGTCAAGAATGTTATATTAAGAAACTGCATTCAGAATCTGGTGAGTGTATCTCCTCTCCTGCTTTTTGCCACGGACCAACCTTGTATGAAAAGTTAGACTAAGAGTGATAGCCAGGCATAGATAAATGTGAAGATAATTTCAAAAGATTGTCATCATTATCATCATCTAGAAATCTTCTGGACTAATATTTGTTCATAAAAGCAGTTTTAGCCAAATTAAATAATACAAGTTTTAATGGAGGGGTTGTATCCTAATCAAGGTTCCTTTTATTTATATTACAGAATAGGGAAAATATTAGATGAAAGTTTGTTCATTACTTATTTATTTATTAGATTTTTACCCTCTCTTTATTACTTTATAGGTAGCTCAACGTGCATAATACTCCTTCCTACTCCTATTTTCCTCACAACCTCTCTGTGACCTGAGCAGAACTGAGGCAGAGTGACTGGCCCAAAGTCACCCATCTGGCTTTCATGCCTATGCAGAAACAGAACTCAGAATCAAAGTTAACCAGCCAGCTTTCATGCCTAAGGTGCAATTTGAACTCAATAGACTCGTGGCTGTTGGGTCAAAGCCACCCAACAAGCTTTCATGCCTAAGACATGCCCAAGACTCACAGTCTCCTGGTTTCTAAACCAACATCTTAACCGCTAGGCCAAGCTGGCTCTAATGACTGACCTACTATTCAGTAGTGCATTCTAAGCCCCCCTGCCTCTGAGAATTTACTTCTTATGTTCATTATGCCCCCAGCCCTTGGTACCATTGTTGTAAGGCTCTTTGGAGACAGCCTCAGCAGTGCTATTGCACACAGAAAAGAGAAAAAGAGCAGATTACCATCAAAGAACCAGAGAGGAAGCAGAAAACAACTATAACAAGATTAAGATGGGCTTGAGCCCCAAAGTGACCATTCTCAAGCTCCATGCAGCCAGAGCCTCTTTTGCTGCGCTGTATAAGATGTGACAAATGGATTACAAAGTATATCTGCACATAATAAAGACCATTTGAAAAAAGCCAACTCCCTTATCTCTCTGCCTGTACTGTGGTACGCCTGGATAAAAATTTAATAATCCAGAGGAGCCAAAGTAGTTCTGCAGATTAAGACTGCATAAACACCTGTAAAAATTTGACAAGCATTATATCTCAAAGCCTATTGGAACAGATGTCTGCAAAAGCTCAGCGTCAAAGAAGACATCCGTAGCCTTGCAAGTACAAAGAGGCAAAAGGAAGATTTAATGAAGTTAACGGTGAGCTGCTAAATGAGGTCCCAGCGAGATCCCTTGATGAGAGGATATTTAGAAGGTTTGAGTAAAAGACAAAGGTTCTTTTTCTCCTTCAGTTGGTAAAATATTTTTCGCAACATGAATGTAATAGTGGAATTGTCTTATTGTTGTTTTGGATTTAATGTGTGAAGCATGTTTCGAGACTCTGGCACCAGACATTAGATTTTCCACGTGATTCTAAAACTTGAGAAATAGTATTTCTTCACTGCCATCTCCTGCGGCACTTATGTCTTTCCTAAACTGATGATATTTTTTAAAATCGTTTCTTGTAAGCACAAACCCTTATCTGATAATTTCTTGCAGTCGCTGATTCGTTTTTCTGATAACAATCAGCCTGCTCAAGATACTGTCTTATGTGTGAAGATAACATTGCAGTTTCTTCACTAAATGGCCCTCAAATTAATTACATAGATCTGAGTGGACTCAAATGGTTTCTGCAGACAATAGCTTCCTTGTTGACTTTTCTTTTTTAGATATGTAATAATTTGTACTGAAGTTGCAAAGATAAGAAAGGGCGTACAAACCAAGAAAAATATAAAGGGTAGAAAGGAAGGCGCTGTGCATGGAACATCTCAGTTGCGTGAGTTGCATTGGGTGCCAGTTTCCTTCTGAGTCCAGTTCAACATGTCAGTTATGTGTTTCAAAGCCCTTCATGGCATGGAGCCAGACTATCTGAGGAACCTCATTGGCCTGCCCCACATGGTCACCTAAGAGGAGCATAAGGCAGACTCAGTCAATTCAAGAAACTCGATGTACGGTGCATAGAAACAGAGCCTTCTTGTCATTGTCCCCATCCTATAGTACTGTGATGGTGAACCTTTGGCACGCATACCAGAGGTGCCACGCAGAGCCCTCTCTGTGGACATGCGAGCTGTCACCCCTGCTCAGCTCTGCCACGCATGTGCACATACCTCCCGCCAGCCAGCTGGTCTTCAGGTCTCTGCTGTGCATGCTCGGGGATGGGGCATATGTGGGGGACGTGTGAGGATGTGCAGGGGTGGGTGCATTTATGGGGGACACACATGCATATTCAGGGCATGAGGCACATGCACTGGGGACACATGCATATATACAGGGGACAGCACATGCATGGGGGTGCATGTGTATGTGAGGAGGGATGTATGCATATGTGTGGGAGTGGGGCATGTGCACGGGGGACGGTTGCGCATTGCATTTGGGAGGTTCACACGCACACTTTGGGCACTTGTACTGAAAAGATCAGACATCACTACTATAGAACATCTGGCCCCCTGCAGTTGAGTTCAGCTCTCTGTTAAGCCCGAAGTTGACATATGTGTAGCCATTTTGGTTAGGTTTAGTATATAGTATATATTCTTTTTCTTACTTTCTCATTGGTGGTCATGGGGGAAGAGTTTTGGGCTTGCCACATTCCTGAGGGGAGAGAGTTGTTTAGGCTCGGTGATTCTTCTTCCCGTGGGAAAACGGGCTGACTGTACTCAGGCCCCTTGAGGTACAGATTTATAACATCAAGCAACGTTGAATTTCTTCTATTGGAGAATGTGACTTTTGGGGGTTGTTTCTAACTTTAAATATTGTGAGGTAATTCCGGGTTGTGTCAGATCCGGAATTATCATGGACTTAGCCAATTTGACGCTTTCCTAAATAAAAGAAATGGTCTTGGAAGATAGACTTTGTTCTTTTCTTTTTAAATGCATTTCATCACTTGGAAACCTGACACTCCCATTCTGCTGGCTTTCTAGAACAGCATTAAGATTTGACTCTGTCAACCAACACGAGGATCCAAATGTGGGACGTACCCCTGGGGGTGGCTAGTGGCTTGCGAATCCTCTCTCTCCACCTTTTTAACTTGGTTTCAGTTTTGTATGGATTCTTATCATCATTATTTTTTTACTTATAAACTGCCCAGAGTCACTTAAATACAGCTAATCCTCAACTTACAACAGTCTCTTTATAGTGATCGCTCAAACTTACAATGGTACTGAAATAAGTGAGTTATGACTGTTTTTCACACTTATGCCCATTGTGGCATCCTTTGCATGGTCATGTGATCAAAATTCAGATATTTGGCAACTGACTCGTATTTATGATGGTTGCAGTGTCCTGGGGTCATGTGACCACCTTTTGGGACCTTCTGACAAGTCAATGGGAAAGTCAAATTCACTTAACAACTGTGTCACTAACAGCTGCAGTGATTCACTCAAACAACTGCACCAAGAACTGCGGTCATAAAATGGGGCAAAACTCAGTTAACAACTGGCTCACTTAGCAACAGAAACTTTGGGCTCAAAGTTTGGGTAAGTCGAGAACAAACTGGAGTGAGATCGACGTAACAAGAGTTATGACTAAATCAGTGACGTTTTTCTGGGTTTCTACCTCAGCTGAGAGAGAGAGGCGAATATGCCTGTGAGGAAAGATGCTCTATGTATCACGTAGCCTGCTTAGAGGGATGGAGGGATGCTGGCCATGATAGCAGAGAGGATGAGCTGCAAATTATCAGCAAATAGGGCCTTCCTGGGGAGTGGATTTTAGCAAAACCCAACCAACAGTGCCTGATTTTTTGCTGAAATTTATTTCCAGTGCCTATTTTTCACATTTTCATAAAGAACATGCAACAAATATGCATTTCCCTAACACATCTAAACATTACAGTTTTTGTATATTGCTAGCTTCCCAAATCACAGGTAGTCCTTGACTTACAACCATTTGTTTAGCGACCATACAAAACTACAACAGCACTGAAAAAGTGACTTACAATTAGTCTCCATGCTTACGTCTATCACAGCATCCCCCTGGTATTACTGTATATGATCAAAAATTGGGTGTTTGGCCACGGGCATGTATTTTATGACCTTTGCAGCATCCAGGGTGATGTAATAACTATTTGCAGCCTTCTCAGCCAGCTTCTGATAAGCAAAGCCAATGGGGAATCAAGGTTCACTTAATAGTAGTGTGTTTCCCTTAACAACTGCAGTTGAGGGATGGTGCTTACTGAGTGGGAGGTGGTATGGTGGGCTAGAATGAAGTAGAAGTTTCCCAGGAAGGAAAGAGCAAGGAGGAGACGGAGCAATACAAAAGATAACACAACCTGGAGCTGGATAGGAGGCCATCATGGTTCTAGGCACTCCCTAGAACCATGATGGCAAACCTATGGCACACATGCTGGAAGTGGCATGCAGAGACACTTCTGCTGGCATGTGAGAGGTCACCTGTAAGAGCCCCACTGCACATGTGCGCGTATACAGGGTGGGATTCTACCAGTTCACATCTATTCGCTAGAACCGGTTGTTAACATTCTAAGCAGTTCAGAGAACCAGTTGTTAGAGGAAATTACTGGCTTAATCCTGTAAGAAAGGCAGGAAGGAAACATTTTGGTGTTGCTTACAGAAACTGCCTCTTTGTTAACCCTCATTACATTCTTGGCAGGACTAGACTTCCTGTCTCAGGAACTTCTCTGGAGTTCTTTTCCCCTCCTTTGCTGGTACTTTGCTTGTGTGGCGTGACCAGTCAAAGTTACAATGGCACTGAAAAAGGTGACTTATGACCATTTTTCACACTTAGGACTGTTGCAGAATCCCCACAGTCACGAGAGGCCAGGCGAGGAGATGCGTGCCTCGATGTGAATGATGTTGAGTTGGCCATGCTCAGCCAGTCACATGACCACCAACTAAGCCACACCCACAGAACCAGCTGTTAAAAAATTTGAATCCCACCCCTGCGCTCCCAGACAGCTGATTGTTGGGTATCTGGCACACAAGTGCGGGGATTCACAGGAGATGCGCACACACGCACAAGATGCGTGGCATGCAGGGGGGCACGCACGCATGCGCAGGGCATGGTGTGGCCCCAACATGCATTGTCTTCTGGGTGCTGGCAGGTGAGGATGCACAATTTTCAGCACGGGAGCCAAAAAAAGTTAGCCACCACTGCCCTAGAATCTCCCAGGTTATATAGCTGGTTGAGAATAGTAACGATTTAGTCTGGCACAATCTTGGCTGGATTATTCTATGTCATTCTTGGACTAGACCTGACAGATTCGTTTAACAAACAAGGCTAAAAAGTTCACAGAATTGGGCATGACTTGTTTAACAACTGTGTTAAGAAATCCTGGCCCCAAGTGTGATTTTAAGTCAAGTACTCCATTCGGTTTCCACTTTTTATCTGCAACACAATGCCCATAAATGCCCAACACAATGCCCATAAAACCACAAATAAAATCTTTTAATAATGAGCTATAAGGAAAAAAATATAATAAACACATGATTCCCTCCCCAAAACTTTTAATATCTTTCAGATACAAGTGACATATAAATGACACATTCCACACCGTTTAGAGACTTAGAGGCCTGTTTCTTAACAATGATTCCACATTTTAAAGAAACTAGGGGTTTTTTGCTTCAGAATCTTTGATTAATTCTTACCATTCTGATAAGATCATCTACTCTGAGGACCTATGGAACGGGATATATTTCCTTGGTGTTTCTAGGCCCTTCCTAGAATTGTTTGTTGGAGTTTGTTGGAATTTGATAAATTCCTCAATTATTTCAATGTGAGAAGCCAGCATGTTCAGTGCATAAGGTTTTCTGAACTGGAAAAGAAGGTCTGGGTTATTTTTACTGAAAATTCTCAGTCAAGACAGTATTGTGATATTGAATGTGAGAACAGCTGAACATATTTTCAGTGGCTGCTTGTAAATAATCCCTCTTTCTACTCCTTTATTGTTATGCTCAAAGATGGCTCTGATGAACAACGATGCTAAGTAGGAAAGATATCTTTCAAATCACTAATATGAAGGTTCTGTGAAAATATTTCCAGTTGCTCCTTTTAAAATCATCACTGGCACCTTTATTACATTTCCTTCAGGAGCTCAAAATCTTGATTTCTCCTTCTCCTTTTTATTTTCACATACATTTGTGAAATTGGTTAAATGGAGAGATGGCCACACAGACATCTAGCAAGAGCCTCTCCTCTTGAGTGTTGATGTGAGCCTGTTTTCCCCATCCTAATCTTAGCAAACTAGAGATGGTTCAGTTCCATTTGACTTTCTTTGTTATTGTCAGCAAGGAAACAATGAAAGAACAAGCAATTATCAATCAGTCCTAGAATGCATCAGAAGAATCAGAAGAATGCAACAATACAAGAGCACACAACAGATACAAGCTCAGTGTTAACCACTCCAAACCTGATTGCAGAAAGTACGACTTCAGCAACAGAGTGGTCAATGCCTGGAATGCATTACCTGACTCTATAGTTACATCCTCAAACCCCCACTCCTTTAACTTCAAACTATCCACTATTGACCTCACTCCATTCCTGAGAGGTCCCTAAGGGGCGTGCATAAGTGCACCGTTGTGCCTCCCGTCCCTGACCTATAGTCCCCATTTAATCGTACCTATTTTCTGTACTCTTACTCATGTTTATATTTATACCTATTATTTTGTAAGCAATTAACAAATCAGATAAATAAATAAATAAATAAAAGATGGATAGCATTAAGATCACTAGTGCTCTATATTGGTCTAATGAGGCCACACTTGAAATACTACATCTGGTTCTGGTTGTGTTCTTCCCAAAAAAGATGCTGAGACCCTAGAAAGAGTATAGAGTAAAGAAAAGCAAAACTCACAAAGGATCTGGAACCCAGACTGTATTAAGAAGGGTTGAGGGAGCTAGAGATGATGAATGGTTGGAGAACTAGGCCTAACAAAGAGAAGAACTAGGATGACATGGTAGCTCTCTTCCAGTATTTGAGGGTCTGTTACAAAGAAGAGTAGGATCAGCTTATTCTACAAAGCACCTGAAGGTAGGACAAGAAGCAATGGTTGGAAGCTAGTCAGAAAGAGACCCAACCTGGAACTAAGGAGAAATTTCCTGACAGTGAGAACAGTTAATTAATGGAACAGCTTGCCAACTGGAGGATGTGAGTGATCCATCACTGGAGGTTCTCAAGAAGAGAATGGACAACCATTTGTTCAGGATGGTATAAGTTCTCCTGACTTGGACAGGGGCTTTGACTACAAGACATCTAAGGTCCCTTCCAAACAGTGGTGGGATTCATTTTTTTTTTACTACCGGTTCTGTGGGTGTGGCTTGGTGGGCATGGCAGGGGAAGGATACTGTAAAATCTCCACTCAGAGGTGGTATTTGCCGGTTCTCTGGACTACTCAAAATTTCCTCTACCGGTTCTCCAGACCTGGTCAGAATCTGCTGAATACCCCCTCTGCTTCCAAACCTATTGTTGTGGATCGAACAATGAGAGGCTAGACCAGGGCATTAAAGCAACAAGACTTTATTCAGGGAATAAAGGACTGAACATGTCAGTGCTGCTGGGAGCAGGCTTCCAATGAACAGCGGCTGACCTGACCCTGCAGCTGGCTTTTATAGCCGGCTGCTCAGGTGAGTCAGCCAATGAGGAACAGTCAACGCCCCTACAGTAAGAACGGACCTGGTTGGGAACTTTGGTAAGTTCCAGGGACATAACACCCCTTCCCCCCAGATGCGAACACGCATAGTCATTTAAATAAGCGGGTGGTCTGTGCTGGCGCCCCGAGCGCCGTAACTCGTGCGAGCTGTCGGGTGACCCTGCGTTCGAAGGTGCGGGTAGGGTTGGTGATGGAGTGTGGTCTTGCTCGGGGGTCTGCGTTGGTGCCGGTGTCGAGTTTCCTGTCTGCGATGCTGTGGCCCCATTAGGTGGCACGGGTGGCGGATCCACCGGGCAGTCTCGGTCTGTAGCCCATTCTCCCAGCTCGGGTGGTGACGGCGACAAATCCCTGGGATGGTCTCCGATGAGTGACTGGTGTGGCGCCTGGGAGCCGACCTGTGCCCATGGTCCCACACTGGCGAGGGTACCTTGGCGCTTCCTGAGCTGGTCCAGGTGTCTCCTCCAGATGCGGCCGTCTTCCAGCTGGACTCGGTACGACCTGGGACCGGTGATGGCCACGATCTCCCCTGGTATCCACAGTGGGTCTCCGGCGTAGTTCCTTGCAAAGACACGTTCCTGCAAGACAAAATCTCTGACCCCTGTTGTTGAACCAAGAGGGGTGTCAGGGCAATAGTGAGGGTGTAGCCTATCCAACACAGTTCTTAGGCGCCTACCCATCAGGAGTTCAGCCGGTGACTTGTTGGTGACCGTGCATGGGGTTGAGTGTTGGCTCAATAAGAAACGGGAGAGTCTGTGGTGCCAGTCCTCTTTGTTGAATCTGGCTAGCGCTTCCTTCGTGGACCTAATGGCTCTCTCTGCCAATCCGTTGCTGGCAGGGTGGAAGGGTGCCGTGAGGATGTGTCGAATGCCCAGGTTGGTGGTGAAACGGCTGAATTCCATTGAGGCAAATTGGGGACCATTGTCTGAGACTATCGTGTCCGGCAGACCGTGTGTCACGAATAGCCGGGTCAAGGCCTTAGTAACTCCTTGCGTGGTGGTGGTGGGTAGTTGGGCCACATCGATCCACTTGGAGTATGAGTCTACAACCACCAAGAAGGTTCTACCTTGCATTGGCCCGGCTAGGTCGATGTGAAGCCTGGACCATGGTGCGTTGGCGCTCTCCCACTTGGTGGGAGTGGTGACTGGAGGGGCTGGTCTGGATTCCTGACAGGGCTGGCAAGAGCTTACCCACTTGACGATGTCGTTGTCCAGGCTGGGCCACCAGACGTAACTTTGAGTTAACGCCTTCATCCGGACGATGCCCGGGTGTCCCTCGTGCAGTGCCTCTAGGACTGGCGTGCGCAGTGCGGCCGGGATAACGACTCTGGTGCCCCACAACAGGCAGCCCTGTAAGCTAGATAGTTCCTGTTGACGGGTCTTAAAAGGTGTGAATTCGGTTTCAAGGTTAGTGCCCGGCCACCCCCTCCTCACCCAGTCCAGTACCTGGGCGATTGTTCTGTCAGCCTTAGACTTTGTGGCGATGTCGAGGGCGGTGACGGGAAGGTTGATCTCGGCGACATCGAAGATGGCATGGACAGGGGCTGGATCCTCAGCTGGAGCTGGCAGGGGGCAGCGGCTGAGGGCATCGGCGTGGCTCAAAGTTTTCCCTGGGCGGTGGATGAGTTTGTACGAGTATGCCGCCAGGAATAAGGTCCATCTCGTCATCCTGGGGGACAACACTTGGGGGGTCTGCTTGTCTCCGGAAAGAAGACCCAGGAGCGGTTTATGGTCTGTGATGAGTTCGAAGTCGTGGCCGAAAAGGAATTCATGAAATTTCTTTACCGCTGCGACTGCGGCTAAAGCCTCCTTATCAATTTGGCTGTAATTACGCTCTGTTGCTGAGAGTGTTCTGGAGAAGAAGGCGATTGGTGCCTCGGAGCCGTTGGGTAGTCTGTGGCTTAATACAGCTCCAATCCCATAAGGGGACTCATCTGCTGCTAATACTAAGGGAAGTCGTGGGTCAAATTGTATGAGGACAGCGTCTGATGTGAGTAGCGATTTGACTGCGTGAAATGCGGTGTCTTCCTTGTGCCCCCAGTGCCATGGTGATTTTTTATCTAAAAGCCTGTGTAAGGGCTCTGCTATTGAGGCTTTGTGCGGTAGAAACGATGCATAGAAATTTAATAATCCCAAAAAGGCTTGTAGCTCGGCTTTAGAGGTTGGAGTGGGTGCCTCATGGATTGCCTTGACTTTGGATTCTAGGGGGTGGATACCTGATGCGTCAATTCTATAGCCTAGAAAGTCCACCTGTCTAGTGGCAATGGCACATTTTTCCTTTTTTAACTTGAGACCATGCTGTCTGAACCTGTCTAGAACTGCTCTGACTCTCTGGAAAAGTTGGGGTCTGTCCCTGGCCGAGACCAATATATCATCGAAGTAGGGTACCACGCCAGGGAGGCCCTGTAGGATACGTTCCATCAGGGACTGAAATATGCCTGGGGCAACACTTACGCCAAATTGGAGACGCCTGCACCTGAATGCACCCCTGTGGGTTACAATGGTTTGTAATTCGGCTGTTTGGTTGTCAACAGGAAACTGTTGATACGCTTGCGACATGTCCAATTTGGCAAAAATGGTTCCAGGCTCAAAAGTGTGCAGTAAATGCTGAATGACCAGGACTGGGTAAGCGCTAACCTGTAGAAAGCGGTTAATTGTTGTTTTGTAATCAGAACAAATTCTCAGACTGCCATCTTTCTTAAGGGGTGTGACAATTGGTGTCTCCCATTTGGCGAAGTCTGTGGGTTCAATGACTCCTTGCTTTAGCAGTTTGTCAAGTTCCGCGTCCAGCTTAGGCCGAATAGCGAATGGTACCCTACGTGGCTTCAGCCGCACGGGAACTGCTTGGGGGTCTACTGAAAATGAGATGGGGGTTCCGTTATAACACCCTAACTCATTGCTGAATACGTCGGAGTAGTCAGTGAATAATGAGTCAGTGTCAGAGGTCGAGACAGCATGGACCCCTGTTACCCCAAGGCCTAGATGGGGGAACCAATCAAGCCCCAGGAGACTGGGGAGGTTGCCGTTAACTACCACTAGAGGCAGATGGCCTTTGAAAGCCTTAAAATTAACAAGGAACTTGCCTTTGCCAAGTACCGGGATGTCCTTCCCCTGGTAGTCCCTCAAGGTGAGTTGGCACTTCTGGAGCTGGTTTCTGGATAGTGTGGGCTGGATCTTCTTGAGTGTGTTCCACGAAATGATTGAGAGCGCTGACCCCGTGTCAACCTCCATGCGGCACGGTTTACCTTCTAATAAAATGGAAAGTGTGATTTTGCTGATAGAATGACAGGTGTGGTTAGCATAGAAACAAGTGCGACAATTTAGTACTTGCCTTTGTGAGCCAGGATGGGAAAAAGGCGGATACCTTGGTGCTGGGTTGTGCGCAGCCTGGCAGACTCTGGCGATGTGGCCTTTCTTGTGGCAATTGTTACACGTGGCACTCTTGAATCTGCATGATGCTCTCGCGTGAGGTCCGCCACAGGACAGGCACAAAGTGATGTGCTTGGGCGCTCCGCTGCTTTCCTGTCTGATGGCCGTCTGTGATTGTCTGGCTTGGGCGAGGCGGTGGACGTCTGTCTGCTCGCTGGGGTCATCTTCGTAGATTACCACTTCCGAGTGGATGGTGGCACAGCTGGGCTTGGAGACTGGGCCTTGGATTTCTGCAGCTGACTGGGTTGCTAGTTCTGCAGCCAAGGCTTCCTCGACGGCCTGGGTGAGGTTAAGGTCCTTCCTGGCTAGCAGCCGCCTTTGGAGATGAAGGTCCTTGACCCCGCAGACGAGCTGGTCGAGGAGCATGTCATCTAAGTAGTCCCTGAACTCGCATTGGAGAGCGGCGGTCCTCAGGGCAGCCATGTACTGGTTGATGGTTTCCCCTCCAGTTTGCTTTCTCATCCAGAATGCGAAGCGTCTGGCGATCTGTGACGGCTTGGGGGAGTAATGATTGGTGAGGGTCTCCAGCAACTCTGCCCAGGGCACATTCTTTAACTCACGTGGTGCGACGAGTGCTGTGGCGGTATCAAAGACTGTGGCTCCACAGTAGCTGAGGAAGTATGACTTCTTCCTGTGCTCTCCTGCATCAGCCAGGCCAATGGCGTCGATGTAGTGGTTAAAACGATTTTTGTACGACTCCCACTTCTCTTCATCCGGCTTGACCGGTGGGAAAGCTGGATTGGAATTCATGTTGTGACTTCAATTGGTTTCAGGGCTGTAAATTGTCTCTGGGTGACAACCCTGTGTGCTCCAGGTGAGCGAGGCAGCTGCTGTTACAGTGTTTTTTTCCGGGTTAGTGATAGGGCTGTTAAGTCTCTCTGGGAAGACAACCCTGTGTGCTCCTAGGTGAGCGTGGCTGCTGTGGCTACAGCGCTTGCCAGACTAGTGCTTCAGCTCTGGAGAGGCTCCACAGAACCTCTCTTCTCTCTGGGTTAACGAACGTGGCTTGCTGCAACGGCCGTTGGCAGCGTTTTGAATTCGCGCCTGCGTGGCGCCAGTGACTTGGAGTAACAGCACCGCGCTGTATTCCGGCAAGGAAATTCAAATGACAGCCGTTTGAATTTCGCGCTCTTTTTGTGTTGAGCGGCTGCGGCTCGCAGCGCTTCGCTTCCTGTAGCTTGCTAACCGAGCGGCTACAGACGCCTCCTCACTTTCGCTTTAATTCGGCTGCGGCTCGCAGCGCTTCGCTCCGGCTGCGGCTCGCAGCGTTTCACTTCCCTGTAGCTGGCTAACCGAGCGGCTACAGACGCTCCTTACTTTCGCTTTTTGCTGGCCGAGCTCTCCAACGGCGCGGCTGCGGCTCAGCAATGGAGTGATTTTCAGCAATGGAGTGATTTCAGCTGTTGCTGCGTGCCTCTGGTAGCCATCCCACCTTCGTCGCCAGTGTTGTGGATCGAACAATGAGAGGCTAGACCAGGGCATTAAAGCAACAAGACTTTATTCAGGGAATAAAGGACTGAACATGTCAGCGCTGCTGGGAGCAGGCTTCCAATGAACAGCGGCTGACCTGACCCTGCAGCTGGCTTTTATAGCCGGCTGCTCAGGTGAGTCAGCCAATGAGGAACAGTCAACGCCCCTACAGTAAGAACGGACCTGGTTGGGAACTTTGGTAAGTTCCAGGGACATAACACCTATGATTCTAAGCAATTACTTCCATGTGACCTGTGAACCCATGTGCTGAATCAGTTTCATGTGGCTCTTTCCTCATGCTGTTGTACGGTCTGGGACTGCCACAGCTCTTCTCACGTTAGGGAGGTCATCAAAGACCAGCACAGGGTGAAATAAGCTTTCACACAGATGGGCCTCCATCAGAGGTGGTATTCAGCAGGTTCTGGGGAACCGGTAGTGGAAATTTTGAATAGTTCGGAGAACTGGCAAATACCACCTCTGACTGGCCCCACCCCCAACTATTCTCTGCCTCCCAAGTCCCAGCTGATCGGCTGGGTCTTCTTTAGTTGCCCTGCCCAGGAGAACGGAGCTGGAAAGCAGGTTAGTGGGGTGGAGAAGGAATGGAGATTTTGCAGTAACCTTCCCCCAGGAGTGGGGAAGGAATGGAGATTTTGCAGCAACCTTCCCCTGCCATGCCCACATAACTGGTAGTAAAAAAAAAAAAATGAATCCCACCACTGGTCCACATCTCCACATGTATGGAGATACATATGCAGGTAGCATGAGGGAAAGCATAAGAACTATTGAAATGGATACAGGCCTAGCCATTTCTCTGATGTGCTCCCCTCTCCCCAGTCCCTCCAAGATTATTTTTCTATTTTATTCACAGGGTGATTGAAATTTTCTTTTGGATTTTTCTTGTTAATGTTTCTAAGCTTACTTTATTTACATGCACCGATTATCATATATACATTCGAATACTTACAGCATGTGCCGATGAGAACAGGTGTCTAATCAGTTGGGGGTTTTAAATTAAATGCTGTGTTTAAATCTGCCTCAAAGTTCCTCTAAAATGTTTTTTTTCCCCCAGCAAAAAAAAAAAGATTCTATTTTTCTGCTTTATTCCCAAGTGTGCTTGAGAATTTGTTCTCTTAAGGCATGGCTGGACTTTCGTTGTTGGAGAAGACAAGGGGTGCTAGCTTTCTTGCTGTTCCATGTTACATATTTTAAGGACTGCTTCCCTGATAGTTCACAGTCACCCATCTGAAAAAAACAGACCCCTGGGAGGAGTCCCTTATTCATAGGTTTTATTCATCAGACTTTCACTCCTTCTTTGAAAGGAATTGCAAAATGGAACAATCCTCTTTCATCAAATGGAAAGAGAACAGACAGACAAAAATATAGGTGCATTTCTTAATATATTTTTTTTAAAAAAAGAAATCTGCAAGCCTTATGCAGAACAAGGTTGAGTATCAGCAGTCCATTTCTCTGAAAAATCTGCATTGTCTGGGTTTTACTGAATGGTACACTACCTCAGATACTGGAGGACCTGCAAAGCTAATGTGCCATTTCAATTACTAGTACTCTGATTTCTCAGGTACTTGATGTTGTGGAAATGCTTGGTTAAATTTTGCACACTGCTTAACAGTAAATTTAAGGTGCTCCGCTTACTTAGCCAGTATTTGCATATTCAGCATGCTAAGAAATCACTGGGTGAAGCTCAACTCTTATTAGCCCAGAGTGTTTTCTCATTCTGAGAGTGGGAGTTTAGCATCATCAACATGTTAGCATTCATAAAGACTTTAGAGTGTTCAAAACATGTCATGGATATTGATATTAATATAGAGATTGAGGTACAGATACAGACACAGTTCAGAAGAGAGCTAACTGGTGCCATTTAAGAAACTCTGGAGGAGGAGGAGTTTGATTATTTTGTAAAGAAATCAAATGGACACAAAGTTTTTGCTGTCACCAAATAAAATGGGGCAGGTTTCCAATGCTGTGTACATAAATATTAAATTAAGTCCTAATAAATTCATTTGGTTACTAAGTATGGATTTTCACTACGGTAACAATCAAATATAATCTGCACTTCTGTGAAAGCTGCATAGCATAAAAAAGAAGAAACCACTATAGGTTAAGAATCTAAGGACATTACAAGAGATTTGCTTGAACCTGGCCTGAGAGAAAGTTAGTAGTGCAGAAATAAATGTTCTCTTTTAATTGTGTTCAATTAATGTTTAATCTAGTCTTAGTTTAATGTATTGATTAGTTGCTATATTTTAGAAAGTAAACTATCCAACAAATCTCCTGATGTTTGATCTTTACATATGGTCAAAGAGATATTTCAGTCCTGAGAGATAAAATAGGAATATTCAACTCCTTCATATATTTTGTCTTTGACTAACCAAGAGAGGAAGGAAGAGGCTGACATCCCAATGTAACAAGATTAAGAGGAAAAGCAGGGAGTGACAGTATAAAAATTAAAGTTCATGTTTTTTTTAAAAAAAATGAAATGGAAGAGCATTTCCTCTCCAGCTGTTGGACAATTCTCCCCTTCTCTCTTATTAAAAAATAGCTTTGAGTCTCTACTTTTACAGGAATATTGGAGATACACGTCCAGCTTTCAAAAAGTGTTTGCTTTGGGTTATGTACATCTAATGTACAAAAGCTACAAGTGGCACAAAGAGCCATGGAAAGATACATGCTCGGCATTACAAGACAAAATAGAAAGACCTGAACATGGATTAGAGAACAAACGAAAACATACAATATCATAAAGGGAATTGAAATGGAAATGGGCTGGTCACAAAGCAGGAAGAACTGATGGCAGGTGGACCACAGTAGTCATAGAATGGATCCCACTTGATAAAAAGTGTCCAGAAAAGAGACCTAAAACAAGATGGATCAATGACATCAGCAAGTATTGCGGGCCCAGTTGGCAAAAGAAAGTTCAGGACCGTATGGGTTGGAAACAGGTGGAAGAGGCCTTCATCTGCAGTGGATAGACAATGGATAAAATGATGGTGATGGGGAAGAGGAGGAGGAGAAGGATAATGTTGAGGATGATGACATCTAAAATATAGGATAAATGAAATTATAAGAAGATATGACTCTTCTAGCACCACTGAAAGTACTGCTCTATCCCTTTGTGCATGCTCAAAGGGCAGCCTGTACTGTAGAAGGCCCATTAAACAACACCAAAAAATATGAAGGAAATGGGAGATCTGAAAAAGGAAAGGCTCCATTTGAACGATGCAAAAGAACTGGCTCTCTGCCAGAAAGCACAGAACACTATTTTGTGAAATGTCAGTAGTTCAGAGGCACTTATAGCAACAGTCTGATTTCGAGGTCATTCCTCCCCACATGCTCACTAAGAGAGCAGGTTTTCAGCTCTTTGTGAGGTCACCTGCACAAATCTGAAACCACTTCACAAACAATAACAGCAACATAGGAAATTATTTTTCAATTGAGATTGCGGGGGGGGGGGGCATGTTTCTCTCTGAGCTTGGTTGTTTTCTTGCAGATGTTTCATTACCCAAACTAGGTAACATCATCAGTGCTAATAAGGAGTGGGGTTAGAAAGAGGGACATGAAACCAATCACCATTAAACCAAGAATGGGCCCAAGTGTTCAACAATAAGAGGGCCATTTCCACTTTTTCCTTGATGGATATGGCTGTTTCCTGAGATTCTTTTCAGGTGATACATTACTATGTGCCAATGTGGTCTTATATGTAATTTCAGGGTGATGTTTTTGTAGTTTGCATACATGTATGCAGAATAATTTTGTGAAGGCATGTGCTCTATATATAGTAGCCAGACAGAACAGTAGAACAGTGGCCAATTCTTGATGCATGCTCTTGATCAGGGGTATCAAACTCAAGGCCCGGGGCCCAGATCTGGCCCACGGGATGCTTAGATCTGGCCTGCAGGACTGCCATAGAAAAAGCAAAGGACCAGCCCGCAGTGACTCTGCCAGTGAAAAACGGAGCTCAGGGGAGCCACGCACCACTCCCCTGAGTTATGTTTTCACTGGCAAAGGGTGGCAGGAGGCCTTCACAGCAGCAAACAGAGCTCAGGAGCCCATTTTCGCTGACAGAGTACTCAGGCTACCACAGATGGCCCCGACATGAATGACGTCAAGCTAGCTAAGTCCACCATGGCCATGCCCACCCAGCCCCCGACGTCAAACACAACCCTGATGCGGTCCACAATGAAATCGAGTTTGATACCTCTGCCTCTTGATTAATTCTGAATTTCAAAACATTGGAGGAAAGACAAAAATTTAAGAGGTGTTGCTACACTGCACATGCTTTCAATCTTTTTGTCTCCCACCCTTCGATTTGATGCCAGCATGTGAACTAAAAGTAGATCTTTCCCCATACAGTCTAACTTTGTTCTGAGAATCTTATACTTTCCAAAACGTTGAATGTTTGCAATGTCTTTTCCACCTTAAGCAGGAAGTGGTCCCACTTGCAAAAGAAAGCATAGTTTTGTCGCTTTTGAATTAAAAATCAGCCCTATGCTAAATTTGCCAATTCTTTCTATGCAATTGGGACTTGTTGATAAAAAATTCTTCCTTAGAATGAGCATGAAAAATAAAAGATTCATCTCCTTCTATTTACCAGGTGAACAATAACACTGCTGTTTATGAAAATGAGGAAAAATTGCTTATATATTTAAAAGTAATGTCAAAATATGATGTGAAGCTTCCAAATAGTGATCATGTGACTACGGGATGCTGCAACAATCATAAAAACTACATTAAGTTGTAGATAACCTACCTGGTATTAAGTATGCTATATACAACTGAATGACTGTCCTGTTTTACCCCCATTTGAATAAAAACAATAAAAGTTATTACTAAAGGAAGTTCTCTCTGAGTGACCAAAATTGGAACCAGCACATCTATTGCTAAGTGATGTAGTCATTAAGCAAGACATCATGAGAGTGTGATGGATTTACTGCCATTGACTCTGCTTAATAGGATCAGATGTGAAGCTTGCAAATAGTGATTAGGGGATGCTGTAATAATCATAAAAACCTGCCAGTTGTGAAGCACCTATATCTTGGTGATCACAGGGAGGTCATACGTGTGAAAGACAATTCTTTTTCAGAAGTGTCATAGCTTCAAATGGTGGTAAAATAGGACAGTCATTATGTTGTACTTAGCGTACCTATATCAGGTATGTTATGTAGAATGGAATGGAATGGAATGGAATGGAATGGAATGGAATGGAATGGAATGGAATAGAATAGAATAGAATAGAACAGAATAGAATAGAATAGAAATTGGAAGGATCTTGGAGTTCTTCTAGTCCAATGCCTTGCTCAGGCAGGAAATCATATACCATTTCAGACAAATGATTTAGTAACTGCCTCAATCAGTGACCATTTACAGTTATGATACTGATGAAAAAGTAACTTTAGTTTACTTTAGAAAAAGTAAATCCCATTTACAGCCTTAATAGATCTGGAAGGCAAAGGAAAGCTAGATTAAGAGCATAAGCAAATTAGAATAGAGTAGAGTAGAGTAGAGTAGAGTAGAGTAGAGTAGAATAGAATAGAATAGAATAGTGTAGACTAGACTAGACTAGACTAGAATAGAATAGAATAGAATAGAATAGAATAGAATAGAATAGAATAGAATTCTTTACTGGCCAAGTGTGATTGGACACACAAGGAATTTGTCTTCAGTGCATAAGCTCTCAATGTATATAAAAGGCATAAGTGATAAATCATGATCGTAGTCATCATAAATACATTCATCATGAATCATAAAATACAACACTTAGTGATAACCATAGGATACTAAATAAGCAATCAACACGAATCATACTAGGAAACCCAATAAACAATATAAATCATAAATATACAAGCAACAAAGTTATAATCATAAGAAGAAAAGGAAATAGTAGGTAATAGGAAGGATGAGAAGAATAATAGTAATACAGTCTCTTAGTAAATAGCTTCATAGTGTTGTGGGAATTAGTTGTTTAGCAGAGTGATGGCATGGGGGGAAAATGTCCTCGTGTCTAGTTCTGGTGTGCAATCATTTTGAGGGTAGAAGTTGAAAGAATTTATGTCCGGGATGTGAGGGGTCTTTCACAGCCCTCTTTTTGACTCATGCAGTATGCAGGTCCTCAATGGAAGCTAAATGTAGTTTTTATGACTGTTGCAGCATCCTGTAGTCACTTGATCACTATTTGCAAGTTTCGCATCAGTTTTTGGCATTACTTTTAAGTACATAAGTAATATAAACTCATCATCTATTGCTTAGGAACTGTTAGTAACTGTAGTTGAAGGGTTTTTAAGGTAAGCTGTGACTTTCAGTGCTAGCTCAAAAGACTCTCTAAGAGCTAGGAGTCAGATGAAAACTGAACGTAAACAATGAATTCTCCCACCAGGCACATTGAATTCCTGGTGATCACATGGATATATCCATCTGGCACAGCAGGTGGCTGTCTTAAAAAAGCTAAACCAAGTTAGAGCTGGTTAGTACTTGGAGAGAAGAAGAGGACAATGAAATACAGGGCTGTTGCAGAGGTATCCTTCTTGACTACATGATACTACTATTAAAAATATATTTTTTTAAAAAAATCACATTGCAATGTGCTAAAACAAAATCTATCCATTTGTACTTAAAATCACAAGCATGTTCACAGCATCACAATGCACATTTTTGTCAATGGCCCTCCTTCTCCTTACTCCTTACCCCCTGAGTATGCCTGTGGGCTGTTGACTAGATTGGGAAAAAAATTCGGGAAGACCACTTCCATGTTCTTTGCAAGATAATGATACAGCAACAGAAACTCTCAAGCTCAGCTTCCACCTTTGATACAGACCACAAGTCTCTTGCTTGGCCCCCTACACCTGTAAAACGAAAATGATTGTAACCTTCCTGAATGAAGTGTTATACACACAAGCTACAGTAAAGGCAGGGCTGAACTTTCTGTTATTGTAGTAGAACAGGCTTGTTTGGCAAAGTTCTTTGCAAACTCCAGTGTAATTGTTTTGCCATGTGGAACAATTTGAAGCTGACTCCGTTTGGCACTCATAATGTGAATGCATCTTGACATTTGGATGGTAATAGCTGTCCTATTTTTGGTTCATCTTAGTTCTCAACTAGCTGCTTTTAGATGGTGCAGGTGTCTCTTTTCCTCGCAGGGGAGCTTCACGTGGATCCAAGATCCTTTGAAATTTGGACGGCAATTGCCTGGGCTCAGACTTAGCTGCCATCTGCAGCTGCATTTGGCAAGGTGCGCCCAACACCCGTGGTGAGGTGTTGTTCTCCATATGGATATACAGGCTCTTCACGCTGTTTTTAGAAAGAGTTTTTAAAGCTACTTATGTAAGTCTGAAGTAGTAAAGGCAGCTGATGAAGTGGCTGTGAAGGGATGCTATCGACCACACCAGCAAGATGGTGTGGCTCAAAAGCTGGAGGCCATCAGGTGAGTGATTGTGAATGACAGGGCGGCTTTTTCTGGCGCTGCCACTGGAAATGACCCATAGCTCACAAGAAAGATATCCGCAGGCTGATCTAGCCTGGAGCATACCGTTAAAACACAGCACTCAGGTGCTTCTCTGGGGACAAAGAGAGTGAATGTCAACCTTGCCTGCTGTGATGTACAGCTCATGAGGGAAAAATGCCTCTCCCCTCCTCGTTCCCCCCTCTCCTTTTAAAGTAATTATTTTACATACAGAGAAGGTTCCTTTGTTTCCTCTTAGGAGGTAAGTGCTGCGATAATATGAAGGAATCCTCGCTGGGTAGCAAGAGAATGGCAATCAATCAGAACTGGTTGCAAAGCTCTCACTCCCCTCCCCCTCCCCTCCAGCAAACAAGGTATATTAGCAACCGTGCAGCCTTGTAAACATCTGTAGAAAGATCTTAATGGCCCTCTGATGTTTTGGGTTAAATATATATACTGATCAAAATATGAGTCCAGCAATCGACTCACCGGCTCAAGTAGAAGTCCCAGCATGCACTAAGGTGAAGGGTGGCTGGAGAATAAGGGATGTTTAATTATAGAGCTATGTAAGCAAGAGACTAATAGGGTGATGAGACTTCACAAAATGTGTAACTTGGCCAATGCAGCATTTCTTTGCCTTCTGAAAACAAATGCTTGCATGGACTAATTTCATACATGGACTATATTCAAGAAACAATTATATTTGTTTGAAGGCCATGATCACAAGGCCTCCAAACAAATAAGCTTTAAGCAAACTCTGGTCTGGTGGTTAAGGTATCAGGCTAGAAAGTGGAGGCGGTGAGTTCAAGTCCTGCCAGGAAAGCCAGGTATGTCACTGGGCCAGTTTCTCTCTCTCTCTCTCTCTCTCTCTAACAAATCTCACAGGGTGGTTGTAGGGGAAAGGAGGAAAAGAGGAAGAAGATGTGTTAGATATAGCAATAACAATAGCACTTAGATTTATATACCGCTTCATAGTGCTTTACAGCCCTCTCTAAGAGGTTTACAGAGTCACCCTATTGCCCCCAACAATCTGGGTCCTCATTTTATCCACCTCGGAAGGATGGAAGGCTGAATCAACCTTGACCCTGGTGAAATTTGATCTGCCAAATTGCAGGCAGCTGGCTGCCGCAAAAGTAGCTTGCAGTACTGTACTCTAACCACTGTGCCACTGAGGCTCTTATGTTCACTGCCTTGAGTTATTTGTAAAAATAATAAAGGCGGGAATACAAATAAAAACAGATATATAAATAAATAAACACTTCTTCCCTCATATCCACCATACCAATGGAGATATGTCAACGAAGAACTGACCTCCATGCTTAGAGCGCAATTGTCTGTATCTTGGAGCTCTCGTGTATATATATGAGAGCCCTTCCACAGGACATGATTCCAACTCACTGGAAAGTAAACTTCTGTAAAGTTAGACTCTCTGGTGAAGACATTCATGCTGCGAACATGAGCCACATCTTCAGCCATATTACAGACATGAATAGGAGAAGGAAGAGGCTGCTCACCGCTCTTCATAGGCTTCCCGTTGTCAGTTACTTTCCAATCTTGAAGCCAGCTTGAAAAGAGAACCAAATATGTGGGTTTGTAAGCTTTGTTTCTTCAAGCTAGCCAAATCATACAATGATTCTGCATTATGCTCCAGTATTTAGACGATCATCTGTGAGGAATCACCCATGGCTATCATTCTTCATTTTCCATTGCAAGACGTAGCTTCGCCTTTTAGCTATTATATGATTATCAGCCTCCATTTGAATTCCACCAGTTAACTTGAAGACTTTTCAAAGATGATAGGATGAGTGTAACCTAGATGTGCACTGAAATATCTGTTAACACCCCCCCCTTTTTTTTTTGATATGTTACTCCACTAAACCATTCTTATTCGATTTTCAATTCCATTGTTTAAAATATTTGAAGGATAAAATTAAACAAAATGTACAAAATTGTTATTATAATTTACAGATGCTTGGAGGAAAGTGAGACCTGGATCTTCAGAATAAAACCATCCAAAGAAGTGGTACAAAAAAAAAATAGAGCAAAAAGTTTACAAATCATCAAGTTTCTAAATCTAAACCAATAATTAAAAAACGAGCAAACCAGATACTGGGACATACTTTTTAAGAAAAGTATTACCTTTGTAATTAAGCTGACTTAAGATAAGTCTTTTCCGTTAAAGGCCTAAAAAAAAGCCCTCCCACCTTAAAATGCTGTTCTCCGATTGTGTCCTTTCAGTGGGACTTCTCTATATGACTGGAGATGGAACACTGAAACTCTGAATACACCTGGTTAAATTATGCAGGGCTGAGAACAAAAGATATGCACATCAAATCCTCATTCCCTTAATGTAAATCCTTAATGCAAATGATACCCGTCAATTTCTCTTTGGCAAATCATTGCAGATAAAAGTTGAGCTTTCCTTGATCTTGTTACCAAGTTACCAAGAACTTGGTAACAAGATGTCTCTTCAGATATTATGGGAAAAACAATTCAGGGAAAGAGCTTGACTTCACCAGGACATAGAGCTGACCTATGCATACGTGTGTCTGATGGTGATCCATGCTTATGGAATGGGAAGGAAAGATATTTGGCACCTACTCCCAGGAATGTTACACTCAGTTTCCATAATGTTGGTTGGAGCTGTATATAGGTTTCTGTCAGGGGTGGGATTCAATTTTTTTAACAACCGGTTCTGTGGGCATGGCTTAGTTGGTGGGTGTGGCTTAGTGGTCATGTGACTGGGTGGACATGGCTTGGTGGTCATGTGACTGGGTGGGCGTGGCCAATTCAATATCACTCACTTCAAGGCATGCATCTCCTCGCCTGGCCTCTTGTGACTGTGGGGATTCTGCAACAGTCCTAAGTGTGAAAAAGGGTCATAAGTCACTTTTTCCAGTGCCATTGTAACTTTGAAAGGTCATTCCACACAAGCAAAGTACCAGCAAAGGAGGGGAAAAAAACTCCAGAGAAGTTCCTGAGACAGGAAGTCTAGTCCTGCCAAGAATGTAATAAGGGTTAACGGAGAGGCAGTTTCTATAAGCAACACCAGAATGTTTCCTTCCTGCCTTCCTTACAGGATTGGGCCAGTAATTTCTTCTAACAACTGGTTCTCTGAACTGCTTAGAATGTTAACAACCGGTTCTACCAAATAGGTGCGAACTGGTAGAATTCCACCCCTGGTTTCTGTGTGTGTGAGAGAGAGACTGGCAACTGTATTAATGCAATGATCTAAAGATCTGAATAAAGAAGACAACCGTCAATTTATAGTCAATTGACTTTCATATCAGGGAAAGCAAAGTAATGTCTGCAATTGTTTTGGACTCCATAAATCAGAAATAGTCACTGGTCAGAAATTTGAAAATTGTGGCCCAAATATATGAAAGGAACCAGATTGGGGTTTTTTTTTCAGATAAACATTGTGCAGCATTTCCTCAGTGCTGAAATATGCCAATAAATATCTGGAAGTGTTTTGGCAGACATGTGGAACATTTGATCATTCAGCAATTGCAATACTACAATTTCTTCTGGGACCTACTGAGACTTTTAGTTCCAAAACTTCTTGAAATTCCTTCTTTTTGTCTTAGAACATGTGTGCTTGCTATATATGGATGGATGTGTACCTATTTACACCCAGAACAACCACTTTTAAAATAAACATTTATTTCAGAAGGAATTGCTTTGTCCTATGGAATTTTTCCTTCAAATTTAAACCTCTCTAAAGAATGGCTTTCCTACTAGAAAACTAGCATGCTATAAAAACGTGGCATAGACCCTGTATAAAAGAAACCTATTCCCCCTGCAGTTCAAATGATTGCCTATTCTTCCTAGAAATTAAATATTGCATGTATGAATAGTTTTAAAAAAACAATGTTTCTATAATGATCTTGATCTTGACCTTGACTTTTAATAGTATTTTGTTTAATATTGTTTGGCAGAGCTACTGTTTTGGATTTTGATTGGAAGCTAAATGTCCCATGGAGATCTACAAGAATCCTGTGATCATTAATAGATACTCTTACTACCAATTGAATACTTGATTTGCATTTTCAGGCATAATTTTCTCTCCCCAGTCATGCTAGTGTATTAACCTTAATTTTTATATGCTACAGTGTAATAATAATATCGTCATGCATGAAATCTACAGCACACTGTTAGGGCAGGAAACATCTGATCATTATGTCAGTCTTGGTCATTATTAATTGAATTATAGTTTCTCAGTAGTTTACATTTCAATTTGATTCTGTAAGCTGGAAGCTCTTCCAGAAATAATCCAGAGAACAGTGCCAGTGGCACCAAAAAATAAACTGCAAATGGACCAACAGATCAGCAACATTTAATGGAGAAATATTTTTCTGGATTTGTAGAAAAATGGGTTAGAGGTATGGATACTTCTTGACTCATAGTGACTTTTCCCCATTTTGTCCTACATTTCTTCCTCTCTCTGTGTTATTTCCTCCTATCCACCAAGGTCAACCACACAGTAAATGGAAACACCCCCAGTGGTGGGATTCAAATTTTTTTTACTGCTGGTTTTGTGGGCGTGTCTTGGTGGATGTGGCATGGCTTAGTGGGTGTGGCTTGGTGGGCGTGGCAGAAGAAGGATACAGCTAATTTCCTTCCTTTAGTCATGCATAAAAAAATTCTACCCCTAAATTTATATGCTATTACATAGTCATAGTCCCCTAGTGGCGAGATGGCTTAGTGGCTCACTGGACTTACTGGGCTCACTGGGCTTGTCAGCTAGAAGGTCGACAACCCAGTTTGCAATCCAAACACTGCATAACAGGGTGAGCCCCTGGTGGAGACTGACTCTGAGGGAGAGGAGGAACAGGCGACACATGGAATGGAAGTGTGGCTCCGGAGGTTGTAGAGGAGGCTGGGGAAGAGCAAAGGCCGGCTGAGCAGTCAGAGGAGGACCCAGGACCATCCCCTCTCCATTCTCCCTTATCCTCTCCACGCAGGGAGGAGAGGATAAGGGAGAGACGTGTGTTAGGGATGCACCCTAGCAGAATGTGCACGGCAGGCAGGCAGGCAGGCAAAATATGTGAGATAAAAAATTTTGTAGCTTACACTCAGTAAAACAGATACACTGTGCTAGTTAAATAGTTTATTCCAGTAAGAGTTTTAGCATAGTCAAAGAGTCCATATATCATTCACTAGTTCAGTCCGTCCGGGAATTATTCAGTTGCAAAGTCCAGTGTCGAAAAAGAGGTCAGTAAACTTACAAATATAAGTCCAGTAATATATCTCCTAGCAGTAGAGATATGAAGAAGTCAGACCTCCTTTCTTCCTTCGATGTTCAAAAACTCAGCAGCAGGGAACACGCAGTTAGCAAACCATCAATCCAGCAATCCAGCAGGTTCTCTTGCTCCCTCTTATGGCAGTTTCACAACCGCACCCAAAATTACATGCTTTGCAGTTTAAAGTGACACACACTTAAACTTACTATCATAGTTTATATATATTATTTTACCCAAACTACGTTAGGTAACCTTGTTATTCCTAACAACGTGGCCTACTCGGGAGGAGAGGGACTTGATCCTCTTCATGGGCTGCAGGTGTGAGAACTGAATAAGCGTTTGGACCTGCATACTGGCAAATGCTGGAAACAAAGCATGTTTTATTTTGGTCTGAAGTTATCTTGGTTGGTGTCCTTCCGACAGACTGTGCCTTGTTATCTCCTTGAATTTGGTAAATACTTCTCTTGTTCTGTTGTGGAAATGTCATCATTGTAGTTTGTTTGGTTTTTATTTTCACCTCTATCTGCTCATTTAATTCAGACTGTATTGCTTTCTTTTGAAGACTAATTTTGAGTATGTTTTATCTCTAACTGAGAATTATTGAACAGGGGTGCCAAGTTGGAGGCATTAAAGGACATTTATTTACATTTTGGCTTTTGTTACTTTTGTGTTACACTCTGGGTCATCACACCTCAGCTCTGCCCAACCTAGTAATTTGAAAGTATGCAAATGTAAGTAGATAAAGATAACAGTTTTCCATTTTCACCTGACTACATAATGACAGAAGCATCTCTCAGAGAAGTCAGGCTCCCTCAGCGGAGAATCAGAGATGAGCAGCCCCCTTCAGCTGCTCATGACTGAACAGGGGAAACCTTTAACCTTTACATAGTTATAGCAATAGCCCTTAGACCAGGGATCCCCAAACTTAGCAACTTTAAGACTTGTGGACTTCAACTCCCAGAATTCTCCAGCCTTAGGCTTATATACCACTTCACAGTGCTTTACAGCCCTCTCTAAATAGTTTACAGAGTCAGCCTATCGCTCCCAACAATCTGTGTCCTCATTTTACCCATCTCGGAAGGATGGAAGGCTGAGTCAACTGGTAAGGTTCAATCTGCCAAATTGCAGGCAGCCAGCAGGCATCAGAAGTAGACTGCAGTGCTGGATTCTAACCACTGTGCCACCGCGGCTCTCTGTATATACAGCTATCTTGTATATACAGCCATCACTCTTTTTACTATTTGCATCAGAAACTATACTTCATTCATGTCATCCATATATACATTTGTCTTTAAATCAAGGATTTATCATTTCATTCTTATGAAAAATCACATATGCACACAGATACAGGAAATTTACCTTGTCATCATAAGAATTTACCTTGTTATCACTAACTGCTGAAGGAAACTGGTTCACTATTATGGGAATCAGGAATATTTGATTAAATATTCACTTATTTCCTAGTACAACTATTCTTGAAAACTCGATGTTGGTTAGATTGCTTTTGATCAGATCCAACAAGGCTCTTTTTATATTATATTATCTTTGTGGTATAAAATTCACTATCTTCTATATGCTGAATTGATGTACAGCTCTACAACTAAAAGGAATGATGACACAGATATTATCATTTAATAGCACTGCAAGTGACATTATGAGAGAGACCTCTTACATATTATCCATATAGATGCAAAGGTAGAAATAATTATTATGAATTAAAAGTAATGCAATCTATCCTACAATGACAGAAGAGACTGCCCAGGTCACCTGTCTGCCTGAATAGTCTGGTGTATAATTCTTACTACTATTGATTTGAAACTTCAAGGCAATTATTTTTGGATGCTGAGAAAGTTTTCAACAATTTGAACTGAAGTTTTCTATTTTAGGAGTTGGAAAATATGGGATTTGTACAAAACCTCAAGACATAGACAACATAGATATATATTATATAACACTTTCCAGTGGTTGGAATGAAAAATTAGCACAAACTTAAAAAGGAACCAGATAAAGATACACCATTTCCTTGCTCCTGTTCATAATAGCTGTAGAAATCTTTGGTGAAAGACATCAGAGCAGGATTAGAAGATAAAGGGGGGATGAAAATCAGACAACACATTTATAAATTGAGAGATTATTTGATGATCTGGTTTCAACAATGGTGGATCCTAATGAAAATGTTGGTGTTTAAATGGATAAATTAATGGAAGACATTATGGAAAATTATCTGGTTTTTAAATAAATACGGAAAACTGGATCTGTGTATTACTAAAATTCTTGTGCTTATCGGTTTGTATCCCCAGGTTAGCCCAAGTGGTGCATTATAATAACTAAACCAAACCAAACCATGTATTAAAAACCCAGGACTCATTGCTACTTTAGAACTGAAATTTCCACAATGTTCAAGCCAGTTTTATTCACAAAGTCGTGGCCATTGCAGTGTGCTCATGATTGTGATTTCCAATGTTCCTTTCCAGCTTCCCACAAGCAAAGTCAGTGGTGAAGCTGGCAGGAAGTCAGAAGTCATTCCCAATCCCCACCCCCCACTCACGATCCTCCAATTTATCTGTTTAGGCAAGTAAATATTTATTTCTTACTGAAGTTTGTTTACCACCATAATTACTTTTCCATTTATGATTTTTACTCTTCATAAGGTAGATAATTATGGGGCCACCCAGCATTGGGTTAAAAGAAATACAGTCAATCTAAAATTTAATGTTCATTCTGGTCATATCAGACTGTGACATCATCTTTCAAAGGATGACCAATGGGACATAGAGTTGTCTTGTATCAACTAAAAAACTGGACCAGATACTTTCCTGATTTAGTTTGTGTAACTATTCATCCGCTTTTTCCATAGAAATTTCTTGACCTTTACATAGAGTAGAATAATACTGGGGATACATTTTTCTCATATTTGCATTATCTGTTATTACAATATTTTCTTCTTTTTAAATTTAATATCACTTTTTTTTTCTTTTCCCATTTTAAATTTTCGTGGTTGACTACAAATTCAAAATTTCTTTGTTTTGAATAATTTATTTTTATTTCCATCTCTCTTGTTGGCAACATATCTAATTGCCTTTGTAGTAGCTTCCTTTGGTGGGTAATAGTTGCCTCCTCTAGGGAATTTTTAAACTCTTCTTCCTTTTTAAAAAATCTCATCCCAAATCTTTTATATTTTCTCTTGCCTTTTCTTTTTGAATTCATTGTCATATTATACAAAATATCTTTGTTCACATCCCGAACTATTCTTACTTGCCTTTGTTAAGATTATGCTCAAAAATTCTTCTAACTTCTCATTCAATGACCACCTGAAAGACTGGGTGTGGTCTGAGAAAGTGTTTAGTAATGTTTCCACTTTACAAACAGTAAAGTCCTGGAGATCCAAATTATTTTTATTCTTGAAAAAGATGTACATCCTTCAGAAAAATAAGCACACTCCTTTGAGTCATCATTTTAATGCATATTTTTTATTTTTTATACAACAAGCTGAAGTTGTCTAATTAAATCAACAAAATTCTTTGGTAATTTTCCATGTGTATTTTTAATATTTTTCTCAGAAGTTCCATCTTTGGGGTGGGGGGGAAACCACTCCATTCCAATCTCCAATTTTTGTACAGAAAATCCAATAATTTATCCATTTGTAAGTCCTTTATAAAATGTTGCTTTATCTCCAAAATTTCAGAACAACAGAATTATTGCAGGTCTTCTAGTCCTGTCCTGCTCAGGCAGGAAACCCTACATCATTTCAGACAACTGGTTTTCCAATCACTTCTTTAAAAAACTTCCAGTGTTGGAGCATTCACAACTTCTGAGTTGTTCTACTGGTTAATTGTCCTAACTGCCAGGAAATTTCTCCTTAGTTCTACGTTGCTTCTGTCCTTGATTAGTTTTCATCCATTTCTTCTTGTCCTGCCTTCAGGTGCCTTCAGGAGAATAGGTTGACCCCCTCCTCTTTGTGGTAGCCCCTCAGCATTAGAACACCACTATCATGTCACCCCTAGTCCTTCTTTTCATTAAACTAGACCTACCCAATTCCTGCAATCATTCTTCATATCTTTTAGCCTCCAGTCCCCTAATTGTCTTTGTTACTCTTCTCTGAACTCTTTCTAGAGTCTCAACCTCTTTTTTACATTATGGTGACCAAAACTGGATGCAGTATTCCAAGTGTGGTCTTGCCAAGGCATTATCATGGAGTAATTACACTTCACGTGATCTTCATGTTTTTTATATTTGTAGAATTTTTCTAAAATTTAGATAGAAACTTCAAGGGCATCTTTTTCCTTCTTACTTTTTAAAAATCTTTCATCTTGACCTAGAATGAACAGTTTTTCAAATGAGAATGGCCCTTTGAAGACTCTTGAAATATCAAGGTGTCCTTTTTAAATCATATTCACAGTCACTCCTGTTTTCACTTGTAGATGTTAACATCTAAGACTTGTCCATGCTACAGATTCAAACTAGGTTTGGCCAACTTGGCTTTTTCTGGAGGAACACCAAAGAGGCATTTGCAGTTCATTTAGTGACCATTCAAAGTTACAATGGGACTGAAAAAAGTGATTTATGATCATTTTTCACACATACAACCATTGTAGCATCCCTATGGTCATGTGATCAAAATTCAGGTGCTTGGCAACCGACTCACATTTATGAAGGTTGCAGTGCCTTGAGGTCATGTGATCCATTTCTGTGACCTTCTGACAAGCAAAGTCAATGGGGAAATGATAACAACCATGTTTATAACTTAACAATCATGTTAATAACTTAACAATTGCAGAAATCCATGTAGTTATGTTTGTTTAAAGCCTGCTTAAGTTAGAATCTACATATTCTCTTATTTAGTGCCAGAATTGTTCTTGGAATTTTCCTATTGGCTTCACTGAGATACAAATACTTGGCAATAAAATGGATATGGTTGAACCCGAAGTACTAAATACACCCAATATTACCCTGCTTGAAAATTCCTCATAATTCAAATTTTCAAGTGCAGATATTTATTTTGCAATTGTAATATTTCCACTATTCATTCTTCTCACATCTCTGCCGAGTGAATCGTAGGTGGCATAAATTGGCCACTGCATTACACTGTACGACATTCTGAGATCTCTAGTAAAACAATCAATCAACAATATAGTGTTTTCAGAAACTTCTGACCGCCCTAGTCATTCTTGGTCTCCAACAAGAATATCTTCAAAATATTTATCACCAGGAAAGTTCACGACATTGATAATCCCAAAATTTCTCCCCTGTCCTTTTCATCAGAGGAACGTCCTCAGCATAAGAAAATGTGAATTAATGACCAAACATCTCCTGTATCCTTGAAAAGTGTCTTCCTTCAATGAGAACTTGTTTCCCTGACAGCTGGAGACCTATCATCATGGAAGTGAATTAAAATTGATGTATTAAGCCTTATAATTAAAGAGAAGGAACAGTTCAGTGGTAAACAGAGGGAACAAAACCTCTGTGGAGTGAACCTGGATATTCAAAGGCAGCAGAGAAGTTTTAAATGGACTAATGCTCAAGTATAAATATCAACAAATCCTAAATTTTATCAGACTAAGAGAAAAAAAATCCCATTGTTTACATTCCGCTAATAGAAAAGCAACCAAAGATACAACAGATATAACAGAATACAGAATTGGAGGGCACCCTCCAGCTCTTCTAGTCCAACCCAATACTCAGGCAGAAAAGCTGTTAGTTGGAAGTTACTTGGAAGATAGCAAGTATGTCAGAATAAGTGTAGCCATTACACAGCATAAGAACAGAGTCACTGAAATGTTAAGTCTCTCCGGAAACACTTAAGATATTTATACCATTACATAAAAGAATAAGAGGAAGCCTTCAGGCCACAGTCCATTTTGGCCCACCATTTTGTTCATCACAGTGGCTAGCTAAATATCTCTAGGGTGCTTGTAAGTGTGAGACATAAATATGCTCCTCTTTCATCAATGTTCTACAGCATGGTTGTCAAACTTATGGCATCATGTTGCTGTCACGTGATGTTTTGTGACGTTTTTCCCATTTGCGGAGCTAGGACTGGCATGGCCTGCGCATTCAGCCCACGGACCATCAGTTTGACATCCCTGTATTTGGATCTGTCTCTGACTTCTCTCTCTTTTTTCTGTTGTGTTTGTATTTTGTATTAAGAAAATAAATACATTTAATAATAAAAAAAATAACTGCTACTTATATTTTACAGAGCTCACAGACTGTTTCCTGCTGGAGATAGATGATACGAATGATGCTTCCCAGTGGTGGGATTCAAATTTTTTTACTACTGGGTTCTGTGGGCATGGCTTGGAGGTCGTGACAGGGGAAAGATACTGTAAAATCCCAATTCCCTCCCTACTCCCGGGAGAAGGTTACTGCAAACTCCCATTCCCTCCCTACCCCACTAACTTGCTTTCCAGCTCTGTTTTCCTGGGCAGGGCAACCAAAGAAGACCCAGCCAATCAGATGGGACTCAGGAGGCAGAGACTAGATGGGAGCAAGGCCAGTCAGAGGTGGTATTTGTTGGTTCTCCAAACTACTCAAAATTTATCCTACCGCTTCTCCAGAACTGGTCAGAACCTGCTGAATACCGCCTCTGATGCTTCCCCTGCCTTCCTCCCAAACTCCATTCATTTGTTAAATTCCCATAATCTGGTTTACATTCTTGTTTGTTCACACTGGTCATGAGTACCTGTTTCTCTTCTTTCAGACTTTCTTCTTTCTGGTTTTTTTTCTTTCTATCTAATCACCAATACGTTGCATATATGAACTTATTTTAAAAATGTCACCTCTTTCATGCTCTCCCTTTTAGATCAAAGCCTCAGATCATTCTTGCAACCCTTCCAACTTCTGGCACACAATTGAACCCGATGTCGAATTTTTTCTTGTGCATTGTGGCGTTTAACAATTTAAAAACTGGTTCTCCTTCATATGGTGATAATATGGAAAAAATAATACGAACAGAAAAACTGGGCTGAACTAATGTGATCTGACTTTGCTTCTTTGTGAATGTAAGTGTTTAAGGTACCAGGCTAGAAACCGGGAGATTGGGAGTTCTAGCCTCACCTTAGCTATGTAAGGTAGTGACTTTGGCCCAGTCACTCTTTCTCAGCCCAACCCACCTCACAGCGTTGTTGTGTAGGGAAAATAGGAGAAGGAAAATTTAATTAATTCTACTATCAAGATGAGGGACACGGTGGCTCAGTGGCTAAAATGCTGAGCTTGTCGATTAGAAAGGACGGCAGTTTGGTGGTCCGTATCCCTAGCACCACGTGATGGAGTGAGCTCCTGTTACTTGTCCCAGCTTCTACCAACCTGGCAGTTTGAAAGCATGTAAAAATGCAAGTAGAAAAATAGGGACCACTTTGGTGGAAAGTAATAGCATTCCATGCACCTTTGGCGTTTAGTCATGCCGGTCACATGACCACGGAGACATCTTTGGACAGTGCTGGCTCTTCGGCTTTGTAATGGAGATGAACACCGCCCCTTAGAGCTGGAAACTACTAATGCGTATGTGCAAGGGGAACCTTTACCTTTACTATCAAGATATTCTCTGAATCCTTCCCTTCCCTCTCCTCCCCTTCCCTTCCTTTCCCTCCCCTCTCCTTCCCTTCAAAGAATATAATTATGTGTGTTGATACACTAAATACATAATTTAGCTATAGGTATGTAGCTATAAGGACAAATAAATAGATATTCTACTATAAGGGGGAGTATGTAGAACTTTAAGATTTGATTTTACCGTAGTAGATTCATTTTCTAAACAAGTGCCATTTTGATCTTCAGATCCTGGAGAAGTATAAGTGGAAGATCTTTCCTGCCTATCCAATTTTGGATTTTTGAATATACCGTACCTGTGCAAAATATATATGTGTGTGTGTGTGTGTGTGTGTGTGTGTGTGTGTGTATCTCGAAGTTGCCATGGCTCTGCCATGTTGTGCAGAAATTGGCAGCCACTCTCCAAGATCTCCACCCCAAATCATTCTCTGCCTATTGTGGCAAGATGCTGAGAATTGAACTGGAGACCTTTCACTTATCAAGCATGTGTGTTCCATTACTGAGCTACAACCTTCCTCCTATTATGGCCTGTGGTACAGTTTGATGAAATCTGGACTGGGGGGAGAAAAAAAAGAAAAGAAAAGAAAGAAAATTAGCTCAGAAATGCATTTGTGGATGATTGAACGGGGTGTCATCGTTCTGCCTGCCCATCCTCCGAGCAGCTGGGCAAAGGCTTCTCTCCCTGTACACATTCCGCCTTAATACTATATTTGTCACACAGATCCTTCCTACTTGCCCATCTGGCATTTAGATACAGTTTCCAAATTTGTCGTCCTTTATGTTCCAAAAGCCTATTTGACTTGAGATGTTTCCATAAAGAGGCAGAAAACCCTGCCAGGGTTTGATATACAGAACCAACATCCCGTCTGTAGAGCCATGCTGCTTTCCAATCAGAAAAAGCAACACCGGCCTGCCATGATGGTTGTTCTGCTGTTCTGACTAAGGTACACCCAGGTTACCTATCTGGGTACTTGTAACACAGCCACCCAGCCAGAGTGCAAAAGTGCCACGGTTAATTTCAGCTTTTCGGAAAATGAAATCCACTCCGCCAATTTCCAATGGAGAAGAAGGCCATTTCGGATGGACGCCCCTGATGCTAGCAGGGCATGTGCCATGACCTGCTGAGCAAAAAGTGTCCTTGATGGAACTTTGCCCATTGACAGCTCGTCATTGAGAGGCAATTGACAAAACAAAACAAAACAAAAAAGCATACCTTTTAGTGCAGCAGCCAGCCTCCATCTGCTTCCTTCGTAATCTATATTGGGAGCATATCATGTGTCATGGCAGTGCAGTTAATGGGCTTAGTCATCTCCTGCAAAGTAATCTACACTAGGTGATAGATAAGTTGGGAAATCTCAGAAGCTGGATAAATGGCCAATGCGTGCCAGCTAGATAACACTGGGTTCATGCAATGGGGGAGGGAGTAATTGCATTCACAGCAGAGAACCTAGTCCGAAAGTTGGTGGAGCCAAGAGAAAAAGATGGTCAAAGGCGGATGAATACTAAATGTAGTTTATCTTAAAAGATATGTACATAGGAGTAATTTGGTACTTATTTAACCATTTTTCCCCATCAAATTATACATTACAAAAGTTACTTCCTACTTTTGGAGGAATTCTGGTGGAAGCCATTTCGGTTTGGAGAGGAAAACAACCTTTTTTCACACTTCAGTCTTTCAGAGAACCTGGAATCCATCATGGTGTCAGCCATTCTAAATTGTGGCCCTGTTTTGATTTCCCAGAATCTTAACAGAATTTATCCCAGGGGGCTCTACAATTCCCAGCGCTGTGATTCAGTTGACTTACTTAAGTCAGGCCCATTATAGCCCCACATTTGCTAACGTCACTCAGCGTTCACCACGTTTCACTCACTCCTTTTTCTTATCACCCTATAATGTCAAAGCAACACCCCAATGCTTTCTCAATCACAGTTTCTGCTCTGCTGAAAAGCGTACTTCCACCTTACATTTTGTCTTGGATGATCACATGCAAAAGGATGCCTAAAACAGTGGTGGGATTCAAATCGTTTTACCACTGGTTCGGTGGGTGTGGCTTGGTGGGCGTGGCTTGGTGGGCGTGCTTTGCCTAATGCCGATGCTCAGCTTCCCCCACACTGGCTGAGACCTGCAGCGCCAATCAGCTGAGAGCATAAAGAACAGAAAAGCGAAGGGGCAGCGGGAGGGCCGATCCTGCACTTTTCTTTTTCCTCTCAGCTGATTCTCAGCTTTTTTTTTATTACTGGTTTGGTCAAACCGGTCTGCATAC
The DNA here is from genome assembly GCF_049901715.1 of Pseudonaja textilis. NCBI lineage: Eukaryota > Metazoa > Chordata > Lepidosauria > Squamata > Elapidae > Pseudonaja > Pseudonaja textilis. The sequence goes on along the minus strand of NC_141992.1, from coordinate 78,889,825 downwards.
TATCACTGGTCTAAAAGCATTTCCAGAAAAGAACACACCTCGGTTCAAACAACAGAGTTTGCTTTCAATGACTACCATCAAAGGATCTGTCTCCTCCTTCTCTTCCTCCCGTTTCTTTAATTTCCCTCCTCAGACCCAGATGTTGTCAAAATGGAGTAGTGTCCATACCTACTTCACATGGTGTCTCACTTGGAGGATTCCACAGCCTGAGGCATTTAGCCACATGTTCTGGAGAACCATACCAGCCACTAAATGGCTGCTGCAGCATGAAAGGAATCTATAGAGTTCTATGGCCCATCTAATTCTGGCTCAGAAGATTCCAAAATGGAATTCAACAACTGTCATGAGAGTGGCAGAAGGACCATCACCCCAACCTCTGACCTTTCCTAACCTGTCCCTTAAGATTGCAGAACCATTTCCTTTCACCCAATGGAACTGAATCATGAAAATATCAGAAGAGACAAAAGGAAACATTTTGTTACTCAATGCATAATTAAACTTTGGAATTGGCTGCTACGAGATGTGGTGCGGGCTACCAGCCTGGCTGGCTTCAAAAAAGGATTGGTCCAATTCATGAAAGTCATGGGGAATCAATGGCTATTAGCCTTAATGGCCATGGGACTGTTTTTGAAGGCCATCTGCTAGGACATTAGTGGGCTTCCTTATGTAGGTGATGGACCACTGGAAGAAGTGACTGCCTGCCAATGAAGCGGGCACTGCTTGTGTTCTATTCTTGTGCTCACACAATGTAGAGCTAATGCTAAACAGCAAACTCTGAAATAATTTTCCTATAAAAGTTGGAAGGTTTACATTATCTAGAAAAAGAATAGAAAAAAAGGTGTAATGTAGGACTTCCCGTGTATTAAGAAATGCCTAATATGCTCTAATCAAGCATATAGTTGCAGTGTAGATTGTATGTTTCTCGTGAGCCCATTCTAATTCTGGACCAGATGAGCTTGCCAGTTTTTAAACTCATTGTATTTCATCTGCTTCTTCAGAGACCCTTTTATGTAATCTTATTTTATGGGCTTAATTCCCTATCTCCAAATAAATTGACTAGACACTGTCAACTCAATTATTCACAATTCTTCAGTATCTGCACTAATTCATTACCTGTGAAGGTGGCACCTTTTGGTGTTTTCCTTCTTTATATACATTAAGGGTAGAAAACTGTTGGGCCTCCTACTGGTTCCTCTTCTATATTTGGACCTCACTCTAAATGCCTCAAGATCTTTCCCCTTAAAGGGAGGGCTTTTTTCCTCTTATTTAACAGATGTTATAATAGTTGCTGTCCAGCAGGAGGCCCCATACAACTGATTTTGTCCTTGTTGGATCTCATCAGGTACATTTGCACAAATGCTTTGATATATATTTCTCAAAGAATAATAATAATAATACAAGCAGCAAATAATGTGATGTCTTGTTAGATGAAAAATCTCGGTCCATTCCAGGCTGGGTCAATGAGCACAGGACACCTGCTTGAAGTGGAGGAGGAATTTATTTGATAGAAACAAGACAGCTTAGCAGTTGAAGGTGGCCCCACATTGGACAGCAAGGTTAGAAATATTGATAGGAGGGTTCAGTGTTTGTTTCAGAAAGCACATGAACGACGTTTATCTCAGGCGATCTAGCTGAATCCAATAAGGAGGAAACGTGGCTATCTCTCTCTGAGCGGTGAGATAATCTCTTCCTCTTTGTGCACCTGGGTGCTGACCTTGGGTGATGGGTCTGAATTTGAGGAATCGTGTGTGCAAGGGATTTTCATGATTTGATGGGATTTCCCATGCTTATGATTGAGTTGCTGGTATTTGCTAATTTCCTAGGTGACACACTTAGTCAGTTTCAGTCCAAGTGCTCACACGGACAGAAAAGCTTAAATTGTCTTTTGTTCTTATTGCTTGGGGTTCACTGACAGGTTCGATTAGGTGAGTGGTTTGGAGGACAAAGGTAGCATGGGGTCGGGGGTATGTGGGCAGATTGAAGAGGCGGAAGCTAATATTCGACTTCAAGCTCTCTATTCAGTAACAACAAGAAGAACAATCCAGCAACTGCCTTTCTGACAGCTCTCCCTTTTATAGGGAGCTGTCAGACAGCTCAGCCAATCAGGTTAAACTATTTTTCCCACCCTTATGGTGGACCTGAGTGAAGCCTTCGTTCCTCAGCTTCTCTCCTTTATTTCAATATTCAGCGGGGGGTTCCTGCCTTCTCACAGACGATGCATAATCAAATCAGTAGGCAGCCAAGCAGCCCCAAAGTTAAATTTCTGAGCCCCTCTCTCCTGTTTCAATAAGTCCAGGTTTGGTGTAGCACTACCCAGTGTTATCCGAGAAAGCTAACTTAATGCTAACTTAGTGAGTTTGGCAATTTAGGAAATAGCTGTGCAGTAAGTAGCCTTGCCTACAGGACTTGTGGCTGTTCTGCTACCAGAACAGCTGGGGTCAAATACAGTTGGGGTCTTTTGCTTTCTATGCCTGAGAACAAAAACAGGGAGGTTGCCAAAGGCCTGATAAGTGATGACAGCCGTTTTATTTCTGATTGTGCCTTCTATAGAACATGTACCTGAAAGGCATCCAACCCATCCCTGCTGCCCCATTACCTTGGTCTCTGGCCAGGCTCTTGGATTCAATTGAAAGCAGGGCAGGTTTTCAAGCAGACTCCTAATTGCCGACAAAAGGTAGTCAGAGCGAAAGGAGTCACTTCTGCCAGCTATTAATACAGGGCATGCCTCAAAATGGTTAGGTGACCGTTGAGTGCTTGCTGTCTTTTATCCCCTGAGTCCATCTTGTAATAGCGCTGGTATCCGTGTGCAACAGACATTGTTGTGCACTGAGCTGGAAGCTAATAAATAGGGTCTCAGATGATGATTTACAGAAGGGGGTTTGGAACTCCATGAACCAGTAGGGAAAGAAAATGGCGCTGGTACAAGCTGTCAACCTCACAATTGTTTGCTTCCCGCCTCTCTCTAGAGGGCAATTCCTCCCAAGATGTAGCTTGTTTCTTGTCTCATCATCTGGAAATACTCAAATTGGTGGAACTCTGGTTAATTACCAAAATGGCTGATCCACACATTCAGCTGTCAGATTTCCTCCCCACCCCCGCCCTCACTGGATTTTTATTGTTGTTTCCCTCTGAAAGGATTTTTTTTTTCTCTCCCAAGCAATGAAATAACTCACATTAATGCAGACAGCAGACAGAATACTTTCATGATTATTTCCACTTGTTTTAAAGGATGGCTTATTTAAAATGCATTACTTTCTGCGTGTGTGAATGTGCGTGCTTTTGTGTTGCATGCATTCAAAAAGAGGAAAGGCTGATATTTTTTTCTGAGAAGTCTAGAAGAATTCAAAAGAAGGGAGGGAGGGGAGGGAGGGAGGGAGGAAGGAAGGAAGGAAGGAAGGAAGGAAGGAAGGAAGGAAGGAAGGAAGGAAAGAAGGAAGGAAGGAAGGGGCAAGTCAGATAAAATATTCTGAAATGAAGACTGAATTTGCTGGGATCATTATTCAGGATTTACTCCCCACTGAATTATATCAGTTTACTTTTGAATAGATATATAGAAATGGCGTGGGCCATCTTTAGTTTTCAGAGGAGAAATGGGATATAAGTGCCAGTATTAGAATTCTGGGTCGATGAGTGAGCATTTTTTCAAGAACCATATTTCAGATTTATGTTGTTTATTTTCAAAGTCCTCAAAGGAGCTAAGATTTTAAGAACAATCTGAACACCGTCATAAATCACTATTTCTTCTCTTTCCGGAATTCAGAAGTAAATGCAAAATCTGTAGCAAAACTAGCATCATCCATTAGTATCCCAAATGTATCTGCTCAAAGATACTCCAGAGTCTGTAGAAGTTCTGTGTTTAAGAAAGAAGAAGAATGAGGAGGGATAACCCCCAACAGTCCAATGAAATCTATGCACGTTTCCTCATTTGAACTTGGCCGTAACACAAGCATGTCCTATTCACTTTTGGGGGGAGTGATGCTTCTGCATGAGGTTGCCCTGCCCACCCCCAGCCCATCTCTGAAGCACCCTAATGTTTTCCCCCTTGTTCTGATATTTTTATTTCCTGTGGGGACAATCTGATACTGCATGCTTCATTGACCTGTGATGACCCGGGGCGTGGCACAAAAGGAACAAAGTCACAAAAGGAGGTAAAGTCCCTTTAAAACCTCCAACTTGGCCCCCAATGTCCAGTTATCATCGGCTGGGGAAAAAACCCTCCCGAGAACAGTCTTTAAAGGGAAGAAACTCAGTCTGAACCAAAGTACATATAAATTATAAATAAAAACCAACACAAACCACGCTGCAGCAATTAACGAGACAGGGCAGGATAAGGAATTGCAGACTTCCAAAAGATAACGAAACACACACAGTTGAGAGGATGCCAGAACCCAGATAAGACTTGACAAACCAAAATAATTCATGCTTTGCTTCCAGCAAGGTACTGTGTGCAAACGCCCTTTTAAAATCCTGTTTTCCCAGCTGCAGCTAATGAAGGGAATCAGGGCCCTTTCCTCCCCCATAACCCACGTAACTCGCATTGCTCCCTTCTCCGTTCCTCTATGCATGCCCTAGGATGAAGAGGGGGTGGCCCTGGGTCTTCCTCTGAATACCCAACCAGACTGTGCCCTTCCCCAGTTTCTTCCACAGCCCCTGGAGCCACACTCCCACTCCCTGTCAGCTGCTCAACCTCCCCATCGGAATCAGATTCCAACAGGGGCATGACAGGCCTATATCTCGGTGATGCAGTCAGATGCTCCTTATTGGAGGGGTCAATCTGTCATTTATTGTGTTGAAGTAGTCACACCCTGTGTCCTGAAGCCCTCAGACAGCATCCTCCAGCCCATCATGTTATTCATAGGAAGAGAAGCCATCTTTTTCCAGTTTCAGTCTTCGTCCCTTGCTTCCCAGTCTCCCAGCTGAAATCCTAGCCTACTCAGGGAAACTGGAGGTGGGGAGGGGCAGGCTGTGGTAAAAGAGCCCTAAGCTAACAGGCACCGTGGGGTGTGCAGTGAAGTAGGGAAGATAGAGAAGCAGACCCACCAGGGCCTGGCAGCCGCTAATCAGACTTTGTAACAGAAGCTTCTCCCCAGTCAGTATGAGTCGCTGAGAGTTCTGGGACTTGAAGTCCTGACATCTGGAAGCTGTCAAGGCCACAACAGGCCCCTTGAAATAAAGCATAAAACAAAACCCTGCAGGCCAATTAGAGAAAGAGAGAGGTAGCCACAACTGAACTTGGTTCTTAAAGGCACAATATATCACAGAGGGGAGAATTGAAAAGAAATCTCTCGTAAACCAGGGACAAGTGAAACAAGGCTGGGAGTGGAAAGGAAACCACACTCTGCTTGCACAATTTGCCTTATTTTCAATTACAATGTTCAAAAAGAGCCAGCAACATGCCCCTTTCTAAATCTCTGGTCATCTCTGTATACTACAGGCAGTCCTCAGCTTATGACAACAATCGAGCCCCAAATTACTGCTGCTAAGTGAAACAGTTGCTAAGGGAGTTTTCCCCCTTTTCACAACCTTTCTTGCCACAGTTGTTAAGTGAATCACTTAAGTTAGCCACAGAGTCGTTAAGTGAGTCTTGCTTTCCCATGGACTTTGCTTGTCAGAAGGTCGCAAAAGGTGATTACACAATCCCCCCAACAGTCATAAATAGCGCCAAAGATCCAAATTTTGGTCACATGACCACGGGGATGCTCCAACGGTGGTAAGTGTGAAAAACAGACACAAATCACTTTTTACCATATCCTTGTAACTTTGGTCACTCGATGAATGGTTGTAAGTCAAAGATTACCTGTATGTATTACGTGATGGGGAAAACCTTCTGGTAACACAGAGCTATGCTTATGGAGAACCAAGTAAGATGTACAAAGCCACATTTCATCTGTGGCTTGGGCTCTGTGGCTTGCAAGGAAATGGAGCCACCATTGCTTAAATGCACTTCTCTCCTTAGCATGGTAGGAAATTGTCAACATAGTCAGGAGACAGCTGGATTCCTCTGGGCTAATGGATTTTAAGACCAAAAACTGAAGTTCTCCTTGAAGTTTCCAATTTGCACCTTGCTAAAGTCCATGTCCAGAAGGTTCCGCTAACAAAGGATGGTAGAATTTGTAAATAATTTTGACTGAGGACATAATGAACTTTGAATGAGATCTCCTGTAGACGTTAAATGTATTTTTTATTTGCTTATTTATATCCTGCCGTTAATCCTTTTTAACAAATAACTCAAGGCCGTGAACATGCCTTCTTCTTGTTATTTTCTCCACAATTATAACCCTGTAAAGTGAGTTGGGCTGAGACAGTGACTAGCCCAAACTCACCCATCTGGTTTCCATTGCTAAATGGAACTAGAATTCATGGCCTCCCAGTTTCTAGCCTGGTGCCTTCACCACTAGACCAAACTGGTTCTCCCACCAAATTTCAGAAGTGTGATCTAGGGTCACAAAATTGGGACTAGAAGTCCCAAGCAGGCTGCCCATGGTGAAGCTAACATCTGTCATTTGGTCATTCCAGTGGTGGGATTCAATTTTTTTTTACTACCGATTCTGTGGGCGTGGCCAAGTGGACATGGTCATGTGACTGGGTGGGTATGGCCTTTTTTTGCAGCAACTCCCCCCCCCCCATTTGGGGGGCTTTCTAGGCCTCTGACAAGCCTCCTGGGTGAAGCAGTAAGACAGCAAGGGAACGGCTGATCATAGGAACAGCTGATTGTTGGGTGGGGAAAAAAGAAATACCTAAAGGAGTGACCGTGCAGGGAAGAATGCAGTCAGCGATGTCGGGCATGCATGCAATGTTGCACATGCGCAATAAGGACTAACTGGGCAGTGAGGGGGGACGACCGGATCAGGGGCATGGCCAGCCAGAAGTTACTACCAGTTCAGAGAACCATGCCAAACCCTTGGTATGAACCCGCTGAATATTACCACTGGGTCTTTCAACCAGAGGCTTCCAAAAAAGACTGCAGAGATTTCCTTCTATCATCAACAGACAAGAGCAGCTGGACATCTGTTGAACGTGGCACGTGGAGCCTCATCCCTTTGTTTTCCATATTTAAATGAAACATTTGGTTTCTTTATTTTTATATTTTAAAACATTAAAAAGGAAAATTTCCTCAGATTGAAATAATTGCCCCTTTTGCCGGTCCGTTCTAATCCACCTTCCGGTCTCTTGCCCCCCTTCTCCCCCAACTCATATTGTGCTAATATGTACATTGAAATCTCTCCCCCACCTCCCTTGTAGCCAGGCTTGATGCTGCACTTAGTTTATTTTCAGTGCCATTGAAATAAATAATAATAGCAATCATCTCTAGGTCAAGAAACAGACCAGCCCACAAACAAAGATAATATTATGGCCAATCCCATATTACTTCTGATTAGCCGTTTGAATTCTGAGATCTGCTGGGAGGAAGGAAGGAAGGAAGGAAGGAGGAGAGAAAGGGAGGAAATGACATACCGACTCATTTACTTTTAGCTTCAGAATTGGAGCTGCATGCTTTGAAAAGCCTGGGTTGACATCTGCACAGAAAGTAGAAATTCTCATGGAAAGGCAGTCCAAAGCTGCCAGCCAAGAAAACCACTGACAGTTCTAAAACTACTCCCAAAGTTAGGTTAGACTGATGTCTCTCCTATCTTCACTAATTAGGTGCATATACTGATAGCATTTTAATAGGGGATACCAGACACTTTCCTGGTAGTAGGTGGGTCCTACTTTAGACAGCTTTTATGTTGCCGAAGCAATGCAGCCAGCCCAGTCGCTTTCAGAATGTCCATGAAGTCCAAAATTGTAAGAACAGGGAAAGTTAGCACCCATCCCTCTGCTAGAAGAATGAAATATTATAGGAAATATGAAAAAGGCAGAATATTATACCACCCTGGATGAGAAAAGGAGAAACATGCTCTTGGAAAGCAGCCCCCACCTTTGTTAATAGCTCCAGAAAGACTGGACCATCCTATCTAGAAGACAAAAGGCCTTCAGCTCCAGCGTGATAGGATTAGCCCTCACTCAAGACCCAAAGCAGGACAAAGCCATTAAGTCATAATTGGAATTGCCCAATATCCTTTCAGAATGCAACCCTCTTCATTACATCATTACCCAGCAAGATTCAACAAACCTGGGACACAGACAGCCTACAAAGTTCACTAAGATCCCCGCCCCCTGGGAGTCTGACAACCAATAGGATACATTGCTTTCACAGGAACAGGAAGCAAGTTCAAAGCCCAAGAAAGGGTACAAATATCTCTCCCTCTACCTCTCTCTCCCCCCACCATGTGCTCAATTGCCCAGGACCTCAAAGCGTGTGGTCCTGTCCACCATTAAACCACCTTTCCAAACAGCCTCCATGTTTCCAGTGTCTTTCTCCTCACTTGGAACTGAACCCAGATGGACATTTCTTCTAACAATGGATTCCCCTCACCCAGTTATTTTTATATCCACCACACTCACAGAACAGATTTAAAACATGCTTGTAACCACCAACTCTAACCTGAATAATCACTGCCTGGCACAGAGCACTTCATCTGATGATCCATACATGACTGAGACTTCTATTCTTTCTTCTGAGATTTAATTTCTTGATGAGCGAACAACTTGAAGGAAGGAAGCAGTTGAAATCTGAGAGGTGACACATCTTGGCTCAGCACAGTGCAATTTTAATTTTGCTTTCTCTCTGCTTTGACAAGATTGGAAACAGTGTCCTCCTGCCTGTAACAAGGAGTGAGGAGGGTCAATGGAAAACTTCTACTATCTTAACCCCAGCCTTTAATGTTGTTTTTTTTCTGAGATCAGGAAATCTCAACCTTGGAAAAGTTCCAAAAGATATAAAATATTGTAAACTAGGGGTCCCCAACCCATAGTCTGTGAACGTCTCTACACAGAACCGGTCCCTGGTGCCCAAAAGGTTGGGGGCCGCTATTCTAAACTCTCCCACTCCTGTTTGTGCTTTATTTAAAAAGGGTAGGAAAAGACATAGGTGAATATTCTCAAAGCTGAAGACCTGAAGAAGCTTCCTGGATGAGAAGCGAAATGCCTTCAAAGAAAATCCAGAAAGTCCAGTTGCCTCTTGAAAAAGCACCTTTGGGACAACCATGATCTGAATGAGGGAGAATTTCCATAGACACCTAGATGAGTAGTGGAAGAGATTCTTGATGTTAAATTGAGAGGAGGGCAGAATTTTTGTTTTACTTCACCCTGTCAAGAAAAATTGTGAATCATCAGAAAGCCAGAGTAGATCCTTGGATGTCTACCTGTGTGGGAAAGTTGTGTGTCTCTCTATCTTCTCGGTGGTTTGAATCAATTGCATTTATTTATTTATGTGGTTGGTTATGATTCTTGTTTTCTGTCTTGAACACTAATAAAATACAGAGGTAGTTCATGACTTATGACCACAGTTGAGTCACACATTTCTGTGGTTAAATGAGATATTCATTAAAGTGAGTTTTGCCTCATTTTACAACTTTACTTGCTACAATTGTTGAGTGAATTATTGCATTTGTTAAGTTAGTAACATGGTTATTAAGGGAATCTGTCTTGCCAATTCACTTAGTTTAGTTTACTTTATTGTCATTGCACCTTGTACAATGAAATTAAATGCCATCTTCAGCGTACATTATAAGTATAAAAATAAATCACAAACACACATCCACCACATTCTATACAATTGAATTGAAAACCCAATTTTGCATTAAAATTGTACTATACAGTAGAATTCAATGTGCCCTGGGATAGAAGCTGTTTTTCAGCCTATTTGTCCTTGTTTTTATTATCCTGTACCGTCTGCGAGATGGTAATAATTCAAAAAAAGGGTTCCAGGGATGAGGTGGATCTTTGAGAATGTTTTGAACTTTCTTAAGGCAGAGGGAGCTATAAAGCTCTTCCAAAGAGGGGAGAGGGCAAACAATGATCCTCTGGGCAATGATGTTAACCCCCCTGGAGTGCCGTCCTATCTGCCACTGTGCAATTGGCAAATCATACAGAGGTGCAGTAAGTTAAAATACACTCTATGGTAAAGCTGTAGAAAGTCACAAATGGTCATCACACGACCCTAGGGTACTGCAACTGTCATAAATATGAGTCAGTTGCCAAGCATTTGAATTTTAATCATGTGAACCACGGGGATGCCACAACAGTCGTCAGTACGAAAAATGGTCATAAGTCACTTTTTTCAATGCCATTGAAATGGTCACTAAATGAACTGCTGTAAGTCGAGGACAACCTGTATTTCTGTTATTGGCCTGATGTTACATATCAATAAAAGAAGATAAATAAAAAAAATAGGAAAAAAGGGTAGTTTTTCAAGAGAGAATTATCAGAAATGAGAGGTTATGCTTAGAGACCACACTCTCCATTTGTTTGTATAGTTCTGTTTTCAGACCCTTGGTTTTATTACATAAAAATAATAGATTCTTATATTTAGCAACAGAGAAAAATCAAACGATCTTATGTACTCATCACATGCGCAACTTGTAATAATAGTATTTTTTTTTAAAGAACTTTGCTGAGTAGTCTTTTTTGGCAGCAATAGCAAAATAGCAAATAAATAAAATAAAATAAAATAAAATAGCAAATAATAGATTCTTATATTTAGCAAAAGAGAGAAATCAAACCATCTTATGTACTCATCATATGCGCAACTTGTAATAATAGGTATTTTTTTTAAAGAACTTTGCTGAGTAGTCTTTTTGGCAGCAATAGCAAATAAAGGTGATTGATTTAGTTAGATAAGGATTTGTATCCACAAGTAAATTACATATTTGTTCAAGCACAGTTTTATCACCCATTCCTTTCAGCAATGACACAAGAGCCCCAGTCTTTTCCTTTCTCTCTCTGTGAGGGAAATTCTAACCATTTTTTTAAAAATGGAAAAGTTTAAGTATCTTCTATCCATCCAGTTGAGAAGACACAGTCAGATGAATTTACATCTTGCACATGTTACATTAATTCAAAATAAGTCAAGGATTAAAACAATGAGAAAAGTCTCACATTTAAAAAAAAGTTTGTTGATTACCTTTAATATCCCTGATTTTTATTTTTTGATTCACTTAAAATCATCCAGAGAAAGAAAAATATTGGGGGACCTTCCAAAATACACATAGACTGAGACGTGCTTCATTTTCTGCTAACAACTGTAAAGTTCAGCCAAATATTTTTTTTTAAAAAAATTGTTCTGAATAAGTTTCACAATGAGAGGTGTACTCTCAGTTGTATTTCCTGGTAGACTTATAATAATGTCCCACTGCAACTTGAGATGTACAGTCCTCTGGTCATGAATTATACCCATTTAGTCATCATCTGGTCATAAATTATATCTATTTAATCTGTACAGATATTGTATGAATATTATAAACATGAATATTATAAACATTGCAACATAATTTGTCAGAGAAATGCAGTTGTTATGATAAAATTTAAGGATAAAAACAACACACACACACACACACACACACAAACCTGCAGTTAAAGAAATAAGGAGATTTTAAAATAGTTATTAAGGATGTTGATCCAAAGGGCTGTGAAGTTTATGTCTTGAGTTATGGTTCACTTTCTCTTAACTGGTCTTGCCTTCTTTCATCAAGATTTTTCTGCCCTCAGTTGGGTGACCTTGGGCCAGTCACTCTCTCTTCGTCCTGGAAAGGAGACAATGGTAAACCATCCCATCCCCCCAGCAGAGACTTGGCCAGACAGTTGTCAGCAGTTAAGACTGTCAAAAAGAGAGAAAGGGGAAAAAATGTAAACCAATCCTTCGAAAATGTACCAATACTAATTTCCCTTTAGTTCTGCTTGAATCCAATTCACTATTCCAGCTGTGTATCTAATGACGGATTAGCCAGGTGTTAATTGCCTTGATTATTATTCTGATCTGTCACAGAGTCAGAGACAGATAGTTGGACTGTGTTTGGCATTTTTATCCACCTATCTTTCTCAAAGATCTGAGGTAATTTTATTTGCAGGTCTTTCTAGTCTGTGATTTTCTCCAGTTCTTTCTCTTCTCTTCTGTTGTCTCCAGATACTGCAGTGTCCACTGTCCAAACTTTTTTGTGTTATCAACAATTCTTAAGTCCTGAGTGTTATGTGACAGATGCTTGTCTGTTTGAATTCTAAAGTCCCAGGACATGTTAGTTTCTTCATTGTTTATTAGTCATGAGGTTAGTTTGAGGATGTATCTTTCATGTTGCTTTTATATCCTGGTCTTGGTTTGAGATTATATCTGTTTCATAATTACATTTTAAACCATTGACAAGATTAGATGAGATGAAGCTTGGAAGCTCTATTTTTTTTTTCCAAATAGGAATCATGCGAACAATCTCATTGACTTTAATGTGCCGTAATATTAATTTCTGTCCTGTATCATCCACCAATAACTTTATCTGTACAAGCCAATTCTTTTCACCTTAAACAATTGGTAGTCAAAATACCATCAAATCTTCCAGAAACTATAGTTCCAGGACTTGCATAGATGCTATTGATGGTCCCTGTGCTTATGTTGGTCTGGAAGTGGAATACTAAAAAGTAGATTTTACCAAATACAATCACATCTGAGCCCTAATAGAAAAAGGAGGAAAGTTTAATTAATGGCATATTGTGCAAAAGCAATGTTTTCTTCCTGGGAAGACAGAGGCATGCTCTGGAAACCCTCATTCTAATTAATCCTGCAAGTTGGAGCATTTGGTGCAAGGTCAGAAAATAATAGGCAAATGTGTGAATCAGCAGGATGCAGCAATAGTGAGAACGATCATTTGAATAAAAGCAGTTGTGTTATTCCCACCCTCTCTCTGCTTTTCCTTTGGTCTGTGGGCTGTTCAATGTTCTGGATGAATATAAGACAATCAGCCTGCTCTCTGGTGTATAACCACTTCCTGCTGACTAAGGGCAACCTGCCTCTTTTGCCATTTATTAAAATGAAACATTCGTATTAAAAAAAATAATGCCAGGCTGGGTTTTTGTTGTTGTTGCTGTTGTTGATGTTTCCCAGTGATGACCAGCCCAGCAGAAGTAAATGACATGATTAAAATCACCTTTTGTTTAAAATCAACTGTCAGATCATCTCTGTGTTGCAAAGCATGCTTAGATCAATCTGATTTCCGGGGAGGGGGGATTTTAAAGACCCGGACATGATCGTCATCTTCTAGAACAGAGAGGCAGAGAAGATTTCACAAAGCCTTGATCCATTTTTATACTCACCATATGAAGACCAAGATTGTATTGATGATTCCAGTGAAATACTGGGCTCCCGGGGATAAATTGGTCCTTCCCTTTTGATTACCTTAATTGTACTATTTCTTCCTATAATCTAACCTTTTCTCTCTCTTCATTTTACTATACTCATTTATTCTTTCTCTGGGCCCTTTAAAATACAATGGTATACAGCCACTTGAGCTCTCTGTTCACATCTGTCATGAGACAGCAACTTGCAAATCATTTTGCCTTGCATGTTCATCTACAGCAAATACACACGCAGGGAGAGACGGAGAGGGTGAGAGAGACAGAGAGAGATGGGGAGAGAGAGAGATGGAGAGACAGAGAAGGGGAAGAGAGAGACAGAGACAGAGAGAAGGGGAGAGACAGAGAGAGTGAGAGTGACAGAGAGTGAGAGAAAGAGAGAGAGAGACAGACAGGAGAGACAGAGAAACAGAGAGACAGAGAGAGAGAGATTTAAATGAAGAATTGGTGGTTTCTGTAACAAGTGATTTCCTTCCATTTTTGTGTCAGTGACACAATATTCTACTGGTCCTATTTTGGGGTCTTATTTTTGTGTCAGCGAAATAATATTTCTTTATATTTCTGAACCACTGAGAGATGGACTTGAAAGACTATATTTTGCCTGAGACCTGGGTAAACAATGCTCAGTAATGTGTTCACCTTTTCAAGTCCCATGGAATCCTCTGTAAATCACGGTGGCCTACAAGCTGTGAACGGAGGTATCTGAAGAGTCAGGGACATTCATCAAAATGAGAAAAAAATGTATTCCTTTTTGTTTGCGCATACGCACAATGTCACAACCTATGTACAAAAGGGCTGGAACTTGGATTGCTCCCCACCCTTAGTTCTCATTGGATGTGGGTACCTAAACAACAAATGCAAAAGAACATATGTCCATGACACTAACATCTCACTTCAGTGGTTAACCAGAACATTCTCCTATTTCTTGGTTGTAGCATTTGGTAGTCAAACATATGCTACTCTGACTGCGGAAGTTCCACTTAGCTACGATGGCTGGTAAGTTCATCTGCACCATGCATTGTGGTCTTTGAAGTTATGCCAAGCCCATATGGAATTCCCAGGTCTGTCATGTGAGCGCCCATAGTTATTTCAGGAAATAGCAGAGAAGGAGAGAAGCCTTTTGCGAGGGCTAAAACAAGCAAGGCAAAAAAAGCTGAAAATCTGGGATCAGACAGTTCTGTCACAGTAACAATACTGTATACGGATATCAGTTGTGGCTCCTGCAGAGAAATGATGAGGTCTCAGTCTGTTAGGACACCACTTAGAAGAAGGAGAGGGAAGATTTCTTGCTCTCTGTCTCAATTTTATGTGACACACTTTTTTTTTAAAAAAAGTGGAGCCTTGATGGCACTCTTGCGGCAACCATTTTGGGCTTTCTGGACAATACCCTGCAAACACCTCTAGCCCTGGATCTCATCGTTTGCAGTTGCTGCTGCTTTTCTGCTCTAATTACTGTTTTCCTAATACCCATAATAAAAGTAGTTATCGAGAGCAATGTCCTTGAATCTCTGCTTGCAGGCTCTCTGATTTGAATATCCATCTTGCTGAAGCCTGACAGCCCTCTGCAGAGAGCGTGGCACTGTTTTAAGTGTGTCAGGGATTTTTAAACTAAAAAGTGAAAAAGAAAAAGAAAGCAAGCTGAAAACAACTTGGCTATCTCACACCTAATAGAAGTAAACACTTTCCTAACCTTCTGGAGCGGGGGGCAATGGGGGAGACATTAAGGGAAGAGCTGGTTGGATTTTCTTTGTGGCTGGCATTTTAACCAGCACAGATTTCTCTGAAGGCCAATGGGTGGGGAGTGGGGGGGAGAAAGAGGAAGAGAGAGAGAGGGAGGAGGGTGGGAGAGGGAGAGAGACCTCTAACTACAGGGAAAGAAAATGAGAACCACAATTTATGTGAGAATTCTTTACTGGGTCAAAAACTACTGCTGATTTTCTGCATATTCCGTGCTTCAATTTCAGCATTTATTGTTCCACAAGAACAAAAGTTACTCGTTTTTCCTAAGGAAAAAGGGGCGGCACTTCCTTTGAGATGGGATGTATTGCAGTGCCTCCGACACTTCAGCTTGCTCTGGGCGTCCTGCTGTTCACAGCTTCACAGTAGTCGCCTGATAGGCTTTAGACACCAGCTTTGTGGAAATGTGGCACAGCTATCAAGCTGCCATTGTAGGGCTATTGAGAAATTAATGCAATGCCACCAAGCTGTGTAAAGCTACAGTCAATTGGAATGAAGCTTATAATTATTAAGGGAGATTATTAAAATGTGCAGACTAAAAAGTACCCCCCCAAGAGCTCATTATTTCATTATGGGCTCCCAGATTTATTTTGAAGTTTAGTGACTCTGAACTCCCCTCTCCTCCTTGATCACACATGAACTGAAGAATAGTAAATTTAATAATAATAATCCCTCAGTTTGATGTGGTTGTGGGGCTTTTGTGCTCTGAAGAAGATGAGAGCTACGGCAGCAGATCAGCCATCCTGGACAGGTCTCATCAGATGAGCCACACAACAACTGTCTCTCCCATAAACAATATGTTGAACTGTAATTTACAGAAATGCCAATCCATTCTGGATCAGTTGTCTTCTGGTTCAACAAGGCTCATGCTAGGTGTTTCTAAACATCTGGTGACAAATGTGACAGGACTTGGGTCCTTTGGCTAAACAACAGTCTGTTGCTCATTTGGGAAGGACCTAAGAGGTGGACAAAAATACTAAAACAGCAGTCTGACTATGCAATCAACCACAGTAATAATAATTAATAATAATATTATCCAAATCATCCAATGTAAGCAAAATCAGCCATTTCAATCAGATCAGAAGCAAATTTACCGAATTATAAATAGCATCAAGAATTCAGAAAATGGAAAACCAAAGGAAAAAAAAAACAGTTTTGGAAAGATCCATGGAAAGCACAAAAAGACTGTAATTTTTAAAAAAAATGTTAAACAAATAAAAGAATTTGAAGATGAATTTCATAAATATCAAATGGGAGAGTAAATAACATCAGAAATGAATAAAAATCAAATCAAAATAATTTAAAACTGGACATCTCCTGGAAATGATCAATGGTATGTCTTTTGGCTACAATGTCTGACTAACTTGAATCCAATTCCAGCTAAAAAATTTAATGAAGCATTGGGTAAAGGAGAAATAAGAAATTGCTTAATAACTGGCAAAATGTATTTGATTCAAAAAGATCCAGAAAAAGGAGGAATACCAGGAAAATATTGGCCAATTACATGCTTTTCTACAATGTTTAAATTAAGTGTAACAGCAGATAATATCTAAGATTATTTAGAAGAAAACAACATCCTTCCAGTAAACTGAAAGGAAATAAAAGGTACAAAACATCAACTTATGATTGATAAAATAGTTTAGAGAATTGCAAAAGACAAAAAGAAAACAATTTACTTATGGTCTGGATTGATTATAAAAAGGCGTTTGATTCATGAATCATAAAATGTTTGGAAAGAACTGGTGAAAATAAAAATATTTATAGAAAAATTATTGAAGCAATAGAGGACAGAATTGGTGGCTAAAAATAAATAAATACAGGCTTGTCAACATTAGGAGAGACATCTTCTAGGTCAAGGTTGACTCATTGTCATCGTTATTATTTGTCATTGCCATGATCCTCTTTCAGTGATTTTGAGGAAAAACAAATATTAGCTATCAAACAACAAAAATGCTAATAAAAATCTCAGATATGCTTTATACAAATGAACTAAAGCCACATGGAAAATCAGAAATCAAAATGCAATCACTGACAAACACTGCAAGAATTTTTAGCACAGATATAGCAATGGAATTTGACCTAGAGAAATGTGCTAAAGTAGCAATAAATTGAGGTAAAATCCAAAATAGTAATGGAATTGAAATGCTGAATGGCAAAACCATCAGAAGTCATCATGATGAAGCCTATAAATATCTGGGAATTTTTCCAGTTGAGTAATACCAAGCATAGATACGTTAAAAATGTAACTAGTAAAAAAAATACACCCAAAGAGTGAGAAAATTACTGAAGACAAAATTAAACATCAAAACCATCAACAGGGCCCTACCTGTGATATTTTTGGCTTATTAAATGGACACAAGCTGAACTGGACAATTTATACCAAACCAGGTTCAGCAGGTTCTGACCAATTCTTGAGAACCAGTAGTGGAAATTTTGAGTACTTTGGAGAACTGGCAAATATCACCCCTGACTGGCCCCACCCCCATCTATTCCCTGCCTCCTGAGTCCCAGCTGATAGGCTGGGTCTTCTTCTGTTGC
The DNA here is from genome assembly GCF_049901715.1 of Pseudonaja textilis. Classification (NCBI taxonomy): domain Eukaryota; kingdom Metazoa; phylum Chordata; class Lepidosauria; order Squamata; family Elapidae; genus Pseudonaja; species Pseudonaja textilis. The sequence goes on along the minus strand of NC_141992.1, from coordinate 78,872,332 downwards.
CCTGCAGAGGAGAATGGAACTGGAAAGCAGGTTAGTGGGGTGGGGAGGGAATGAAGATTTGGCAATAACCTTCCCCCTGGAATGGGATGGGAATGGAGATTTTGCAGTATTCTTCCCCTGCCACGCCCATCAAGCCACACCCACCAAGCCATGCCACGCCCACCAAGCCACACCCACAGAACCAGTAGTAAAAAAATTTGAATCCCACCACTGGACCAAACCCGAAGAAACCTGATACCTATTCACTACTGTATGGATAACATCCTTGTAGTGATATCAATAGATTATACCTGCCCCACAGTAATGGAGGTGAAGGTTTACTTCAGGTCAAACAAACATACAGGAAACAAAAAGTGAATATCAAAATGTAATACAAAACACAAAGAGAATGCTGGAAGAGAAAATCATTATATGGCCAATTTCTACAAAAGATTGAGGAAAAAGTAGATAAAGAAAAAAAACCCTAGCAATGACTTACAACTGGAATGTTAAAAAAACCCTGAAGGGGTTGATATTTCTGATATTTTTTAAATGAATAATTTAAATGATGAACATACCTAATACTTTTTCCTCTTCCTATGTTCCTCAAAAAAAACAACCCTGGGATTTGAGTTGAGTTGAGAGAGTGACTGGTGCCAAAATCACCCAATCTGAAGTCACAGCCCCCTGGTTTCTCAGTCAGCATCTATCACTACACCAAACTGGCTATTTCAGATGATTTGGTCCTCCTTGAGCTGTTCTGCACTTTCAAGGTAATTTAAACTGAGCTTAAAGATGGAATTTCAACCTATGTTGTTGGTGCATCATTATATTACAAGAGCAGCTGGCAGCTGTATTTTGCACCATCTTTAGCTTCCCAACTTTCTTTAACTGGGTTTGAGACATAAATGGGTTTAAATGGGTTTGAGACATAAAAACAATAATTAACAGCACATTAATTATATTAAAAAGATTATCAATGCATTTCACATAAGATCTATAATCCAGCAATGCCATGTCAGGCAGAAACCACCATAAGAATGTCGGGTCAAAAGATACCACACTCTGGGAAGGGAATAAATTTGCCTGTTTTTCTACCTAATACATGCAATTTGAAGGATTCTTGCTGCTCCAGAATCACATTTCATAACCATGGGAAGTCCAGACTAGCAGTACCCTGAAAGCACCCCATCCATTCTTATAGAATTGAGCTCTTATCTACTGTGATATGTTAGGATTTGTACCATTTCCCCCAAAATAAGATGTATCCCAAAAATAAGACCTAGCATATCTTTATACATGCACCTAATATAAGTCCTACCCCTCCAAATAAGCCCTACTTAAGCGCCAGCATAGCCAGCTGCCCACCCATCCCATCTCATTGCTTGTGGCACCGCCGACATGAGGTGAGGGGGTATGGAGTTCCCCACATGCCCCGCACTGGCTTACCTCAGGGCCCTTACAGCCAGGCCATCCATGCCCCAACAACTGCCTCTCGGCAGCAGCACTGTCAACTATTTGCAGCAGGAGCTCACATGGCCACCAGCCCACTTCTTCTGCTTGGTTGTGGTGCAACAGAGCAAGACACTGAGTGACACACTGGTGCCATGGCAGGAGAGGTGGAGCTGCCCCACATGTCCCGTACCTCAGGGCTTCTGCAGCCAGGCTATTAATGCCCCAACAACTGCCTCATGGCTGCAGTACTGGTGTGTCGCTCAGCCTCCATTGCTCCATTGCAGCCGCGAGCAAGCATAAGTGGGCTGGTGGCCATATGGGGTCCTACTGGATGGGGCTGCTGAAGCTACTGCCACGAGGTGAGGCAGGTGTCAGGATATGTGTGGCCTGGCTGTGGGGGCTCTGAGGTAAGCCAGTGCAGGGCACATGGGGCAATTCCACCCCCCTGCCTTGCGGCGACAGCACTGGCCTCCTGCCCCTCCATAAGCAAACAGAAGAAGTGGACCTCCTGTACATGGGGGAAAAATAAGACATCTCTCAAAAATAAGTCCTAAGTGCTTATTTCAGAGCCCCAAAGAAATAAGACTGGGTCTTATTTTGGGGAAAACACTTATATATATGGGAATGACCTAGAGACACAGGAGAAAGTACCACAGTCGATAAGAGTCAACTGATTACAGAGAAGGAGGGTGTGGCAAACAATTCAAACGGCATCTATCCTAGTTTTCTTGGCTTGTAAAGGAGAGGTGCACTTTTAGATTTGCAAGATTCTGCTAGTGCAATCTTACAAAAAAAATTAGAACTAGTACTTCTGGGTGTGCTTCTTGCCGGGTCTACCTCAGAAGGCTGACAGAATCTGAGTAAAGATCCCTTGCTCTCAAAATGTGTCAGGCTGATATATAGTACTGGCATCTTGAAGATAAAATGGTAAAACCTGGAAACAAAAAAATAACACTGGGAATCCTGTGGCAATGTAGTAGGAGTGGAAATAATGTACCAACTCTAGACAACTCTTCCTGACAATGTCACAGGTAATCTTAATGTGTATATCCTATATTAGAAGCTCCTGCGAGCCTGCCAATCATGTGATCAGAGTTTCATGTCAATCAACCTACCAACTGTTGGTTCCCAGATGGAAAGAAATGTTTTGCCTGCAGGAGGAAATGCGGATCTAATCCATCATACTTATCATTCCTAAAAACAGTTCTTCTGTGTTTGTTGGTAACTTACGGTCTTTTGACTTTCAAGGATGGTTTTTTTTTTTTTTTAATCATTCTTCCTATGAGAAACTCTACAATACTCATGCCCCTGTTATTTCAGAAACTTCAGAAAATAACAGAGAAAGTAGATTTGCAGATTTCTCAACTTGACCTTTGGAAAGGAGTCATCATTATCTCCAAGGGACCAGAAGAACTGTGTATTTTGAGATTTCCTTTTATCATAACATTTTTTAAAAAGGGCTAAAATTGAACTTAAGCAGTTCCCTGTGAATCTTTAGAGGGCATGTTTGTTTAGAAATCATCACTACAAATAAAAGCAGAGAACAAAATGAACGATGCAATGACCAAAAAATATCCAAGTATTGTCTACATTTCATAGTATTTCAAACATCTATCTCTAGTTTCTTCTTCTTTTCTTTTTTTAAACCATAAATACAGAGAAGTGAATAAAAAGAGTTACAGAACACCACGTGTAAAGATAAAAGGAAACAATGTACAGAATTTAAATATAAGTACTTTCTCTTCCAAAGTTCTTCTACATGTAGGTCCTCGGATGTAGAAAAAGGAAGGAATCTTATGAGCAGAATATGCAAGGCACTGTGAGAATACGTGAATACAAAACCTGTCAATGTTTCTATTATATGAAGAAGTTCATGAACTCAGAAGAAAAGGTTTTACAATTTCTTGTTGGGTTGTACTGCGAATCTCATTATTAAGAATTACATCAAGCTACGGTACCTTATCTTTGGCCTGCTTTTGCTTTGCTACTGAGGGTGGGACAAACAAATGCCACTGGGAAACTGAAAGGGCGGAATGCATTCAATACACCACAACAAGCTGACACAACTCATTGTTTACCTAGTACTGGGGAGGGGATAATACTACCTTCCTGTGGAAGAGCGATCAGAACAGTGTCTCTCCATTTTGGCAGCTTGGAGTTGTGTGGACTTCGACTCCCAGAATTCCTCAGCCAGCAAATCTTCCATTTGCCAAGGCTGAGAAATAGCCCCTCCCTCCTGCAACTCTGGACTATATTCCATTGCAAGTTTAGCAACTGATGATTATGACAGCTAAACTACAGCCTTATTAAAACTGTTTTAATGCTTAGTACTTCAGACGCAGGTGGCTAGATCTCCTGTTCCATTCTTATCCTCTGTTGGGCCATCCCAAGCTTCTCTTGAGAATCTACAGTCTACATCCTAGAACAAGGATCTTCAAACTTGGCAAGTTTAAGACTTGTGGACTTCAACTCCCAGAATTCCTGAGCTAACATGACTGGAGGAGGAACTCTGGGAGTTCAAGTCCACAAGTCTTAAAGCTGTCAAGTTTGAAGACCCCTGTCCTAGAGGAAGATCAACAGATGTACTTCTTCCACAATATTTCCCTGTTTGGGGGCTTGGCTTTTATTTTCTTCTTTCTTCATAATTAAAACATGGTCCTATTGTCCCAGAGACATGTCTAAAGGATCAGTTGGTTTTGCTGCCTTCTCCTGATTTGGAAATTCTATCTATCTATCTGATGCATCAAAACAAATGGAATTTGGGGAAGGGGTGGACCAACACAAGCTCCTAGTTGACATTTGAACAAGAAGTCAAATTAAATTTTATTAAATAATTTAACATGGGTTGTAAAAAGATTCCCTCTGTATTACAGTGTATCTATAATTGTCAATCCTTTCCTTCCTCAGTCGTAAGTCACTGGATGGGTAAACTCACAAATGGGGCTTTTTCTTAGAGTAGAACTTTGACTTCCTTCATATTCGTCCTTCTATCACTCATTCTAAACCCCTCTCTTCACTTCCACAGTCCCCAGATTATAGCCTGAGAAAAAAAAGTATCCTGAATTACATTTTTTTAAAAAAAATTAACAATAACTGATGCTATCATACCCAGTCATTACAACTTGCACACCAACTTTGCAGCGGTGAGAGCCAGCTAAACTTCAAACACACTGCTGTACAAGACCAAGCTCAGAAGATAAGGCATTGCCCGAGGATCTTTGGAGAAGATGACTTTGCTAACTCCAAAGCACGGGAAACTCCTTTTCCCTCTTTTCTTCTTTTCTACACATATTATTTTCTCTGTCATAAACGTTGATACTTCACAAACCGAACTATGTGAGGACTTTCTCCCTTAAGCACGTCCCATTAGATATCCAGTGCTGTGATCAACAGCTGTTGATTAAAGACATTCGCCACAGCATCCCAGTTCGAGTGTATGCCTTGCAGCCTCAATCTTTCTTCAAACAGCCCACCTGCAGCCACAGCCTATCATTTTCCCCTTACTAGTCATCAAACAGGGCCTTATATGTTTTCTCAGCTTTCGTCTGCAGAGCCACTCAGGAAGGCCTTTCGATCTTGCTCCATCTCAGTGAAGAGTCACCAGTTGCTTTCCCTGGTCTCATCAGGCTATGCAAATAGTTAAGGCTGCTTGTACAGGACGGCTTTTTCAAGCTAGAGGAAATGGAGCATATCAAGACAAATATATAGATACCAAAGATTGGCAAACGGCGTTCAAAAGACTGTGATTTTGTTTTTCTTTTAGCTCGTTTCAGGTAAAGATGGAGCAAGCAAGATTTGAAGCTGGGTTATTTATTTTGTTAATTACATGGTTTCTTGAGCTATGACATATATGAAGCAAGAGCAGATTGTATGGGGACAATTGTTACAGGACATGCAGTGCGTAAAGAGGGACGGGTCAGCTTCTCATGCATGGCTCAAGCCATTTTGGCCCTCACATCAGCTATCATTAGATGGCTTTGTTGTGGTTGGCCGGCAGCCGGTGCAGACGGCAGAGGTATTGGACAACGAGGACGAAAGGGAACCAGTCAGGGAGTCTGGAGAAGACTCATATGAGGGTTCTGCATCTGATGCAGGGATGGAGCCAGGACCATCTGGGAGTGCCTTCACAGCCTCTGGAGTCTGGCAGCAGTGAAGCAGAGGACCTCGGGGACCCTGTTCCCAGTGCGCGTGTGTGCAGAGCTGCTAGAAGATGAGAGCAGCTGAAACAGAAGGGGTGACTCGGGAGTAACGCTGGGAGGTGATTGCTCCTCCCATAAGGGATAAAAGTCAGACCTCAACAATGAACGCTTTGCAGGAAGCAAAGCAGTTCAATTAGATTCTGAGTCCTTCTTGAAATTCTGCGTATTCTGGTCGGTTTTTTTCTAGTACTGTTATAATTACTTTGGAGACTTCTGTTTTGGGCAGCATCCCACAGCACTGACAGGTGCGTGCTTATCTTGAAGAACTGTTTAAGTTAGTTTTGGCTGTGAGTGAAAATAATTCCCAGCATTGCATTAAAATAGGTTTTGCTTTTAAAACAAGTTTGTGTGTTTAATTATGTTTGATGAAACCTGGCTCAGAACAAGCTTAGAACAGGGCTGTCAAACTCCTAGTCCATGCGCCGGATGTGTCACATGCTGGCCATGCCCATGCCCTGTTTAGTGAAGCGGGGGTGGAAGTCCTGATACATCATGTGATGCTGCCGTGATGATGTGAGTTTGACATCCCTGACTTAGAAAGAAAATTTGCCAGGGATGCAACCTATTGCAAATGTAGGGTTGGCAAAAATAGTACTATAATGAAGAGTTAGTCCAGACTCTTCTCTGATTCTTCTCTAAGACTCTTAATTGATACGTTAATTAAGGTGGAATTGGAGGAGATCTCTGCTATGTAAACTGAAAGGGAGACCAGTTACTTTCCCTTAGTTCAGACTATATGACTGGATTGTTCTAGGGAAGAAAAATTGGAGGAGGAATGCTATCTGTATTACCTCGAGTCACGTATTTTTGAGTACAACTTCCTTGGTAAGAATCCTTTCAGAGAGCTGACAAATTTCAGCACAAAAATAAGAGAAATTATAGCTGGTAAAGACAAAGCAAACTCCTAATTAGATATCTTGGTCCCAGGGTCCCCTAGCAAGTTGCTAAAAGCCTTGGCTAACCAAGCAGGTTTGGAATTGGTTAGTAAGAGAGGAGGTGATCATTCTGCTACATTTGTCTTATTTTCCAATTGCCAGGAATTTTTACTCCTGTAAAAGGCATTTCTGTTTTTCCTTCTCATTTCTTAGATAAGAACTTGAGAACTTCTTTTGAATTCTGTTTGCATTTTTGGAATTTAGGAAGAGGTGAATGTCCTGTTGTTCTTTTCTGTTAAGCATCTTTCCATCATTTTGGCTGTCCTCTCCTGGGTGGACTGTAGAAAGCTTTAAAGAGGTACGGAAATTTGAAGGAGATTTCAGTGAGAATTTGAAGGAGATCTCAATGAATGGCTGTTTAAATCAAATCTTCATATTTAACCTTAGATTTTACTCAAGATATTGGATTCAAAACACTTTCGATTCATTGCAGGGCGGAGATTGAAAGTATGATTTTATGGTTTCATGGACTTTCTGGTGCTTTTTGGCCTTTGTAGAATTTGAAGCATTGTTACAACTTGCTAATCTACACTGCTCAAAAAAAATAAAGGGAACACTTAAACAACACAATGTAACTCCAAGTCAATCACACTTCTATGAAATCAAACTGTCCACTTAGGTAGCAACACTGACTGACAATCAATTTCACATGCTGTTGTGCAAATGGAATAGACAACAGGTGGAAAGCATAGGCAGTTAGCAAGACATCCCCAATAAAGGAGTGGTTCTGCAGGTGGTGACCACAGACCACTTCTCAGTTTCTATGCTTTCTGGCTGATGGTTTGGTCACTTTTGAATGCTGGCAATGCTGTCACTCTAGTGGTAGCATGAGACAGAGACTACAACCCACACAAGTGGCTCAGGTAGTGCAGCTCATCCAGGATGGCACATCAATGCGAGCTGCCGCAAGAAGGTTTGCTGTGTCTGTCAGTGTAGTGTCCAGAGCATGGAGGCACTACCAGGAGACAGACCAGTACATCAGGAGACGTGGAAGAGGCCATAGGAGGGCAACAACCCAGCATCAGGACTGCTACCTCTGCCTTTGTGCAAGGAGGGACAGGAGGAGCACTGCCAGAGCCCTGCAAAATGACCTCCAGCAGGCCACAAATGTGCATGTGGCTGCTCAAACAGTCAGAAACAGACTCCATGAGGGTGGTATGAAGGCCCAATGTCCACAGGTGGGGGTTGTGCTTACAGCTCAACACCATGCAGGACATTTGGCATTTGTCAGAGAACACCAAGATTGGCAAATTTGCCACTGGAGCCCTGTGCTCTTCCCAGATGAAAGCAGGTTTACACTGAGCACATGTGACAGACATGACAGGGTCTGGAGATGCCGTGGTAAACATTCTGCTGTCTGCAACATCCTCCAGCATGACCAGTTTGGCAGTGGGTCAGTAATGGTGTAGGGTGGCATTTCTTTAGGGAGCCTCACAGCCCTCCATGTGCTCGCCAGAGGTAGCCTGACTGCCATTAGGTCCCGAGATGAGATCCTCAGACCTCTTGTGAGACCATATGCTGGTGCGGTTGGCCCTGGGTTCCTCCTAATGCATGACAATGCTAGATCTCATGTGGCTGGAGTGTGTCAGCAGTTCCTGCAGGATGAAAGCATTGATGCTATGGACTGACCCGCCCATTCCCCAGACCTGAATCCAATTGAGCACATCTGGGACATCCTGTCTCACTCCATCCACCAATGCCACATTGCACCACAGACTGTCCAGGAGTTGGGGAATGCTTAAGTCCAGGTGTGGGAGGAGATCCCTCAGGAGAAAATCCGCCACCTCATCAGGAGCATGCCCAGGCATTGTAGGGAGGTCATACAGGCATGTGGAGGCCACACACACTACTGAGCCTCATTTTGACTTGTTTTAAGGACATTACATCAAAGTTGGATCAGCCTGTAGTGTTTTTTTCCACTTTAATTTTGAGTGTAACTCCAAATCCAGACCTCCATGGGTTGTTAAATTTGATTTCCATTGATAATTTTTGTGTGATTTTGTTGTCAGCACATTCAACTATGTAATGAACAAAATATTTAATAAGAATATTTCATTCATTCAGATCTAGGATGTCTTATTTTTGTGTTCCCTTTATTTTTTTGAGCAGTGTATATGAACAAAAATGAAGAAGGCAGAGTGGTGTGATTGATTCTGGTATTGACACAAGTAGCCAGTTGATGAATCATGCCAGTAAATCTGCCAATCCAGAAAAACAACTAATCAGGTGGTGCTGAATCCTTCAATCTTTAATAAGAGCTTACTCCTTAAATAGTTTCTCTTTTTTTTTTTTACTTTCAAGTTAGAATCAGTCACCCTATGCATTAATGCTGCAGAATTAATATAATTAATTTCATTAATGCTTTCCTAAGCAATTTGAAGGCTGCAGTGCTTTCCTTTTTGTTATCCCTCTATAACTGCTTTAAAAGAAGTGCAAGGAAAAATACAACAAACAAACATACATACATACATGCATACATCATATATATATGTGAGATCTCCAGCGAAACTGAAGGGAGGTGTTAAAAAGGGCCTGAGCATAGAGTCTTTGCACTTCAGAAAGCGGTACAGGCTCCACCTCTCCCAGAATCTCTGGGGCCTTATCTAACTTTTCCCAAGGAAATGCAATCAGCCTAGTAAGATTCCTGTAACATAGGTGACTAACATAAAGCTTCTACTTGAGACTATTCATGAATGGTTCTCCATTGCTTGTGCCTGACATATGGTGATGCCCTTGAAGCTATCCGTCTGAAACTTTGCAGGGCTAAGAGTCCGAAGGGCACTGTATATCTCTTTCTTTAATCCCATGAACGTATGATTGGTTCCTTTTCGTTTAGGTTGAACCTTGAATATTGCTGCCTTCAAACCTCGTTCTAACCTTTGACTAGAATTTCCTATCTTCTACATTAAATCTATTTTATAATCACAAAATTCCAAAACTTCCTAAATTTCGATACCATAACAACTTACTTGGTCCTCTCAGAATTTAAATATGTCCTAGGAAAAGAATACTTTGTATCCATTCAGTAACCATTTTGGAGGGATACTTTTTTTCCATGTCACATCTGATACACTTTTTTTGTTATCCTACCACACACTCCTGCTCATAAGTGCATGATAGAGACACTTATCCAATGCTTTCTTCAGGAGGTCAATATGTAAAAGAAGCATTAACAGTATTAAGAATTCTTGAGGTATTAAGGGTATTAAGAATTCCAAAGCTTAGGACCTCCACTGTGGAAGAATTACCACCTTCATCTTTTGAATAGATAATTCTTGCCAATTATTCTCCATAATTGGCTATAGGAATCTCATGGTCTTCTTACCTACCCACTTCTTCCAAAAAAAGAGGGAACTAAGGGGGCATTCTGTGCATCCTGTCAGCCAAGGAATTGCACCTAGCAGAGTCCAGGAGAACAGCCTTTTCTGCTGTGGCTCCTGGCTATTGGAACATTGTACCGCTGGATGTGAGATCTGCCTCCATCATCTTGGCCTTCCAGAAGGGCCTGAAACAGTGGCAGGATTCAATTTTTTTTACTACCGGTTCTTTGGGTGTAGTTTAGTGGGCGTGTCAGGGGAAGATTACTGTAAAATCTCCAGTCAGAGGTGGCATTTGCTGGTTCTCCAAACTACTCAAAATTTCGATTACCAGCTCTCCAAAACTGGTCAGAACCTGCTGAATACCACTTCTGGCTTGAAAACCTGACTCTGCCAACTGGCTTTGGGTCAAATTCTGGAGGTGGCTAGTAGGTTAGATGTAGATTCCACCTCCATTTTGTTTATGCATTGGTTCTTTGTATTTGTCCACATTCCCCTTCTTAATACTGCTAATTTTAATTTTTTGACTGTTAATGCCCAATGTCTGGATGTTTTTAATCTTCTAACTGTTTTATATGACAATTTTTGATATTGTAAACCAGGGCTGTCAAACTCCTGGCCTGCGGGCTGGATGTGTCACGTGCTGACCACACCCACACTCAGTTTAATGAAGGAGGGGAAAGTCCTGATACATCACGTGATGCCACCATGATGCCATTAGTTTGACACCCCTGTTGTAAACCATTCAGAGTCACTTGATAATCTAATAAATAACAAATAAATAAATAACAAATGAATAAATTGCAGATCTAGAATGCAAAATACAAAGAAAGCGGGAGAGAACTACATTTGTTCTCGAGATTTAATATAGAGTAATAGATTGGCTGCTACAATGTTTAGTTATTCACCTCTCTATCCTCAACCTGTATCTTGGTAAATACATTCAAATATTAAGAATGTGCCATACATCCCCTTGCACACACACCCCACCCCCCATGGCTCATTCTTCACACAGAAACAAACAAAACTGCCCAAGTTAAATTCTAGGACTAGGAGAAGCATAGCTCTGGTATTTCTCTCATTAACTGGCTACTACCTGCTCCCTAGGTTTCTATTAATTTCTTGTACATAAATAAACTTTAAATCAATAGGACAATGCAAACGAAGGACAGAAAATCATAGAAACAATAACAGAAGGAACATTGTGATTAGATTTAACAGTCAAGAAGCTGAGCTACTAACAGTAATCAAGGACAGTGCTAGGCACAATGATTCATGTTCTTATTGAGATCTAGTCATTTACCAAATGTCTTGGGGAGTGTAAACAGGAGGAATTTTAAGCAATGTTTACTTGTGATCAGGTAAGGGTTAATTTTCACTGAGTGCCTTCTGAGACATTTAATCTCTATTTAGAGGAAAAGATCCACTAATGCTGAGGATGCACTGGAATAACAATGGAAAAATGGGAACAGAAATTCAGAGGGCGGAGGAGAAAAAGAAGGAAGAGAATGTCAATTAGTCCATTCCTAAAACCCGAAATGGTCGTGAGTAAAACAAAAGAAAAACAGAAGAGATTTTTATTCTTAAAATATAGCCAAATTTAACAGTGAAAAGATACAGGAATAGAACATTTTCATAACCTTGGACAGCAATTAAAACATTTATGCTAGCTGGCTAATAAGAGAACTGAAAACCAAGGACTGTTTAGTTTAAGAATATTTTCCTAAAGGAGGTTTGTTGGAGTGGCATCAGAGGTTCAATATCACAGAAGGACTGGCAGAGACGTGGACAAGTGGTCATGCCTCACAACTGAGATAGTATCAACTGTTGAAGATGACTAAAGAGTAACATGGGCTGGTAAGCCTGAACTGGATTAAGCAGTATTTACACTGCTGAAGACGTATTAGTTGAAGAAAGGCCTGAAGACCTTAAACTGGAAGAAGGTGTAACTGAGAAAGATTACAACTGTGGTGGAATGTAATCTGGATTTCCAGGAAGGAGGGGCTGCAGTCCAGAGGAGCAAAAGAGAGTGAGGTTGAGATAGATTAGTTGTAGAAAGAAAGTCAGAACATCTCCTTCTTTGGAGTTTTCAGAGTATGTGTTTAATTATGTAAGTGGTTTGCTTTTCTTTGACAAGGTTTCGGTCTATGGGTAAGGAACAATAAAGGGTTAAAACTGCTTAGATAGAAGACCCTTAGCATGTCATTTTTGCTTTTTGGAGCCTGACATCTAGAGATTAAAAGAAGACTGCATCATAGGACCTGCCTACCAACACACAGTCAAGGATGACAAAACCAAACCTATCAAAGAAAATGCACTAGCTATCTTGATAGACAGAAATTAGCTCCTCATATTTTAAGCTCTTTCCCAATTCCCAATTAGAAAGGAGCCAAGACGTAGAAACAGAGAAAATTGTTAAACCAACCTTGGGGAAATCATACATGTACAGCTAGAAAATCCTAATACTATAAGCTCTGCATTGCAGGACCACACATTTTACACTCCTCTCCAGAAATTAGGAGGAAAGGCTAGCGAGCACAAGCTTGACCTACCTACTATAAAAATCTTTGGGACATTTAGAAAAAAATACCAAAAAAAAACCTCATTGTTTTCATTCTTGAATTAATAAAAAGAGAAAAAATGTGTCTACTTGCCCCAAAGTGTTTATCAAATCCTGAGAAGTCACATTCCCAGCTGGGGAATTTGGGGAGTTGAAGTCCATCTGTCCTAAAAGTTTCCAAGGTTGAGAAACACTGCCATTGACAGCCTAAAGGCTCCTGGAAAAGTACAGTGGACAAATTGTAATTACGAAGTGAACCAAATAGCTTTCTCCCACACTCTCAGTTAACTCTGCAAAAGAGGGCTTGGCTTTTGCAACCATTACTCTCGGATAAAAACAATTACTTTCATCAGGTATATCTTGTATAATATACAGCATATATTGTATGGCAATCCTCTTCTATACAACTGTTGGAGGTGTAACTCTGTTATCCTGGGCGTCTTAATTAGGGAGGACAACATGCAATCATCCATATTTCCATTTGGTTTTTATGGGGCTGGGATAGAACAAAAATAAAGGTGGATCATGCATTTAAACAGTAAGAACCATCTGAACATTTCAGTCAGTTTGTGCTATTTGATTGCCTGTGGTCCAATTTTCTTAATTAGAGAATTCTCACACTTATTCCAAACTTGGTCCATTTTTAAGACACTCATACAAAATAGAAGAATTCTGATTTTGCATTTATTTTCTTACAGTCTCTATGGGTCTGTGTCTATATCTTACTCTGCATACCTCTCTCTCTCTTTCTCTCCCTCCCTCTCTCTCTCTGTCTCTCTCTCTCACACACACACACACACAAACACACACAAACACACCAGAGGTGGTATTCAGCAGGTTTTGACTAGTTCTGGAGAACCAGTAGCAGAAATTTTGAGTCTTTGGAGAACTGACGAATCCCACCTCTGACTGGAGATTTTACAGTATCCTTCCCCTGCCATGCCCACCAAACCACGCTCACAGAACCAGTAGTAAAAAAAATTTAATCCCACCACTCACTCACTCACACACACACACACACATCTATCTATCTATCTATCTATCTATCTATCTATCTATCTATCTATCTATCTATCATCTATCTACCTACCTACCTACACACACACACACACACACACACACACACACAAGCTGTAACATTTAATATTTTCACATAAATCTTCCACATTTAAAAAGCTGGAAACTATAGTAATATTATTAGAAATAATTGGAATACTGAACATTCTTACTGGTTTTGTTAGCAAGGTTTTCTTGACTTTTACCCCTTTCTCAAGATACTTGCTGCAAACCTCTTTTTTTCATCTTTTTTGTTCTGTTTTTGTTCCTGAGCTAGCCAGAATGGTGAGATGGCACAGCAATCCAGGTGGGACAATGGCGAGCAAAAAGATGGGGTTGCCACATTGTATAGTCCCTTAACAGTCACTCAAAGGAGCAAGCCGTGATCCCTGATTAATTACTTCTACTTGGAATAGAGCTAGCTTTGCATTGATTAAGGATTACTTGTAAAACAGGAGGAGACGGCCAAAAATTATACGCAAAACAAATGCTTTGATTGAAATGTGGGTGATGGTTTTCATTGAACTTGTCTTTGGGCAAAACATATATGCTTTTTTTTTGCTTGCTGCCTATTTCTTTAATTAGACTAGCAACAAGGTGATTAGACAAGGGTTTGGGAAAGGGGAAAAAAGAAAGAAAGAAATCATATCCACTTTGACTGAAAAGAAAGACTTCAGAATCCACATTATTCACAGTTGATTAGACTAAGAAAAGCATTTCTCAGACATTTCTCAGTGCGACATATTGTGAACTCTATTTTACTGCCAGACTCCAAATGGCAATTAACAGTCTTAAGCTGCATATAAAACCCAATATGAACCACATTTACAAGAGCATTGTGTGTGAATCAAATTATGCTATCTTGAGTTTGAAGAACTTAGAAATAATTGCCAATAAGTATTCATGTATTGGACCAATTTTTGAAACAAGTTCTTGTAATTACTACCAGTGTCGGGAGTACGTGTGGCTGATTTTATGAGATCTGATGCATTTAAAGAAGTTGGCTGAATAGTTGCCGGTTTACATTGGCAGGAGAACATTCTTCATGCCACAGCTTTGTATCCCAGTTTTTGCATGTAAGACCCCAGTACAGGGGTGCAATATTTCAGTATCATAAATGGTGTATGAAATGAGAAAAGGAAAAAAAATAAAATAAAGTGGTTACGATCCAATGAAATGTTAGCCAAGGAATGCACTTGCACAGGTGTTTGAATTGCTTTTCTATTCTGTTTCTGTTGTATATTTAAAGCAATTACTAAGATTCTTTGCTTTTGAAATTTTTATTTAAGCAGTAAGAAATTATTTCAATGTAAAGACTTTTGTTAAAGGGGGTGGACCACTTTTTTCTTTTGGTAAGAACTGACATTTTCAGATACTCCACACACATACAAACAAATTTTCAATCTTTTTTTCCTTTTTCCTTTTCTTTTTACTCATTCACTTTTTCTTTTTTCTCATATTCTTTCCTCCCCATCATATTAGAGTCCTCTAGGGACAAATATTTGAAAACAAACAAGGAAAGGGTATCAATTATAAGGATAGGAAATGAAAGAGTCTTGTGTTTTCTTAAAGGCTGATACAATTACTAGGGAATAAGCCTGTCTATATCTATGTCTATGTCTATCTCTATGTCTCTCTCTATATCTGTCTGTCTGTCTTTATCTATCTATCTATCTATCTATCTATCTATCTATCTATCTATCTATCTATCTATCTCCTTTCTATCTCCTTTCTATCTATCTCTATCTCTATGTCTTGTCTATAGCTATATCTACTATGCATATTCAATAGAACATAAAATAATATTCTATAGTATATTGTAAAGAAGATAGAAAAATGTTCTATACAATATTATTATTAATGTTTTTGCTACAATTGATTAGTATGGATACCCTTCTAGAAACTGGAACAAGGAGAGAACAGTGCTTCTTAGGCTTCTATTTGTTAAAACTAAAGTCACACAAAAAGCTAATTTAGAGGGATTGTCAAACATGAATTGGGCTATGCCAGGTAGAAATGTTGAAGGTTTGGGAACCTAAAATAAATAAATAAATAATAAATAAGTTCCATGCGGGAAAATTTTCCTGCACTTTTTCTACCAGTTCTATCACCAACAGAAATTGATTTTGAATTTCTTGCAGGTTTTTTTTTTCTTTTTTGGTAATAGCTTCTACTACCAAGAGAATTTGGTTTTGAACTTCATTCCAAAGGGGAGAGATGAATGTTTGTGAAGCTACTATGGCTGGCTTGGGAATGTCCTTACTTTTTCATGTTAGAAAGTGTAGGTAGCTAGCCAAAAAAGAAGTGATAGTTAGAATATTTTGGACATGTGATGCAGCACCCAGAAAAATATGACATACTTCCCTTAATCCTCCAAGGAAAGATTGAAGGAAAATGAGGTCCAGGCAGAAGAAGAACATCATGTCTAAGGGACTGGTTTGAACAAAACCTCGACAGTCCTTTTTCGTGTGGCTATTGATAAAAATAGGTTCGGCAACATGATCACCAATGTCCGATGATGGATAGGCGCAAGAAGAAGAAGGTAGCTAGAGAGATTTGAAAACAATACCAACAGTAGAACCCTCTGTACCCTTCCAACCAACAAGGGAACCCAACTGAAACCACTAAAAGAAATTTGAAAGATATTTTCAAGAATCTGAGCATATGGAAGAAGAAGAAAAAAAAGACTATCTGGCAGAGGGAAGCATACTTTGAAGAAACTTCCAAGCTAATGTTGGAACAATGATTTAGACATCTTAAAAAGTACTTTAGTACTTCCATTGAGTACCCTTGAGTACCATACCAAAAGTACCATTGAGTACTTCCACACCAAAGGTTTTTTTACCTCTCTCCCCAATTTTAGATATATTAAAAATGAACATGATGTTCATTGCATGAATAGATCGGAGGTTTGGAGGCAAGTCAGAAAAGTCTAGATGGGAACTACGACCATGGGATTAAACCCCTGCTTCTTCTTATATACTGTATGTTGTAAACTGATCACCACTCCACAAATACTACAGTGTAAGCAAAAGATGAGGGCGGTTGTTTTCCTTTGTTTTTCAAATAAACACCAGGATTTTTTTTTCCTGCAGAATACCTATCTTTGGCTCTACAATTGCAGGCGGCACTGTTCACCCATGCAACAGTTCCATAGAAAGAGGAAAAACAGAGTTAGCCTGAAACTTTTTGGTTTGACCCTGTATGTTCTGAATGGAGAAATTAAAGATGCAATAGGTGGGCACAAGAGCTTAGTCAACCAAAATGCAGGTGTCCTCAATTGAGCCCCAACATTTCCATTGCTAAGTGAGATGTTTGTTAAGTGAGTTTTGTCCCATTTTTATGACCTTTCTTGCCATGTTTGTGAAGTGAATCACTGCAATTGTTAAATTAACAACACAGTTATTAAGTGGATCTGGCTTCCCCCATTGACTTTGCTTGTCAGATGGTCGCAAAAGGGGTTCAATAACCCCAGGATACTTCAATAACCATCATAAATATGAGTCACTTGCCAAGCACCTGAATATGGATCACATGCTGCAACCATCCTAAGTGTGAAAAATGGTCAAAAGTCACCTTTTTCAGTGCCATTGTAACTTCAAGAGGTCACTAAATGAACTGTTGTAAGTCGGGGACTACCAGCAGGGCTATCTGAGCCAGTCACTGTGAAACCTGATTTATGAAAATAATTTTCATATCTGTAAAAAAAATCTTCATAGTATAATCCTATACTCATTTCCTTGGGGGATAAACCCCACAATGGTTCGGTTTGCATTTGAATTTGTGTCTTAGCATTGCCACCAGAGCCTCTTTATAACAATTGCCATCCTGCCACAATAAAGCTTTAATTCTGCAATTACATTAATGGGTGTAAAAGAGCAAAGATTAAAGATGTAATTTCACCTCGATTAAATAAGGAGTGTAGAAAATATTCCATTTTGCCTGCATAGTCTTTCCAGTCCTTTTCTTTCTCTGTTAAACCCAAATGTTGCTTTTCTGTTAAGGTGCTATCTCACTCTGTTTTAGTAATTGTTAATATTGTATCTTGCAGATATATTCCCTGCAGGAGCATTTAGTTTTTTTTTTCCTTTTTATTATTATGCTTTGAAAATGTCAGTCTCTATGATCACATTATAAAATGTCTGCAAACATTGATATTTCTAGGGAAGCAGCTAAACAAAGACTAGGCTGGTGTGTGTGTGTGTGTGTGTGTGTAGTGCATGCACACCTGCACATACCCATGTGTGTGTATGTGTGTGTGTGTTTTATTTTCTTGATGTAATATAAATTAAGAGTTTTCTTGTTTCCATTTTACACTGAAAGACCCCTTGGTATACAAAACAACATTAAAGATGCCTGAAATAAAAGAATGGAATTATAGTTGCAAAAATAAATCTCTGAAGAACAGAAAAGCCGGGCAAAAAAAGACAAATGTTCCAATCTTACCTTCATCATAATCTTATTAGCATTTCTAGGGAGAAAAGTTCAAGTATCCGTCTACACTCGTATGAATCTGTCTCATAAATATGTCAAGCGCAAAGTATAGTTATTTTAATAATCTGTGTTGGTGGCCCATCGTGGATTTAATTAAGAGACAGCGAGTGTATGAAATACGGCATGGAAGCCCCCAACTAAATGGAGAAATGGTTTACTGCAGTGCCAAATTGGGGAGGGCACAGACTTAATGATGATTTGGTCTCAGAAATCCTACTTAAACTTAATTAATACTGACTGCAGCAGATTTGCTCGGAGAGAAGCAAAAGATAGAGGCGCACAGGAAAAAAAAAATTAATGATTTAGGCTAGAGCGTGATTTTTGTAAAATACCTGCATTAGTTCAAAGCACACGGTGTTATTTACCAAGGAAGATTTTACCATAGCCCCTGCCCTATTTCTAACCTGGAATTAAAATTCTCTATGCAATATTTATAATGCCGACTTTTAATTTTTGTTTCCTGTTTGTTGGGGTGCTGTTTAGATGCCACCCCATGTTTATTCTGGGATCATGATCCCAGAATCTTCTTTCTCGTGGGTTGCACCTCAGAATGAATGCAAATTTTATTCCCCTAGCATGAATCTAAAAGAGGAGCAATAGTGATAAATCAGGAAAGTTATCCCAAAAGATGGGGCTGGGGAGAGATGCCGAAAATAAAAATCAATATTTTACATTGAAACGACCCAAAATATCCCCCCCCCGACTCCCCCTTGAAACGTCAGTCTATGGATTCAAATTCCTTTTTAATGTGTATCGTTCTTAAAATACACTCTGCAGGAAGCAAAGCATAGGATGCAGAAGGTTATTGAGATGTAGTGCCTGAAAGACCATAAAACATCGAGTGGCGGGATGGTAGCCAAGAGTAACTATCCATCTACAGAATAATGTTTGACAGTAAAATGGGTTTTCCTTTAGTCGGTAGCCCTGGTTCTCCTCCATCTGCCCAAAATCTGTTCCAGAGAGCTGGCTGTTTCCCTAATTTCAGAAGGCTGTAAACATGAACCCTGCTGGCACCAACATCCAACCTTCTCAGTGGATACAAATTCTGCTCTGCTCTTTTCATTATTTATGTATTCTGATACCTGGAAAAAGACAGGTGTCCAGGGTGTTACACAAAGATTCGTGCTTCAGCTAACCTCAGCTATGCAGACTTCAAGCTCACAGAAATTTGTTCATTGTTTATTAATTTATATACTGCTTTGATAATTTTTTATAAATAACTCAAAGGGGCAAACACACCTAATATTCCTTCCTTCTCCTGTTTTCCCCACAACGACTGGCCCTAGTTTAATAGTTTAATACCGGTAGTTCCCGACTTACAACAGTCCAAAGTTACAACAGCACCAGGGGTGGGCTTCCAAAAATTTAACAAAGGGTTCTTTGCCTGGTTGCTGGGTGGCCGTGGCCATGATGGGTGTGGCCTAGTTGGCCTCCTGCACCACGGTGGGGGGCATTTTTGCCCTCCTTGGGCAAAAGACTCTGGAGGTTCTCTGGAAGCTGGAAACAGGCCCATTTCCGGCCTTCCCAAACTTCCGGGAGGCCATTTTTCGCCCTCCCCAAGCCTCCCTACATGCCCTGCACTTACCTGCATCCAAAATGGGCCGCATGGGGACTCCTGAGAGAGGCAAGGCGAGGTGGGTGGAGCCAGCCACGAGTGGGATTTGGGGGTTCTCTGGACTGCACAGAATCTTAGCCCCCAGCAGCCGAACCCTGAACAGCACTGAAAGAAGTGACTCATGGCTGCTTTTTACGCCTACAACTTACAGCATCCCCATAGTCACATGATCAAAATTCAAACTGTTGGCAACTGACTCATATCTGTGATGGCTGCAGTGGCCTGTGCTCCCCTTTTGTGACCCTCTGACAAGCAAAGTCCACGGGGGAGCTAGATTCCTTTAACAACCATGTTACTTGCTCAACAATTGCAGTGATTCACTTAGCAACTGTGGCATGAAAGGTCATAAGATGAGGCAAAACACGTTTGAGAAATATCTCACTTCGCAACGTAAATTTTGGACTCAATTATGGTTGTAACTCAAGGTCGTAACTCAATAGCGCTTTGCCATTACTGCTAGCTGATCTTTCAGCTGGAATTGCCAAGGAGCAAGCCTGGAACATGCCAGGAATACAACTTGTTCTCAAAACCAGGTTATAATCACTGCCGCTTTTGGGGGTTATTGTTATCTCTTCTCCCCCCAATCATAAGAAGAACATAAGGTGGTATTTGATAAGGAAATACAGATTGATAGCCAATAATTGCTCTGTATTATAAGAGAATGCTTCCACTTATTAGAGTCCAAAAAAACCCTAGTTTTGCTAAATTTTTCAATTTGCTTAAACCTTTCTTCTTCATTTTGAAGTTGAGATGCATGCAACAAAGGAAAATGAGCATACAAAGCTTCAGGCTTGTTTGCTCATTTCTTTAGATTTTCTCCCTCTAGTTTCAAGATGACAAAGACTCGAAACAGTGGTTAGAAATCTCCACATTGCTTCCTGCTATGCCAAAACTTCTTGCTCAGACCTCCATGGAAATTCTTCTAAGCTCAGACTTCAGACTTGAGGGAAAAAGAACTCTTTTGAGACTAGCATGCCTTAGAAGGAACTGAAACACACAAATCTTTGGGTGCTGTTGGAGCTCATCTATATTTCACACCCAACTAAAAATAAAAGAAACTGACATTGCAACAGCCATGATCCATTGCGATCAAATTAAAGGCAAAGAACACCATTCATCTGGACAGGGCCAGCATTGTCTCTAGATAGAATCTGGTACATAGGCCGGGGAGGTGGGGCTGATCTTCTGATCAGCAATACAAACTTTCTGCTGGTTCTTCTAGAACAGCCTGTTTAACAAAAGCTTTGAATGCCACCCCATTGTTCTTGATCCCCTAATCTAGCCTAGACCCCTAGGAGAGTATCCCATTTCCAGACATTAAAGTATCTGGGCAGGTAGATTGGTCCTTTGTCTTATGGAAGAAATGTCTTGTAATTCTTTTTCAAGAGGAACTGAGTGTCAGGCACAAGCAACCATGTCCATATGACTACTTTATTGTATTGTACCCATAGTACAAGAATCTCCCCAGACTCTAGCCCTCCTTTGAGAACAAGCATGGAACTTTCATGGAACTTGCAGGATGTGTGTTTGTGTCAGTTTTAAGTTTCTTATGGCTGTGCAACAATTCAAGGCTAACTCCCCATTTAATCCCTCCTCCTTGTCTGGTTGATAGTTTTCCAGCATTGAGCAGCCTACTAGATTTGACTTTCATTTACTTTAGAACAAAATAAGTGAAATGAGGCATTGTGTAGTTCATGGATTTATGAAAAAAATATTAAAATGAAGATGATTCAAGATTAGATTACATGTTTCTGGTACACCTGTGATGTACTCCCATTTTGATCTTTAGTGTGTCATAATTACACATATCGAAACATCATATATCTCTGGTACTTTTAGTAAGTAATATGAATTAAGGGCCAAACTAAAATACTTTTTCCCAAAACCTGCAATTCTTCCTCAAAAGCACCGTATAATAATGCTACATCCTGGAAAAGTTCCTATTTTTGTCTCCTGGCATTCTGGATAATGATTTGAAAGACCTTTGAGATACATCGCTCAACATCTTGATTTTTTTTTTTTTAACTTTTAGAAAACTTTTAGATCAACTTGCAGATTTTTTTGGTTTTGGAGAATTCATTGTTAGCTTTCAGTCAAACAGCAGCAGAAATGTCAGATCCTGGTAGGGAAGTGTCAGCCTCAAGATCTCTTTGGGTACCCCAACTGCTATCTATCTCCTTTATTTCTCCCTTAGTTTCTCTACTGCTAGGCTTACTTCTTTCGGCTGTCATTAGCAACGGGGGGAGGGGTAATTGTGGGGGGGGAAGAGAGCTGGAGGTGTTTTGCATTCCTTTACTGTGGGCAGAAGAAGGAGGGGGTATATAAATTCTTCTTTCCAACTTTCCATTTCCTTGCTAGCCTCTATCCTTTTTGCGCAGCTGCGAAGTCTTATCAAAATATGTCAAGGTCAACGGACAGAGACCTCATCACCACCTGAAGATGCCCACATGATCATATTCAGAACTTTTAATTGGAAGAGACTCCTGGACTTCGGGGGGTGGGAACAATTCCATTTCTTTGTATGTGTGATCTGCGCGCCAAATCCTCAGTTTCGGAATTTCATTTGTAGCTTCCTTTTCATCTTCCAGTAAAAGACTAACTTTGCTCTGAACCATGGAGTCTGAGTATTTCTTTCTTGGATTTTGAAAGGAGCACACATTGACAGGAAGGTTCTGGATTAAAAATTCTTTACAAAAATTCTTTACATAATTTTTAATGGGCAAATGAGCAAATCATGCAATAAATATCCAATGTTTTTTTTTTTTTTACCCCAGACAGTTTATTGTCTAGCTTCTGCTAAAATACATGAAGTTCTGGGTTATTGATTCCATTGTTGAACAACAGGCAGTACAAGAAGCAATGGCTGGAAATTAATCAAGGTGAGAAGCAACTTAGAACTAAGGAGAAATTTCCTGACAGAACAATTAATCGGTGGAACAACTTGCCTCCAGAAGTTGTGAATGCTCCAACACTGGAAGTTTAGGCTTAGTTGGTGGGCGTGGCTTGGTGGTCATATGACTGAGTGGACTTGGCTTGGTGGTCATGTGATTGGCTGGGTGTGACCAACTCAATATCACTCACATCGAGGCAGGCATCTCCTTGCCTGGCCTCTCATGATTGTGGGGATGCTGCAACAGTTGTAAGTATGAAAAACGGTCATAAGTCACTTTTTTCAGTGCCATTGTAACTTTAAATGGTGACTTCACACAAGCAAAGTACCAGCAAAGGAGGGGAAAAAACTCCAGAGAAGTTACTGAGACAGGAAGTCCAGCCCTGCCAAAAATGTAATAAGGGTTAACAGAGAGGCAGTTTCTGTAAGCAACACCAGAATGTTTCTTTCCCACCTTCGTTACAGGATTAGGCCAGTAATTTCTTCTAACAACCGGTTCCCGAACTGCTTAGAATGTTAACAACCAATTCTAGGGAATAGGTGCAAACTGGTAGAATCCCACCCCAATCATATTCAATATCCGGTCTGGCCAACATAGAAATTGATTGATTTGGTTGATATGGTTACTTCTCTCACACAGATGACTCTGGGTTAGATACAAGGATTAAGAGCATGCAAATCACAACATATAGCCCCTGGTATCTAAACATAAAATACGAGCCCCATTCACAAAATATCCCTACATCAACAGCAGCAGTTAAAATATTGCTTCCATTGATCCAGCCTAAAAACCTTATCCGCTTTTCAGGATCCTTGTCACAGGGTTGACTCACACAGTGAATGTGAGTCAAGATTCTTTTCATATATACTATTAGTAAGCAGATATGGATAGTTCTCGACTTACAACCATTCATTTAGTAACTATACTTATACATATACTGTACCTATGGCTCAGCAACTCCAGACTGTATTATCCTGTGATCCATAAAATGGTAGCCTGAGTATCTATTTTGATTTCACCAAACTTTATGGAAGAGAATGTTAGTAATTACAAATCCAACCCATCTTCAGGACTTGGGGGATGATTTGTGATATGAAAAAAGGCAGATATTGTTTTAATGTGATAAAACATATAGGATATTTATAGGATATTAATGTGATGACCCAGAGTGTAACACAAATGTAACAAAATCCAAAACGTAAATAAATGTCCTTTAATGCCTCCAGCTTGGCCCCACTGTTCAATAATTCTCAGTTGGAGATAAAACGTACTCAAAAATAGTCTTCAAAAGAAAGCAATACAGTTCAAACTTAATGAGCAGATAGAGTCGAAATTAAAAACTAAAACAAACTACAATGAAGGAATTTCCACAATGGACCAGGATAAGTAATTTCCAACTTCAAGGAGATAACAAGGCACAGTCTGTTGGAAGGATGCTAACCAAGATAACTTCAGCCCAAAGTAACACACGCTTTGCTTCTGGCAACGCTGTGTTTTAACTGTCTCTCTTATATACTATTCTCCCCAGCTGCAACCAATGAAGTGGATCATGGCCACTTCCTCTCTCATAAGCCACGTTGTTCCCTTCTCCGTTCCTCCCTGCATGTCCTAGGATGAAGAGAGGATGGGCCTGGTTCTTCCTCTGACTGCCCAGCCAGCCTCTACCCTTTCCCAGCCTCCTCCACAACTTCCGGAGCCACACCTCCACTCCCTGTCAACTGTTCCTCCTCTCCCCCAGAGTCTGACTCTAACAAGGGCATGACAATTAAGTTTATAAACTTAGTGGGTTTGATATGGAAAAAATATTTAGAATTTCAATATATTTTATATCTAATGTATTCATCATGCTATTCCCTTTGGGGAGTAACGTTCAAAATTACAACAGCACTGAAAAAAGGGACTTATGACTTGTTTTCATACTTACACGACCATTGCATGTGACCATTGCATGACCATGGCCATGTGGTCAAAATTCAGACACTTGGCAACTGACTCATATTTACAATGGCTGCCGTATCCCAGGGTCATGTGATCCCCTTTTGCGACCTTCTGATGAGCAAAGTCAATGGGGAAGCCGCATTCACTTAACAACCATATTTCTCACTTAACAATGGCAGTGATTCACTTAATGTGTGAGGAGAAATATCATAAAATGGGGCAAAACTCACTTAACAATTGTTTCACTTAGCAACAGAAATATTGGGCCCAATTGTGGTCATAAGTCAAGCACTACCTGTATCTCCCAAGGTATACTTCTAATTTTACTTTTCATTTACTTAAGAGAAGAACTGCGTTTCTTTCTATTAAATTCCACTGTTAGTTTCAGCCCACATTTCCAATTAAGATTATAGTAGATTTTACTTTTGTCTTCTAGAGCAGAGATCTCCAAACTTGGTACCTTTAAGACTTGTGGACTTCAACCCCCAGAATTCTCCAGCTATGCTGGCTGGAGAATTCTGGGAGTTGAAGTCCACAAGACTTAAAGTTGCCAAGGTTGGAGACCCCTGTTCTAGAGGATTACGTATCCTATCCAGTTGTGTGTCATCCACAACTTTGATATCCATTGACTCTCTTTGTTCAACTCATTCATTGAAGCATGAGTTCAGAACTGTATCTTTGGTATACCATTCACTACTTCACTCCAATTTGTTGAGGATTTGTAAATAAGTACTCTTTGGCTAAAATTTTCCAGACAGCTATAAATTCACTCAGTCTTCCAATTCATACTTAACAGCTATTCAAAATGTCAGGAGTCTTTTATCAAATACTTCGTGGAAGTCCAGGTGCATTATGTCCATAACATTGTCACGATTTTCTAAGGAAATTACTCCATAAAAAATAGGAAATAACTTTAGCAATGCAAGACTTGTCCTTGACAATTTTTTCTCTCTGATTTCTGGTAGTTCTGCCTTTTCTTTATTATCGCTTACTTTTTCCTTTTTTCCTTTTGCAATCTTCACTGAACCATTAATGCCTTTTCCCTTTCTTTTATTTTGAAGATATTGCAAGGAGCCTTTTGTGTTGTACTTAGCATCTTTTGCTAATCTCACCTTATTCTGACTCTGAACTTCCTTGACATCATCTCTATAAATCCATGCTATATATATATATTCATTACTGGCCTGTCTTTTGTTCTGTCTTTTCTATGGGCTCTTTTGGAATTTCACATTTTTGGTTTTTGGGGCAGCCACATTGGCTTCTTATGCTATTTTCCTTATTTCTTCTTGTTTCTTCTTTGTTAAAGCACTTTGCAACTATGCTCTCAGGTATCTCCAGTTTTAGGAACTCTGTCCATTTTGCGCTCCTTTTCCAATTAGTTTTCTTCCAGCATAAATGTCTACTTGCAAATCCTCTCAGTCGATTTAAAACTGAACTTCCTGAACTTTAGTTTTTGACTGTAGTGCACTTTAGGAAAGTGTAGCTATTCAGATCTGAAACGGTAAAAGATGCTTAGGAAAGTGATTGCAGCTGAGCAGCTGAAAGACGTTGTGTCTTTTCCTGGGCTTTCCCAGCAGTTGTGCATTCCCAGAAAAGTCTACATTTCCACAAAGGCAATCTCAAGGAGGCCTGCTTTTCTGAATCAAGTCTTAAATTGAATCCAGTCTTCAAAGTGAATTGATTTGAAATTGCTAATTCAAATCAGATGTTGGCTGATTTGCCACAAACTCAGTTTCTGCGACAACCTCTGCTTCCTCCCTGAATCGTCCATTGTGAGCAATCAATATCTCTTAGGACGCATCCTTAGCTATGAGTTATTGTTCACTAGATGACATCACAAAATTAAACACAATTAAACAAAAGCCCCCTAGAACACACAGTTTTATTGGTCCCTTGGTCTTTTTCTTGTTTTTCTTTATGTTAAAAGTGTGCAAATCTATTGAGTGTAAATGAGTTTCCATGTACATACTTGGTGCTTAGATCCTCATCCACTGCTATTATTACAATACCTCTACACACAGTCTAGCAGGCTTAAGGCCAGCAAGATGTTCTCCCCCTCTCATTACTGGTTATTCCCATTACAAGCCAGAGTATCAATCAGCCTCTTCAGGATGGGCATTGGCACAACCACTTAAAGGTAAAAGTTCCCTTCGCACATAAGTGCTAGTCATTTCTGGCCCTAGGGGGTGGTGCTCATCTCCATTACAAAGCCGAAGAGCTAGTGCTGTCTGAAGACGTCTCCATGGTCATGTGGCTGGCATGATTAAACGTCAAAGGCGCATTGAATGCTGTTATCTTCCCACCAAGGTGGTCCCTATTTTTCTACTTGCATTTTTACATGCTTTCAGACTGCTAGGTTGGGAGAAGCTGGGACAAGTAATGGGAGCTCACTCTGTTACGCGACGCTAGGGATTCGAACTGCCAAACTGCCGACCTTTCTGACTGACAATCTCAGCATCTTAGCCACAGAACCACCACATCCCTTAGTGCAATGATATTTCTTCCTGGTAGCCCAAACTCTCTGCTGTGCAGTTGGAATATATAGGCAGCAGTCATCCTATCACCTTCAGTGGAAATGAATTGGTTATTCTGGCCTAGATTGCCTGGCATTTGGCAAGAGAACACTGGAGGTTTTTCAAGAACTTGGTGCTCCTGAAGATGAAGGCCTTCTCTCTGGTTCTGCAGATGGAACAACAAGCTCAGTGGGCAGAATCATACAGGGGCTACCATCTTCCTGGAAGTAAATACACTGTGAGGAAATAAAAACAAAATACCAAATCGGGTAAAAAATAAAACAAAGTGTGTGAGTTCATAATTTTTGGTAATGAGATCCGTTTTAAAATAGGCAGCAAATGGTGTCTCCATCTTAATTTTAGGACAGGCAGGAGGCTTTAGACTACCAATAAATTTTAAGATAGGCAACCCACATCTTAATTTTCCCAAACTCAAACTCGTAAGACAGAAATATTTTCTTCCTTCCAGGAGCCTCATTGTCTTGCTACTTATCTCTTATGGCTTGCTCTTCCGCATCTTTTCCATGGATGGAGCAGATCAGAGGTAGTATTCAGCAGGTTCTGACCAGTTCTGGAGAACCAGTAGCAGAAATTTTGAGTAGTTTGGAGAACCAGCAAATACCACCTCTAACTGGAGATATTACAGTATCCTTCCCTAAGCCACGCCCACAGAACTGGAAGTAAAAAAATTGAATCCCACCACTGGAGCAGATGTGGTGTCTTTAATGGATCTTGTTCACTGCGGAGAGTCAGTTTGATGTAGTGGTTAAAGTACCAGGCTGGAAACTGGAGGGTCACAAATTCTATTCTTGCTTTGGGTGAATTTGGGTCGATTTACTAGGAAGGAGAGGATGGCAAACCACTTCTGTAAATGTTGCCAAGAAAACTGCATTGACATCTCCAGGCTGTCAAGAATTATGAATAGCTTTAAGGCATTAAACAAACCAAAGCCAAAAAAGATATCTAAACCAGGGTTCCCCAGCCTCACGGTTCATGGACAGGCACCTGCCAGGAACCGGTCTGTGCAAGCAAGGGAAGCCCCATCCATACACCTGTGGAACCATGAAACCACGCCCCGTCACCCCGACCTGGTCTGTGGGAAAACTGCTCTCCATGGAACAGGTCCTTGGTGCCAAAAAGGTTGGGGGGGCACTGCTCTAGACAGCTTGATAAGATGCTCTTTATGGATGTTGTATATACCTCTGTATTATAATCTACAAAACTCCAGGTTTTAACTTTATATACAATCCTCGATTTACAGCAGATCATTTAGTGACCAAAGTTACATCACTGAAAAAAGTGACTTATGAATGTTTTTCACACGTGCAACCAAAAGTGATATCCTACAATCTTAGAAGAATCATGAATCATGATCAAATTCATTACTTACCTTATCAGTTGTTGCATATTTCCTTTGGACTATACATGAGACAGTGACTTCTTACACATTATTATTTTTTTATACCTCTTGTCTTGTGAAGTATTAAAAAGCTATCACTCAAATATTTTTTCAACATTTGCCCAGGTTTTTTGGTTGCTTGGCAAAGAAATTAAACCAGTCAGTCTTAGTTTTAGTGAAGTTTTTTTTTATTATGTCAGCTTAATTCAGGAAACAATAAAATGACAGTGCAATGTTGGTATGCACAGCATCAGTTTGCATGAACTTTAGCTCAATGGTCAAAATACACACATTATATATTCCAGGTATACTGAGAATAACTTAATTTGGATTGGCAGGGCCATAGTGAAGTGTATAATTGACACATAAAGCATTTTAAAAATATAAATTCATTACTTTTTTTATCGCTAAGGAAACCATCAAGAAAGATCATTTGGAAAGGTGAAGGTGGTACCCATAATTTCAAAATATATTTGCTTTACCCTTTAATAAATACAGTTCAAAATATTCATATATTTTTTCTAATATAAGTATGCTTAAAGGCAGCTAAATATTTTGTGCCTGCATGTTTATAGCAAATCCATTTTTATCCGTTATGTTTACATAAATTTTCTGTACATTTATTGTATCATGGCTGTCAGTCTGCATTTGTTAGGACCAAAATCTTGTTTTTTTCCTGATATGATTCAATTGGAAAAGGGTCAAAACATGCAAATTACTTCCAGGAAACATTAGTGGCTAACCAGAATAGACATAACATTGTTCATATGAAAAAAAAGAAAAAGAAAAAGAAAAAGACACTGGCAATTTCTCTGTGGGGTCCTTGGTGCTCTCTTGAGCTTGGCTGTTATATTGAAGGTCTAGGAAAGGAACGTTTGGGGTCCATAACAAAATCCATCTTCTCTATGGGGTCCTTGGTGCTCTCTTGAGCTTGGTTGTTTTCTTGAAGACATCTCATTATGCAAAAGTGCTAACACTGATGATATTAAGTAGTTGAGTAATGAAACATCTGCAAGAAAACAACCAAGCTCAGGGAGCACCAAAAAGACTAACCTGAACTATAAATATTCTCCTCTATCAATGATCTCTAGTCTATGGCTAATCTGGGTGGGGATAAGGAGGTTTTGCTCCAGGTGGAGTCATCAGGTTAGAGAAGGAATTATCTTCGCTAACCAAAATTAAGGAGAGTGAAGAAAATAGTTAGCCGAACATAAACCACCAAAAATATTGTCATAGTCTCTAGTCTGGATTCTTGATTTACATAGCCAGTCAGAACAAGATACAGAAAGAAGCAAATTATCTGAATCTGGACATTCACTGGTAACATTCCATGAAGACAAGAAAATTGGTGTCAGCTTTGGAAACCATATTCCACGCTGCCACATAGCCTGAGGAGTTGGGAGAGGGGGTGATTTCATTTGAGTAGTTCTAGTAGACAAAATAAAATTCTTTTCTTAATTCAAAGTTATTAAATGTGGCGCAGCAGAGAAAAAGGATCTTACACTGAGACAGATCGTGATTGGTCCATGTGATGTGATGATGAGAGAAAAGGGGATGGATTGTAGTTTGGGACATTGTGGAAAGTCCAGGAAACTTGAGACACTGGGCCGTATCTAACAAAATGAAATTCAATGTAGAGAAAAGTAAAGTCCTACACTTAGGCAAGAAATACCAAAAGTACGCATATAGACTGGGTGAAACCAGGCTCAATAGCAGTAACTGCAAGAGGGATCTTGGAGTCTTAGTGGACAACCAGCTAAATATGAGCCAACAGCAGCCAAAAAAGTTAATGCAATCCTAAATTGTATTAACAGAGGGATATAATCGAGATCAAGGGAGGTACTAATACTACTCTATAAAGCCTTAGTAAGACCACACCTAGAGTACTGCATCCAGTTTTGTTCATCACATTACAAAAAATATGTTGAGACGCTAGGAAAAGTACAGAGAAGAACAACCAGGATGATTAGGGGACTGGAGGCTAAAACATATGAAAAACAGTTACAGAAACTGGGCTTGGCTAGTCTAGTAAAGAGAAGGACCTGGGGAGACATGATAGCAGTCTTTCAGTATCTGAGGGGCTGCCACTGGGAGGAAGGGGTCAAGCTATTTTCTAAAGCGCCTGTAGGCCAGACAAGGAATAATGGATGGAAACTGAACAAGGAGAGATTTAACCTAGAAATAAGGAGAAACTTTCTGACAGTGAGAACAATCAACCAATGGAACAGCTTGCCCTCAGAAGTTGTGGGAGCACCATCACTTGAGACTTTCAAGAAGTGATTGGACTGCCATTTGTCTCTGTAGTTTCAAGATCTGCCAGGTGCTAGTCTAATAAAGGTACTTTTGAGATTATGCCTGTCTCGGAGTTACTGATTGGAATGGAGGTTTGCTGAAACACTGACAACGGATCTCTGTTGTACTAAAGTAAATGGATAAATAAATGCATTTCCTTTGGCAACTGAGACTGGAATATGAATATGCAATACATTTTTTATTTTCAAGACCCAGAGGTTAGACAGTAATGTCCCTCTCTTTTGGGAGTAGCTTGAATGAATGCCATTATTTGTTGCACATAACTTGAAGCCAATGAGTTGATGTCCCACACTAGGGGTCTTCAAACTTGAGAGATTTAAGACTTGTGGACTTCAGCTCCCAGAATTCCTCTTCCAGTCATATTAGCTCAGGAATTCTGGGAGTTGAAGTCCACAAGTCTTAAATTTGCCAAGTTTGAAAACCCTTGTCCCACACCATTATTTTATGTTCTTCAGAGACTCCAAATATGTAATACATTATCCCAAGTCCTTAGTATGTTCCTTGGGTTAGACTATGTTAGCACGCATGTATGTCTGCTAACATTTTTTGAGACATAATAATCCATTTGAGATCAGCAGCTGCTAGAGATTCTTTCCATAGTATACAATAGGTGCTTATTTCTTCTTGTTGTAGTCTTCCCTTTAGCACAAAAACCAGCTGGGTCATTTTGGACCAGTCATTATTTTTTTTAGACTGGACAGAAAAAAAATCAACTAATCTCCACTGGACCAGTGTGATAGACTATAGTCCATCATTTTCACTGAAGAAACTTTATCATGAAGTGAATTAATCTGAAATAATAATAATTCATAATAATAATGCAATAAACATAAACATTAATGATTTTGCAATACACATATAAAAATGACTCCATTATAAACAACAGATTAAATCTTGACTAATGGATTTTATATTGGCCAATCCTTCTAATATGTCAATAAAGAGCCGTTCAAAAGCAGAGGAATGTCTTCATTCCAGGATTAAAAATCCAGAGCAGCAGTTTCTTTCCAATAAAACAGAACTATATTTTAAACTCTGCATTTGATAAATTCTAGTTCTTCAAAAATTGATAGATTCTCATTTTTCATTTTATAATTTAACATAATGTTAATGCTAAATGTCCCTTAGACATGAAAAAGAATCATTTGATGGATTAATCTCATCTTAACATATGAAATTTACTTAATATTTTTTGAACATTAGCCATTCCTTTGTTAATATGGGACAGAATCATCTAACATACTTTTCAATTGTACTGGCAATGTAGGGATTTCAGTGATCGTTAGAATAACACAGAGATGTCAAACTCAAGCCAGCAGGGCAAGATGAGGTAATTAGTCCAGCAGGGCAAGAGAAGGAATTTCAGATGTGAAAAAATGGCAGTAAATCAACCCACTTGGGAGGATTCCAAGAACGCAGATAACCACAGTCAACACAAGATAAACTCACGTTTATTCCCAGCAGATGCCACACTCAGCTTGCATCTCTTTTAAACTCTCATTCCCAGGTGTGACTAATGAGGGGAATCAGGGCCCTTTCCTCCCCTGTAAGCCATGCAACCCATGTTGCTCTCTTCTCCATTCCTCCCTGAATGTCCTAGGATGAAGTGGGGGTGGGCCTGGGTCTTCCTCTGAACTCCCTCTCTCTTGTTCTGTCCAGCCAGACTTTGCCCTTCCCCAGTTTCCTCCACAGCCAAAAGAGCCACATTCCCACTCCCTGTCAGCTGTTCATCTTCCTCCTCAGATTCAGACTCCAACAGGGGCATGACACAGCAGAGCTGATCTGGAATCAGTGAAGGACTGGCCTATGATGCCTCTGCCAGAAAAAGAATGGTAGTTTTCGCTGGCAAAGGGTTGCGGGAGGCTGTTGCAGCTGAAAACAGAGCTTGTGAGGGCCATGGGCGGCCCTTCTGACCTCTGTTTTTGCTGGCAGAGGGTTGCAGGAAGCAGTCACAGCCAAAAGAGAGCTCAAGAGCCCATTTTCTCTGTCAGAACACTTGGGCCGCCACAGGCCGCCCCCAACACAAGTGACGTTGAGCTGGCCATGCCCACTCTGTCTATGCCCACCCCAACCCCCCAAGGTCAAATACAACCCTGCTTTGGACCTTTGACATCCCTGGTATAACAGATCCAAATAATTAAGTGAAAAGATGTTTTTACGTATGCTGTCTTTCAGCAATTTTAAGCAACTCGCGCTCTTCTTGTTCTTATGCATCCTTTAACATAGGAACGTGGTGGCTCACAAGGTTAGGATACTGGCTGACAATTGGCAGCTGGGCATTCGAGACCTGTTGCTGCCACGGGGCAGGGTGAGCTCCTATCACATGCTCCAGCTCCTGCAGACTCAACGGCTCGAAAGCAGGTGACCATAAATAGATAAATAGGTACCACTTCGATGAGCAACTTCCCAGGGATGTGAAAGGAGGCAAAGGTGTTGTCACTGGCAAATTCTTTCACCGCCAAAGCACTTCGGTGCTTCCAAGTATTAGTATTAGTACCCTTTAACAAAAACAAAAACAAAAGAAGAAATATATTTGAATATTTTTGATCCGTTTCCATTTAAATGCTTACCATAATTAAAATGGATTGCCAGCACATCTTAAACTTGTGGCCAAGAGACCATTAGCTTATTTCGTTTACTATCCAAGTCCCTGCTCCTCATTCTTACTAGTAACAGTCATGGGCTTAATAGCCTTTTTTGGAGAAGATGTCTTCAAACAGGCGACTAGTCCTCTATACAGATAGAACTGTTCTTTTGTTGACCTTAGTTTATAATAAGCCCATTCCATTAGTTCAGCCAGAGTGAATATAAAAAATAAATTATACATGCACACATTGATGGTTTGCACCCTATGACTATTATTAAGTGTTGTACCTTATGATTCTTGATGAATGTATCTTTTCTTTTATGTACACTGAGAGCATTTGCACCAAGAGAAATTCCTTGTGTGTCCAATTACAATTGGCCAATAAAGAATTCTATTCTATTCTATGGTGAAGGATGTTCCTTTTATGGAAGGAACGTTTCCACATGTGTATCTTTGTATTCACACAGAACTTTCCCTTGCACTAAACTAAATACAAAACCTCTGAGCCTTAGGATCATTTAGTCTATTGCAGTCAGAGAACCTCATCTGTGAACTTGTGAAACATTCTGCGGAAACATTTTCTTTTCAACACATTCATCTATTAAGATTTCAACAGTATGTCTTTGTCAGATGTGTGGTCACACCTTAACTTTTATTCTCACTTTAAAAAATGAAAGCAATTAATTAGCCTCCCTAAATATGAACATTAACATTTAAATGAGTGGAAAAGTGTAAAGCACTTGACTAATTTAATTAACAAATATCCAAATTGTTTCTTGAACATGGAGGTAGAAAGGTACTCAGAAGAAGCCTTCCCTGAATGCAAAGTAAACAAAGCAAAACATGGGCAATTTTAATGAATTTCCAAAATGAGGGTGGAGGTTGTGTGTATGTAGTTTGCTATCATGTTAAGAATATAAAACAATGGAAGTATAAGCAATAGGGTTTTTTTTAGGAATAAAATATGGAGAACCAAGCTTCCACCATTCTACCATCCCCATACTGGAATGCTCATTGTCAGCCCAAGGAATCATCAAAAGGATCCTGGGAATTATCTAATCCAAACTCCTACACAATTAGATATGTATAAACTGCAACTGCAAACAGGCCAAGATTGCAGTTGTCTTGTTAACAGGGTGCCATTATTTATTGCCTCCTGTGGAAAACAAAGCAAGCGTTTATCCTCTTTGCTACTGATTTCCATCTGGTTAGTTATCAGTCAAACTGGATTCCACTCCTATAGCTGAAAGCAATTCAGTCTGAACCCAATCTGGTTACAATACAATCTGAACCCAAACCCTACAATGGAAAGCATATTTGAGATTCTGAAAGGTCTGAATTAAGTATTCAATAATCACTCTGAATTCCCATTTTATTTTCAGCGGTCTTCATTCTCAGCTCTCTGTCTTTTGGCAAACTGGGTAAGCTGTCTTTTTTTTCCCTTGAAGCCATCTTCAAACCAGGTGGATAATTGCACTTTACCTTTCCAGTTTGACACGGGACCATTCATGAATAATCTTCATCTCTGATACCTCAATGCTATACAGGTACTCTTCAATTTATGACTGTAATTGAGCCTGGGATTATGGTCATAATTCATGGTAGTTATTCAGCAGATCTCCATATGAGCACACCAGTTTTACAAACATTTTTTTGCAGAGAAGCAATGTGGGATTAAGGAGAAACTTCCTAACAGTGAAGACAATTAACCAGTGGAACAGCTTGCCTTCAGAAATTGTGGGTGCTCCATCACTGGAAGTTTTTAAAGAAGAGAATAGACAATCACATATCTGAAATGGTATAGGTTTTCCTGCTGGAGCAGAGGGCTGGACTAGAAGACCTCTAAGGTCTCTTCCAGCTCTTTTCTATTCTTTCAAATGCTGCTGTCATTAAAAGAACACCATGGTCATTAAGCAAAGTGGTGGTCATTAAACATATCCATTTTAGCCAATGGGCAATTTTTGCTACACACTGAAAGTAAATGCCAGTTTTCAGCAAAAAAATATTACAAATTGTAGCTGTAAATGCAGACTGGTCGCCAAGGGCTAAAATGTGATCATGCGACTGCAAGAATGGGCCACCATTGGAACATCAAATCAGGTCATAAATATCTTTGAATGGTTGCTAAGCAAGCAGCCCTAAGTTGAGGACTACCTGTATGAATCTATCTAACACTAGTAATGTCCAGGACACTTTTTTTACCCTCTTGATGCACAAACGGTTTAACCAGAGACTTAACCAAATACGTTATTGTCTCAATTTTTTCATTCATGGAATTCTCAAACAGCTCGCTCAAAACAGTAGATGAAGTTCATGTAACATGATTTGCTTAAAAGAAAAAGACAGAACCTTACATTCATATCCACACTCGTCCACTTACTATTCTGACCAAGGCTTCCCGAGACTGTAATTAAGTACATGCTTAGTTAAAACAACTCTTGTTTTATTTGAATGCAAGGAATTATTTTCATTCCCAGCAGGTAATGAGTCCCAAACAGTCCCTTCAAGGTAAGCACCCACCTTTCTTTCCTTTGAATTGCTGCCAACAACTAGAGTGCCAGATGAATTATAAAAAAACCAACCAAAGTGCAAAGTCCACACAGAGCTTCAAGGATTAATCTGAACAGAATGAACGACTTTGCTTCCTGCAAAGGTTTCGTCACCTTTGCCTGTCCTTTATACCTTATGGGAGGGGCAATCACCTCCCAGCCTTACTCCCAAGTCAGCCTTTTTGTCTCAGCTGTTCTTGCCTTCTAGCAGCTCTGCGCATACGTGCACTGGGAACAGGCTCCCCTTTTTCCTTGGCCTCGCTACTGCCAGACTTCGGAGGCTCCAGAGTCAGCACATAACTCCCAGATGGTCCTTGTCCCATCTTTGCATCGGACACAGGACCCTCATCTGAGTCCTCTCCAGACTCCCTGACTGGTCCCCTTTCTTTCCCACTGTCTGATTCTGCTTCCTTCTCCATAGGCTGCCTGCAAATCACAATACTTACATCCACACTCTGTAAATTCATCCCTTCTTTGCGTCTTCTTGTCAAGTCATTTTGTAGTCAGACCTGCTTACTCATTTCCTAGAATGTGAGAGCCTTTCTCACCATACCGATCTCTTCCTATTTCCTAGCAGTAATCAGATGCTGTATATATACACATTTCCAGATTCTGGCCTTTCGATTCTGGTCTGGCTTTTTGGATGTCAGATGACACTTTAGATGGATAAATTGAGATCCTGAGATCCAGCCTAGGATTCAGAATTTGACGCATGAATTTAAAACAGGGGTGTCAAACTCAAAGCCGGGGAGCCAGATTTGGCCCATGGGGTGCTTAGATCTGGCCCATGGAGCCACCCTGGAAAGAGTGAAGGATGGGCCTGTGGTGCCTCTGCCAGAGAAAATAGGTTCCCAATCTCTGTTTTCAGATGGGACAGCCTCCTGTAACCCTCTGCCACTGAAAACTCAGTTTTCTCTGGTAGAGGCTTGCAGGAGGCCATCCCAGCTGAAAACAGAGCTTGGGAGCCTGTTTTCACTCCGGCCACCACAGGTGCCCCTGACATGAGTGATGTCAAGCTGGCCACGCCCACCCTGGCCACACCCACCCCAGGCCCCCAAGGACAACCACAATCCTGATGTGGTCCTCAATGAAATCAGGTTTGACACCCCTGATTTAGAAGGTTAACAATAATTTGGGATTGCAGGTGTGTGTGTGTGTGTGTGTGTGTGTGTGTGTGTGTAGGTTTCTATGGTACTAGAAGTCCTCAACCTATAGATTAATTGGCTACAATATGTTATGTAACAGGCACTTCTTTATTATAAAAGATAAGACCATGAAATAAATTATATGACTGGAAAGCCATATATCATATGCTCAGGATTTTATTTGACTTCATGGAATTCCTTATCTATTGAAAGGTGGATGTCCATGCAATTAGAAAAACTGCTTGATAATATACTTGGGAAAGTAGAAATTAGCATCCATAGGAACACTGTTTTCATGTCAATTTTTGGGAGAAGACTGAAGGCTTTTTTTTCCCCCAGAAAACAAAGCATTTCAGATTGTTGTCTGTTCAGAAATTCCTGTTCTCCAGTTCACTCAGGCATGGCAGTTGAATAAAATACATTTTGTAGCTCTAAAATTCACATCTACTTGTTGAGAGACAGAAAATATTAAAAACTATTCTCCAAAAATTCACATATTATTTGATATGTAAATGGGAGTGTTATAGGGTGGGAGGAAGGCAAACATACAAGAACTATTCTCTAAGGTGTTTAGCATTTCTTGCAAATAAACAGACTTGTAAACTTCCTTGCAATTAGAAACCTGACGAGGTTAACTCCCAGCTGCAAAGAAGCTTGCAAATAGACTAAGCAGGGTCCATGAATTTGCAGAATTGCTGTTTTCACATACCAGTCTTTGAACTAAATAAATGTCTTACTTTTCGGTGGTGGGATTTCACAAATCTGAATTCTTTTATTTTATTTTCAATAGCATTGTAGTGTCAGCCTAAATAATGATGGTGCTATGTTGATCCTTCTCTATTAGAGATCTCTTCTTTTGTCCTCAAACCACAATACTCAGTCTAGAGATTAAAACAAATTTTGTCCAGAATCCTGATTCGGTGAAATCTTTCACTTCCGATGGATAATACACTTACAAGTGTCAAACTTGCCTTTATGAAAAGAGTTTCTGGTTTGGTAGTTTCTACAATCAACCTGCCTTGTGACTACACTAGTTGAAATTTTATGGGATGAGGTGCTAAAGATGCTTGGTATAAAATGTTCTTGTAATAGCCATTAGAAAACAAAGCTATTCCCCATCATCTGGATGGGGGAATGTCAGTAGATGCCAGTAAGAAGCCTTCTGACAAGATCTGGTGGGCTTGGTGAATGTTGTTCATATCTAATAGTATTTTCCAGGTATAAGGCCTTAAACATCTGCCTAAAGAGAAATACAGTATAAGTAAATCTACAGCCTAGTGCAGGGGTCCCCAAACTTGACAACTTTAAGACTTGTGGACTTCAACTCCCAGAATTCTGGGAGTTGAAGTCCACAAGTCTTAAAGTTGCCAAGTTTGGAGACCTCTGGTCTAGTGGTTAGGGCACCAGGCTGGAAAGCTAAAGGCTGTGAGTTCTAGTCCTACTTTAGTCTTGGCAGCTGGCTGGTGATCTGAGCCAGTCACCCTCTCTCAGCCCACCTCATCTCACAATATTTTATTAAGTGGAGAAAAGAGGAAGGGGAAGGGGAATTTAATATGTTTGCCACCTTGAATTACTTACAAAGTAATAAAGGTGGGATAAAAAAAAATCTAATAAATAAATCCAGAGAGGCTCCCAGAATAGGAGGAGGATTCAAGTCTTCCCCTGTTTCCCATAATGTTATGATCGAGACTGTTAGTGGAAGTTCATTTTATCAACAGAGGCTTTGCTGGAGACTGCCTGTGGCTTTCATTCCTCTCAAAGGAAAAAGCAAGGAATCATTTTTTGATCATCTGCATCACGCTGCACAGAAATGGTTCCTAAGAAACATGATTGATCTCAGGCAAGGCAAGGAGCAGGTCTCATATCTCCTCTCAGGAGCTGAAGGGGCAACTATAGCTACTTCCTAAAGTTATTATTGGTACTCTGAAGAAAGCTTGCATGTCATCTGGAGGGATAGATTTCATAGGTTGTCTGTTTTATATCCATTAGGAGAAGAAAAAAAAGAGTTTCAAGAGTTCCTTCCAAAAATCAGCAGGTCATGAAATCAATTCTTCCACATGGTAGAATTACACAATTTTTATTCTACAGCATTTCTCTGCTGGCTTTATCTATATTATTTTGCCACTACACAAATATAATTCAGTGCAGTTGCCTTCTTTTTCTGTCCCTTTAAAAAAAATTGTCAACAGCCTTTTTCCTCCCTACCCCTGGCTCAAATACTTTCAGTTTTCCTTGGAGCGTGTCTGAATCAGAAAGAAAGTCTGTGTATTGGATTATCCAGTGAAGAATCAACCTAGCTAGGATGGCCTATCCAGGAGTTTGTCCAAGGGAAAGAGAAATAAGCCAGGCATAAAAGAAATATTATGTATTATGCTTTCGTAGCCTTTTTTTACAACCCACTCTTGTCACCATTACTAATTTCTTCCTGATATCCTGTATCATCCTCCTGAGAGCCTCTTTAGATCTGCTTGTTTATGTCATGTCTAGCTCTTTGTTTAGAAGGGAGCATCTGACTACATTTAAAATCCACAAGCCAAGAAAGATTGCCACTTGCATCTCAAGGCTTTTTGAAAAAATAATAATAATCTCACTGTTTAAGCTTCAGTAGAACCACACCAAAACTTTGAAGGTTTAAATATAGATGAAAGAGAACAGCCAGTGATGGGATTCAAACATTTTTACTACCAGTTCTGTGGGCGTGGCTTGGTGGGTGTGGCTCAGAGGTATGATTCAACCGGTGTAACAACCGGTTCGGTGAGCGTGTGCTTTGTGTTTGCACGCTTCACGCACACACGCAGAGGTTTTGCTACTGATCTTCTCCTGCAATCCTGCAAGCTCCTTGTGTGTTAAACAGCTGCCATGTGGCAATCCACTGTGCCATGCGAAGCAGCTGAGCTTGAAAACCAGGAAATAAAGGTCAGTATAGAGTCTGGGCAGTTGAGCAGGCCCAGAAGCTGAATGTCGGAGTGAACCGATTCGCTCACAGATGATCCCCAGAGCTAACGGTTCGGCCGAATGGGACCAAGCTGGTAGAATACCACCACTGAGAACAGTTCTCCAGTTTGCAATAGAGACACAAACTTTGGGGAGAACCTCTCATCTCCAAGCAGTGCAATCAGATGTGGTCCTGTGTCTCATGAGCCATTGTCCAAGCACTCCAGGTGATGACATAAAGCTCAAAGCAGGTCGCCAAATCTAATCTGAATGGCTGGGACGGGATCCCTCTAGATCACAAGAACAACCTGGTTTGCTCAGCGCTTTATAGAATTGGGTTGAGACCCCAGTTTTGCAACCTAATACAGAGACTCCTGTTGTTAGATTAAAAAGATTATTAGAAAGATTTTTACATATCACTGACTGGAGCGCCACTAAGTGGCCAAAAGCCATGTCCTCTCTCTCTCTCTCTCTCTCTCTCTCTTCCTCCTCCTTCTCTTCCCTCCTCTTTCTTTTCTTGGTATGATTCCCAGTGTTCATGTTCAGCAAAGCCTCGGTAACAGCTTCCAAGTTTTTTCTCTGAGACTTCCAAGACCCTTTGCTATTCCTAAGATGTGGTCACGGTTAACAGTGTTTAAAGGCTATGTACAATATTTCATGCCACTCTTTTATTCACCTGATAACAATGCGAAACAAAAGGCTTTCTTGAGGGTTGTTTTTTTTTTGGTCCCTCCCTCTTTGGGTTTCTGATTAGTTTACAGTCCTGTAGTTCCAGCTGTTTTATTCCAAAACCCTAAAACACTAACGCTGGGGAGTTCTGCGTAATTGCACATAATATGCGCCACATTATCCATTTCAGGAACTCTGCTGAAAAGCAGCTGCAATAAGGGGTTTTCTAAAGGCAGTCTGGTTTAAACTAATGGCCCTAACAGGAAGGAAATGCAATTTGAAAGAAGCTGATGCCTACGCTCTATTCTTGACTATAATATTTGATTTAATTATTAACTGTCAGTGATGGAGAGGCAGATCCTACATGGTATTTGCCTTCTGCTATGGATCACTGCCCAAGACCAGTACTGAAGGAGCTTTTTTTTTTTTTTAAGATGGCGGTGGAATGCTGATACTTAATTATTACATTAAAATGCATTTCCTGAATATTCCTTGAATCCTATGAAACAACATATTGTATTGTGATAGATTATGTGCTGAATTTAGCATAATCTCTCTCTTCTCTCTCTTTCTTTCTCACACACCCACACCCATAATTATAATTCAAGAGATCTTGGGGCTAAAAGCTGGGGGGGAAAAACTCATGTTTTTCTCTACCCTTAAGCCAAAATTGTCTTACAGGAAAGTTGTGATGTTTCTATGGCATGAATGTCACTCTTAGGTATTGCACAAAGTTGTGATGACCTGACTCTTCCTCCGACAGTATGATGGGGACATTAGCACTGGAGCTCTGACATAAGTGTGTGTCTAGTGATTTTGTGATTTTACTGAGCCTTGATGCAGTTTTAATTACCCAGTGTTTCTTGGATGGGTGGGTAGCCATATAAAGGATGGATGGGTGGGTGGGTAGGTGGATGAGTGGATGGGCTTTGCTAAACAACTTGCACAGAATTGTATCAGGCAAAATTTAGGATTTGATCAAAAGTACTGCTGATCCCTAAGAGCCTACATCACACCAAAACAAGAAATGAACCTGCTTACTACTTGATAGCAAGGACTGTATGTGTGAGTCTAAGGTGCCAAGCCCAGATCTCCATTTTGTAATAAGCACAGCAGTAAAAAGCCTAAACAAGTCAGTTATTCTAAGCAACTCCAAGACAATTCAGTAGCCTTCTTTGGACATTTTTCTCTACTTAGTCTGGCAAAATGTTCAAGTGAACAAGGTATCTCCCACATTTTTGTCCTCACTCAATCAAATAGTAGCTTTCACAGGTTGAGGACACTCTATGAAAGAAAGATTTATTGTGTGTTCAGGAGAAACATGAGAATCCTTTTCATGTATATACATCCTGGCTGCACAGGAATTCAGATTTCATAAAGGATTTTGGTGAAACTGCAAGGAATCTTCTTTGACACTTGAAGTGCAATCTGCAGGAATTAATGGGAAGAAACATTAAGGGTGGAGTAAACTCAGCTCAGCCTCTTTCCCTCTACACATTGTTTGAAGGTGAGTTTGCAAAAGAGCTGAGGAAGAAAATACACCAAAGCAAACATTAGACAGCTAACATGAGGAAAAATTTTCACTCTAGTTGGCTAGATCTGGAAGTTTAAGTCAACTTTGTCTATGAATCATACTAGGTAGTTGAATATCAGTAACAGTCACTATTAAGTAACTTCCTATTTGAAATATGCAGCTGGCTATTATGGCAAGAAAAGGCTAAGCTAGATACTGGCTTTCTAACCTATGGTCATTGTGAGATTTGGCATGTTTGGTTTTTGTTTATGGCAGAGGTCCCCAAACATGGCAACGTTAAGACTTGTGGACTTCAATTCCCAGAATTCCTCAGCCAGCTATAGAGACCTCTGCTTTAGGATGATGCAGGAACCATCTTTAGACCTGAGCATTGTATATGAAAGAAGATGCTGTGGCTTGTTAAGCAAGCCATAATTTAAAAAAAAAATTACCATGATTGGACTAATATAAAGGTAAAGGTTCCCTTGCACAAATGCGCTAGTCGTTTCCAGCTCTAGGGGGCGGTGCTCATCTCCATTACAAAACCGAAGAGCCAGCGCTGTCTGAAGACGTCTCCGTGGTCATGTGGCTGGCATGACTAAATGCCGAAGGCACACAGAATGCTGTTACCTTCCCACCAAAGTGGTCCCTATTTTTCTACTTGCATTTTTAGATGCTTTCAAGCTGCTAGGTTGGCAGAAGCTGGGACAAGTAACGGAAGCTCACTCCATTATGCGGCGCTAGGGATTTGAACCACCAAACTGCTGACCTGATTGACAAGCTCAGCATCTTATATGTCTCAAAAGACTACTACAGAAGAAGAAAAATTGTTGAAGGAAATTGTGTGCATGAGAGCAGACAGAAGGATACTACTACCTTCATCAAGATCTCTGCTTGGTTGCATAACTGGTCCTTTTTTAATCTTTTTCTGCAGTATAGCTATCAGCCTAGAATACCTCATGGGTCAGTCATTTTGACATCTGAAGAAATCTTGTTTGTGATTAAGATGCCTGCCTCTTTTCATTCCAGCTCACATATAGTTTTGTCTCATGAAAACCTCTAGCATTCCAAGACCTTATCCACACATAGTACAGAACAGGTGATTGAGTGAACCGAACCATTTCATAGA
This sequence comes from Pseudonaja textilis, assembly GCF_049901715.1. Classification (NCBI taxonomy): domain Eukaryota; kingdom Metazoa; phylum Chordata; class Lepidosauria; order Squamata; family Elapidae; genus Pseudonaja; species Pseudonaja textilis. Next base: position 78,829,142 of record NC_141992.1, on the reverse strand, counting down.
GGGGTTAGAAAATAGCAGGACAGTGTTACAACATTTTCCTCCTTACTTTTAAATGTGAAGTTAGATATAATTAAGGCACCAAGCTAGAAACGGGGAGACTGTGTGTTCTAGTTCCCACCTTAGCCATAAAAGCCAGCTGAGTGACTCTGGGCCTGTTACTTTCTCTTAACTGAATTCACTTTACAGGATTGTTGTTGTGGAAAAATAGAAGGAGGAAGTAATATTAGAAGTGCTCACTGCCTTGAGTTTATAAAAATAATAAAATGCAAGATATTTAATAAAATAAAGTATACTCCCCTGGTTGCGGCCTGTGTGGTATAGTCCATTCTTCTTCAGGACCTTGTCATCTCATTCTGCTTCTACCTAATGTTCCTTCAGAGCTAGAAAAATGGTCCACCAGGTTTTACAGAATGTCTTTGTGTCTATGCACACAAAATTGAAGAACTGCTTTCGCTCTCAATATTTGGTTGCTCAAATTCTTATTTTTCCCAAAGCATGAAAAACAGTGTATTTCTCCTTAGAGAGCAAATTCAGTGCCGAAACTGAATACAGCTGTGCTTTTGAAAGGCAAAGAACAAAAGTTTCAGCTTGCTGAAGTCATTCAGCTGGGAAACAAGAGTTTAACACTAGTAGTAAACAGCATAATTGAGCAATGTAATTTCAGTGGGGTATTTTGTATCTGTCTGCTAAGATTATTATCATTGACATGATGCTGGACAGATGCAGGATTGTAGTTCGAACCAAACAATGGGGGCAATATTGGGAATAAATCCAAAGTGTTCTCTGTTGTTTGCAAAAGTAGTTTTTACCTCGTTAATTGATCCATAATTTCTCACCTTTCATTATGCATATGCTTCTGCATAGAGACACACACAGCTTTGACTCAGTGGGATGCCTTTTGGGGCTGGGGGGGGGTTATGATTTCAAAGGGGATTGTTTATTTTTGTCGTGAGTAAAATGGAAAGCAACAAAAGCTTCCTGAAAATATGTTGCCACCATTTAAATGCCTAATTGGCTTAGACAGATTAAGAGGGAAATAAGAGCCATTGACAGAGTTTCCGCTCTTGGGATAAAACTCAGAAATTTCTTAGACAATCATTTCCTCCCAGCTAACTTCCCTTAAACCACAAATGCTAGTGCGCGCGCACACACAGAGACACACACACACAGAGGGAGAGAGAGAGAGAGAGAGAGATCAAATGGCAGGCTGTACTTATTACAGCATGATCTATCTCAGACTTGATATTAAATCGTCAGCAACATTCTCAGTTTTATATGGAATGTAGGTATTTTTATCTTGAAATTTTATATATTTAGGAGTCGAGTTCACTCATCATTCTTTGACACATGAGCCCCATTTTTTTAAAAAAAAAATCAAGTATCTTCAAAGGTATAAATGAAAAGACAGGCATTCTTGTTGGTACTTCCTTCTTACATGGGACATTGGGCTGCAGCATTACCCAATGAATGAGCTTCTACAGCAGGGAGATGAAGAAGGCGGCTCTCTATATGATGAGTATCCTCGTTATTTTGGATTCTGAATGGCAAATGGAGCCTGCTCAACCAAGTAGTCTTTCTATTAGATCTGGCTTACAATATTTGGAGCCAAGTCATCAGTCAGAAGGACCCCTTTATTTTATTTATTTATTTTATTTTATTTTATTTATTTGTCAATTGTTTACTTAGATAAGTAAAAGTGTATACATAATTATGAATACATGAAATGAGTACATATAAGAAAAATAAAAGAAAAATAAAAGAAACAATAGGACAGGGACGGTAGGCACGTTGGTGCGCTTTATGCACGCCCCCCTACAGACCTCTTAGGAAAGGGGTGAGGTCAATAGTAGACAGTCTAAGGTTAAAGTTTTTGGGGTTTGGGAAGAAACTACAGAGTCGGGTAGAGTATTCCAGACATTGACCACTCTGTTGCTAAAGTCGTATTTCCTGCAGTCAAGCTTGGTGCGGTTAACCTTGAGTTTGTATCTGTTGTGTGTTCTTGTGTTGTTCTGAAGTATTCATTGACAGGTAGGACATTGCAATGTATGATTTTATATACCATGCTTAAATCAGACCGAAGACGGCGTAATTCAAGGTTTTCTAGTTCTAGAATTTCAAGTCTGGTGGCATAAGGTATTCTACAACGAGTAGAGGAGTGGAGAACTCTTCTTGTGAAATATTTCTGGACTTTCTCAATTGTGCTAATATCAGATACGTAATGTGGGTTCCAGACTGATGAGCTGTATTCGAGTATTGGTCTAGCAAATGTTTTGTATGCTCTATTCCCCCCTCACCTCCAAAAGAAGAATTTTAATGCCTTGACACAGCTATAATTTATGAAGAAAAACTTACAGCCACTGTACCTTATGATGGCCTGATACCAGGTTGTTATGTCTCATCATCTTTTCTTGTACAGTACATTAGAAGTACCAAAACTGTCCCAACTGTTAGATGAGTGGTATTCTATTGGGGAAGGATTCTAGTATGTGAAACCTGGAGAAATTTAGAGCTACTCCATCCTGAACCAACACCTAGCAGGATCTTCCATTTAGGAAGATCAGAGCCTTGAAAAAACCAAAGTACCTTGATTAGTTCATTCTCCTCTTTGAAACCAACTAAGGTTAATTCAGGTAATCCATAGAGCAAAATGGAACATCTGCAGCGAGGCTGTCAAACTGGGGGCCCATGAACCAGATGCATCACAAGCAAGCCATGCCCAACCCAGCTCTGCGAAGGGGAAAAAAAACATCACAAAATGTCACATGATGGCAACATGATGCCACAAGTTTGACGCTCGTGAGCCAGGGGTAGGATTCTACGGGTTCTGTCCAGCTCTGTAGAAGTGGTAGCTCTGAAGAGCAGCAGACATAGAACCGGTTCTATGTCTGCTGCTGTTTTGGCCCACACACCTGCCCAGGCTTTTACCTCATCTTTATTTCCTGCTTTTTCAACCTCAGCTGCCATTCGAGGCACAGCTGCGGTTGAAAAAGCAGGAAAAAAGTGATTTTTCAAACGCTACTTCCCTGCACGCAGCGCTGCTCAGCTGTCCAGGCAGCAAGCTGACAAAGATTTACACGCACATGCAGCGTGCAGGGAAGCACATTGTAAATCACCGAACTGGTAGTTAAACCTGTCGGATCCCACCCCTGCCATGACCTAGAGGACAATGCAAATAGCTACTCGGGTAATTCTTTTTTACATCAAGCTTTATTCTTGATGTAAAAGATTGTTTCAGCTAGGGCAAGACTCTATATATTCAGTCAAAGATCTGAAGGAATAGCAGAACATTTACACAAACAGGCAGGGGTGGGATTCTACCAGTTCGCACCTATTCACTAGAACCGGTTGTTAACATTCTAAGCAGTTCGGAGAACCGGTTGTTAGAAGAAATTACTGGCCTAATCCTGTAAGAAAGGCAGGAAGGAAACATTCTGGTGTTGCTTACAGAAACTGCCTCTCCATTAATCCTTATTACACTCTTGGCAGGACTAGACTTCCTGTCTCTGGAACTTCTCTGGAGTTATTTTTCCCTCCTTTTCTGGTACTTTGCTTGTGTGGAGTCACCATTTAAAGTTACAACGGCATTGAAAAAAGTGACTTATGACCATTTTTTTACACTTACGACTGTTGCAGCATCCCCACAGTCATGAAAGGCCAGGCAAGAAGATGCATGCCTCAATGTGAGTGATATTGAGTTGGCCACACCCAGCCAATGACATGACCACCAAGCCAGGCCCACAGAACCGGTTGTTAAAAATTTTGAATCCCACCCCTGCAAACAGGTGATATTTTGCAGGCATTCTAGTGTACATATGATGGGGAAGCAGTCTGAAGAACACTAAATTGGGGGAACTAGAGACACAGTTCTTCAACTTTCATTTCATTTCATTCATTTTAATTCACTTTCAGTTCCTTCACTTCATCTTTCGCTTACCCTAAGTCAAGAGCATTTTCCCCATATTACTAGCAGAACTCAGCTACACTGAGTGATGATTGTTAGACGGGAGAACCTGGCCTAAAGCCGCTTCCAGTTGCAAAAGAGCACACCCACCCACCATTAAAATGCTGAGTGGGTGTGCTCTGGGGCAGGCCTAAACTACTGCACAGTGTTTCAATAAATAAAGTATTATGTTTGCAATCTAAAGCTATGGGTAAATTATGGGCAAAGAGAAAGGGGGGAAAATCATCCTGCATTCAGAGTCTGGTTCTCGTCTTCCTAACCAAATGAATTTACTGGGAAGAAAGCAACAGCTGCCTGCCTTGATGGAGATCTATTTATGTAAAATGCTCCACTGCCACCTTTCATGCATTTTCCTGCTGACAATGCTCATAACCATCATAACTATCCTAAGCTACATACTCACATGGCTGGGGTGATTTTTTTTTTTTTTCCTCTCTCCAGGCTTTTGCAGTTCATTGTCATCTAGCTGCATTACACTTTCGCTCCACTCTTCTGCCCACAGGGAAAAAAAATCACCGGGGAGGCTGGTCCTAATGCTTTTTGTTTTTTTGGGTTTTGCAAACTTATTATCTAAGAACCAAAGTCAAGTCTTAGAAAGGATGCAAAGATATTGGGGACCTCTCCCCTCAGGTTCCATTCCCAGGAAATGCAAATTTTAATTAAGGCATTTATTATTCCAATTTAGACAGCCCCACCCATCTCCCCCCCTCAAAGAGGACTGTTTATTTCTTTAATGTATGGCATACAATGTCAGGGATGAGCGGTGTGGTGGCCTAGAGGTGGAGCTCTTGCCTCACAATCAGGAAGCTGTGAGTTCAATCCTAGGTAGAGGCAGCTATTTCTCTCTCTGGGCACGATGAGAATATATCTGCTGAATATAAGTCTGCATTGGTGACAGGAAGGGCATCCAGCCAGTAAACATTCAGCTCCATTCAGCTGCCCAGACTCCACCCCACAAGGGGCTAGGGGGGTCATTAAAAGAAGATGATGATAAAATGTCAGGGATGCTACACATGCTAGATACAATGCAGTTCCTGACAGGCTAGATTGCTAGTTCATCCTGTTCAGCTTCTCCATATTCATCCTTGGTGTACTGTGTGGGGCAAACTAGTTTTACATCAATTAGCTAGCAGCACTTGGGTTGCTGACTGCTCCAAGTTCCTCCGTCAGTCTCATCTCACCTCGTGTTGCGATGCCTTGCATCTGGCCAGGCCCAGTGCCAACTTCTGCTCTCCGCACACACAAATGCAGCTAAGGTGTTTGTTTTTTTTCCCCTCACCAAAGTGGTACCCATTTATCTATTTGCAATATTGCCTGTTTTCAAATTCCTGGGTGGGCAGGAGCTAGGGGTTGAGTAACGGGAGTTCACTCTACCTCATGGAACAAGGCTCATGGAGTGCAAATAATTTCTGGCAGGCAATTCCAGCATCCTTAAGCCACCATGTTCCCTACAAAGAGGACTCCGGGTAGCTTAAATTTCCATCAATAAGTATTTGTCCGTTGTAAAAGCAATTCATCAAGACAACAAATTAATACCTGTTTCTCTCTCTGGATCAAGTGTTGAAGTTTGGGATTATTTCCATGTTCTCTAAGTCTCTTCTGTCAGAGAGTTTTACTTTGCTTTGGTAGAAATCTTTACATTCCTATTACACTCACTTTATTCACACCCCTACATATTCAGCAATCACTCTTCATTAGCCCAGGGGAACTCAGCACGGCTGTGTAGCAGCTTGAATGTGGAAAGAGAAGCCGGCTGGATGTGAGGTTGTGTGTTGTGATCCAAATTTATTTCTCTCTACAATAAATAAATGTAAAGATCACCTTCAGCATGTCCATCTGCCGGGTCTTAAGAAAGAATGAATAGGTATAATGTTATTCTCTGGTGATCATCATCTTCTGGCTGTTTTCTCTGACAGACTCGCACGTTTTCAGCAGAATCTCTTCCAGTATTTTGTAGAGGGCAACGGGTGAATATATCCTGCATAAACTGAAGCTCATTATTCCGTCCCTGCTAAGTACTTACAGGGTCTTTCTTCTATCTACCTGTTCTATGCTGACTTCATTTGTTTCAAAAGAGCCTACCCAACACTGATTTACAAGCAAACAAAGTGTTTGTTCTCCAGGTCCACACTGAAGAACTTGGCTCTTTCTTCTTTTGCTTAGTCCAAGATTTCCAAGGTGGCTTATGCGTCAAAAACAGTAGAATCTAACAACAAATACTCATCTCACTTTATGTCCTGTTTACAAGGGTGGCTGATATTGATCTGAGCCGTTCAAACAGTAAAAGGGAGGGCAGCCACCCATTCAGAATTCAGAGAGGGGAGAAGATTAATTATTTATCTGTAGACTATGACAAAGGATTGCACTAAGAAGAAAGATTATTAGACGTTCCAAAGATTATTTTAAAGAAGACAACATTAAAATAAGACCACTAGCTACTTAGACCTTCTTCCATCTTAAATTCTTTATTGAATTTTGTTTCTTCTTGAAAAAAAAACCAGGTGGGACTGAAGATAGAGATTCACGAGTCCTGGAAATTTGACCTAGCCTGAATATGAATGAGCTCTCCTCAATTTCACAGATTTGGAAGTTGTTAAGAAAATATCTATTGCTGTCTGTAATATGTAAGTCACATAGGAAAGGAAAAAGGGAGACAGAAGGAGAGGAGGAGGAGGAGGAGGAGGAGGAGGAGGAGATGTATTCCTTGAATGTCTAAACCAGGTGTCCAACCTTGGCAACTTTAAGACTTGTGGACTTCAACTCCCAGAATTCCTCAGCCAGCATAGCTGGAGAATTCTGGGAGTTGAAGTCCACAAGTCTTAAAGTTGCCAAGGTTGGACACCCCTGGTCTAACCCATTTAAAAAGTGGCAATCTTCATCACATCTTATGACACTGAATTCCATAACATATGTCTTGATATTCCTGCTAGTGAAACCATCTTTTGTTTTTCTCGGCCCTAGGAGTAACACGAGAAAGAGTTTCTGATAGCAATATAGCAATATGAAAATAAAGGGGGTGGGTGGGCCTCGTCCTCTAAATAAAGAACCTTGATGATTGAAAAAAAAACTCTCTATTTTTCTCTTTCTTTGAATGCCTCATGCATGAAAGGTGCACGGCAAGTAATAATGGCATTAGGAAGACTTCTCTTGCCTGCTGGGGGTTATCCTCTGATGTCACTGCAACAGGGAATGAATTTTTCCCCAGTGCAGGCTGTCAGCAAGGCAGCTGTGGATTTCCTTAAAGTAATAGAAGTCTGAAAATAGAAAAAGTATTGATTGAGGCTTTCTTCCCTTCAAGGGAAGAGCAAAAAAGGCCCAGCAGGTAAAATAGAAGACTTATTTGCAGGAGAAAATAAAACATGTTTGAAGAAGGTAAGGAGTTGCTGTGTTTATTTATTTCCATATTTTTATTAAGAGATGGGGTGATGGGGGATTAAATTAAAAAGAAAAGTCAAATCCACAACAGTTCTTAGTCTGCAAACTCTTCCCAAAGGCTACCTCATAATTCTAGTTTTTAAAGAACATTCCTGGGTAGAGAAATTTTTCTGTAGGCAGAACGGTACCCAGGAGGCAAGATTACACATCTTCACACTCTGTGTGTGTGTGTGTGTGTGCGCGCACATACTTTCCTAAAGGAAAGGAGATGTTAACTGATAGAGGGATTTTCAAAGAAGTGTGCTCCCTATCTTCATTCTGAAGTTGCATCAGAAGGTTCAAGTTCATGTTGATTTATGTATCCAGGATACAGTGGGTTGTAGTGATAGAGTTAGCTACTACGGTTGGGTGAATGCTGTTATTTATCTAATTTTGATAGTTAATAGTTTGGCTGCAACCTGAGATGATGGCTCTCTAAACATCTTCCCAGGTACATCAGGCAGCCCAGCGACAAAAGTGAGCTACAAATAACACTAAGTATACATGGATGGCAAGGTTGGCAAGGTTGGCACTCTGTGTGGATAGATATTTTAAAAAACGGATTTTAAGATGGAAATTTGGGGGAAAAAACTATGTTAATTTAGTAATATGAAAGTGCCTTGGAGGCAAGTTTGTTCATTGACCAAATAAAGCTATTATCTCACTCTCTGGGCAGGTCTATGGTTTTGTGCAATCACTGTGCCTCATTGATAGAATTGTAGATAATATTCCAGATAATATTGCTTAGATTGATTAGACATGCATGGTTTTTTTTCCCATCAATTGTTTTTTTTCTTATTCCAAACAAGTTGTGCATTGTCTTCTCACTGATCATACTAGGAGCTTTCTATCTGGAAGCATCTTAAGATGAGAAAGCCAAGACAAGAATGACCTATCAAAATATATTATAAAGTTATTCAGCCTTTTCTTCCCTAGCTGATTTTTCTAGTAAAAAAATAGAAGATGTGTTACAGCATACAGTAGAATTAGATACGAGAGATGGATATCTGGGCTCCCTACCACTGTCACTTTATTTTTTTTAAAAGTGGTTCCTCTATTTCTCAGGTGTTCAGACTTACATACTTATGGATCTGTATGGATGTGTGTCTTTAAGTTTACATTCAGAATCCATTTTAACACACTGTTAATGAGAGTTGTCTATTTTTTTGTTTTGCTCCTTGAGTAATAAGTATTTTTTCTCATTAATTTGGAGAAAAGTACCCTTGAATACGTATTCTATTACCAACACATTTCAGACATAATTCAAAGCTTTGGCAATGATCTCACTTGGTCATCTCCCTTTTCCATCATTGCAAGAAGATAAACAAATCTATCTATCATATATCTATCCATCCATCTATTAGTTTTATCCATCTATTATCTATCTGCCCTAATTAATGATCCCAACTGAGCCAGCTGAATCCAACTGGAGCCCAATCCACAAATTTCTTGGAGATGAATTACAGGGCTTTGAACTTTATGCCAGCATGAGCACCACAGCCTCTCTGCTGTTTATTAAAGCAATCAAACTCTTTAGCCTTCCTAGCACAACTGGAAAAAAATATATACAGGCACTTTAATATCACATCAATGGCTCAATATCTGGGGGGCAGAATGTCTTTCTGTTTAAGGCTTGCACAAAAGGATGACAAGGTTGGTTTCCTTTAAGAATAGCAGAGGTGCTTGGCTTTTGGGGGAACCCATTTGGAAAATTTACACAGTCTTAATATAGAATTGTTGAGATCAGATAGTTGAGGAATTAATAGATTAGAAATCTGAAAAGGTGTGGAATGAAATTGCTACAAAATCGAAAGAGGCTGGGAGCATGAAATAATAGACAACATTTCTCCATCCCAAGTGTGTGTGGGGGGGGGAGGTCTTTTACCAGGCCAGCTAAGAATTCATTGTGCAAGTGACCTTTATATGATTATTGTTTATGCTTTCTTGGTGCGAGGTAAAGAAGGAAAAAAAGAATATTCCAATTTATTTCAAAGGTTACCTATTAGAACTGAATATTTAGTATGGCTGCATTATCATATTGCATAGATTTTACCTAAGAGATTGGACTTTCGATATGAGATGTCCTTGTGCCACTTTGAATTTCCTGCCATGAAAGTATATATAGGAGTTGGAGAAGACGCTTGCTCCTCTTCCCAGCGGAGCCATAGTTTCCTAGACTCAGCTGTCATTAACAAATAAAAAGTAGAAGTAGATTTTAGAAATAGAGATATAAAGCAAATTGTGTAGTCATCCTTCTCTTCTTTTTGTAAGGAAAGTCTGTCCCATATTTCTGGGTTTTTAGTCAATAGATGAACAGTCCTAAATGATGATTGATTAAAGATGTCTGGATTAAATTTTTGTTAACTGATGTGATAATTTATTATCCCCTTATTAAAAACAAAACAGAAAGGAACGGAAATCTAAGCAACTGGGGAATATGGTTTATCTACCTACATGACAACAGAATACATGAGCAAAAAGAGTTTGTAAAATTCTTCCTTACTGTGATTTTCTAAGTTTGTAAACTGAAGAACAATTACAGATTATTCCAAAATGTCCACATTGGACCTGTTTCAGAAAAGGTCATTTAGAATTAGCAGTGCACAAAGCTATTCTTTGCCTGCAACTTTTTAAGGCAGCTGTGTCTTTTTCAGGATTACGTGGCTCTTGCCACAGCAGGCAGCCACATAATCCTCCCACCCCAGCCCCCAAAAAGACACAGCTACTTTAAAGTAAGCAGTCCTGTTTCTGTGCTTCCTCACACTTCCCTCAAAAATATTTCCCCACTGTTTCCAAAGTATTACACACACACACACACACACACACACACACACCAAGTATTATTGCAGGATGTCAGCTGAGACACAGAATTATGTCAGCCCTGAAAATTAATCTATCATCATTATTATGTCCATTTGTTAGGATTGTATGACAACCATGCAGACTCGTTATCCAGTCTGGTGGGTTGCTGCTTTAGAGAGGTGTAAGTGAATGGATGAAGCTAACAAAAGAAGCACTGGAATTAAAAGATTTGGAGGGCTGCCTGACATATATATTTTATGATGTTACATGCTATGAATTTTTTTTCTTTTATTATGTTATTATAAATGTTGTTACATTATGTTATTTCAATGCAATGCTATTTATATAGTATAATTAAATTTAGAATTTCTGTAGCATTACAAATTTGAAAGAAGCCAGGAAAAGTATCTGTTCATTTAAATGTATTTATATTGTTATTCCACCCCCACCCACCCCATGGTACTGGCAGCAGCAATCATTTTTTTTGATCTGCTTTTCCACTGAAAGACTGTTTTAGGAACTGAATAGATTTCCTACATTTTAGCCCTTGAGAATGTTAGCCATGGATAGAAATGCATTGCCCAGGTTTACCCATTGAAAAAAAGTGATGAATGAAATGTACCAATTAGTAGACTGGCTGCCCAAAGTGCTCATTCAACAGAATTATTAGCAATTATAGACCTCTTCTCTGACACAGTCTGGCCTTTCAAAACAAAAACAAAATCTGCAGGTGCAAAAATAAACTTGTCACCACACCAGCATTAAGGCAAAAGTTTTACTATTTAGGGCAACACAAACAAGGTGTCTAATTGTCAGGCAGATGATTTGTATTTAACTGTAATGCATTTTTGTTTCTCTTTAAATCCCCTTAAATTGTCAGCGCCAATGAACTAGAGATTTGTGCTGTTTTAGAGACAGCCATCATTTAAAATTTCTATTGATGAATTCATCCTGGACACTTAAAATGTGAATAGCATAAAGCCATTAACCCTCCCACATAAAGCTTGGCACCAATATTATCTTTGGTTTCCTTGAGCTGAAGAAAGTATCTGAAAGCTAAATGTACTATTTCTCACTGACTTCATTGACTAGAATATTAATTATGCTGAATTGTAATGTTTTGAAGACCAGTTCAAAAATCCCAGTTATAGAAGGAGAATGTAAGTTTATTGGGAACATCACTTACCTATATTCAAAATAATCACTTGTTATACTTCCTTTTGTCAAACCCAGTTCAATAAACAACAGTATGACCTTTAAAACTCATATCAATTTGATTCTAGGTTCCCTAGGAAAACCTGCTTCTAATATCCAGTTTTGTAGGTGTTACAATGACCTGTGGATCTTCAAGGATTCCTATTATTAGCAATAATACCAATGTTGATGCTAGAAACTGTATTTTCCAGGACTACACTGTCTCTGATATATCCTACCCAGAAAACCATAATTAGTATCTGCATGTTATTCAGATACTGATTATATTACCGTTTGGGTAATAGCACGTCTTCAAGAAGACAAACAAGCTCACAGAGCACCAAGGACCCCTCATTTCAACCTGGAGCTACAAATATGGGCATCCATGTTTCTGAGAGCATTGTGATGAAGATAAATGCAAATATGATTTAAAATAACTACAAATGTTGCTGCTTTTATTTCACTTTCTAACTGTCACACTTGATTTTTCCATTTTTATTTATGCTGTGCTTCTCTGTTTCTTTAATGCTGTGAAAATTATCTGTGGTTTGTTATTGTTAGTCGGTCTGAGCACCTGTTTTGTGGAAGGTGTGATAAATAAATAAATATGTTTTCATTCTCTGCCCATCCTCAATAGGACTTTCTTTTCTCATGGACTTGAACAAAAAGGCTGTTGGATAACTTTTCTAAAGCTCTAGAACAAAGACATAACAATACTACGATCCATATACTTTCTAATAATCTTTGGCACATATTGTGACACATATCAAAAATTTTTACTACAGTCCTGTGGGCGTGGCTTGGTGGACGTGGCTTGGTGGGCATGGCAGGGTTACTACAAAATCCCCATTCCCTCCCCACCCCACTGATCTGCTTTCCAGCTCCGTTGTCCTGAGCAGGGCAACAAAGAAGACCCAGCCAATCAGCTGGGACTTGGGAGGCAGAGAATAGATGGGGGCGGGCCCAGTCAGAGGTGGTATTGGCTGGTTCTCTGAACTACTCAAAATTTTCACTACCAGTTCTCTAGAGCTGGTCAGGACCTGCTGAATACCACCTCTGTTGTGATAGTATCTTTTTTAAACTGTTCTAGACCAGCAGACTTATCTGTTATTCAAAGACACCAAATAAACCCTTGTTGAATTTTATAAACACTTCTAACATTTATCAGCAGTATGTTGGGTACATCACATGATGATCTGACATTGAAATTTAATACTCCAGCAAAACTGCAGTTTCACTCTCCTAGAAGTTTTCTTCTCCTGAAAAAGATGTGTTTGTTTTTCTACCTCATTCTGAGGATGATTTACAATTTCTTTATACTTTTATTTTGACAATAGAACAAAAAAAGATAATTCTCTCATCTCTTCCCCATTACACATTTTCCCCCCCTCTCTGGTGGCCCTGGTTTCCCCAGCAAAAAAATAAATAAAAATAAAACCTCATTGGATGATTATCATCTCATGAAATATAACTGAGAAGTTGCCAGCTGCTCTAGAAAATCATATATATACGTATTTATTTTAGTCACTTTATAATGAAAATAATGCAAGTGTGTCATATTGTATCCATAAAAAGTTTACCACAGTTTTCCTCTTCTTTGTTGTGTTTGTTTGTGGAGGGGGGGAAGTATAGAAAATGCTACTTTTATATTGACATTTTTATATTTATATACAGTTTTTATGTATTTTTTAAAATTTATTGTTGTGCCCAAGCTACTTTCAGTAGGGTGGGTGGCTATAGAAATTTGTTTCATAAATAAAAATAAATTCATTTTCCACCATACTGAATAATGAAATTCCATGCAGTATGAAAATCAAATCTTTTTAGCAGTTCCATCGCCTGGATTGTGAATTTAGCAGCCTGGATGAAATTTTATAAGAAGTGATAGCAATTAATTGGGTGGGGACCAGAAATGTCCGTTAACTACTATCTGCCAATTAAAGGTAAAATCCTGTTGGATAATATTTTTAGGACAGTCAGTAGTGCTATAGAAATAGGCTGTTCATTGATGTGAAGTCTGCTGCTTTAATTAGCAGAATACATCTGTCTTGATAGGTCTATAGAAGCAAAAGGAAGTATATTGAGTGTTTTCCAAATAATAAAAATTTCAAGACTGTGATCCTTTATGCCAGCCTTCCCCAGAATTGATGTTGTTCAGAGTCATGGGTTTTAGGTCTGAGGTGACAACAAGCAGGATTTCTCTGTTAGATCCTCTTAATAGGTTCCTCAAGCAACAGACTGACCTCATCTTAGCATTTCTTACATGTATTCTTCTTACTATCTTCTGTTACACCCTCTTGCCTCACCCCAATTTTGCCTCCAGCTCGTCCACAGGCTGCAAGATATTCCTGTGCAGCGGGTGCCTTATAAATATTGTTTCACTATCACTGGTTAATCAGCCCCACGTGTCAACTTTCCTGATGACAGATTTTACGCTTTTCAAGCTGCTCTATACAGCACATTGGTTTTGTCTCCAAATCTGTCTTTGTACCGGTAGAACTTGTAGTTATCAGATTCCAGTTGCAAAGATTCAGATTAACCTGAACTCGGTTGAATTTTGCGGCATGCTTCTGCTGTTTTAAACGCAATTGCCTGTATGCAGCTCAGAGTTCATGGCAATGTTTAGCAGCTGAAGGGGCTGAGCTGCATTTGAGGCAGTCTGGTCCAATGGATGAGTCTGCTTGGAAAGACAAACGTGCCCCTGCGAGCCTTATGCCAAATCTTGCACTCACGAAATAGAGGAAATATTGTTCTCTGCTTTTTCAAATCTAGCAACAGAAACATTCCAAGTCTTTTTTTGTTATGCTATTATAGAAGCAGATATTCCTTTTTTCACCTTACCTTCCTGGAAACAATGGTCTTCCTTTTCCTTCCTTCCTTCCTTCCTTCCTTCCTTCCTTCCTTCCTTCCTTCCTTCCTTCCTTCCTTCCTTCCTTCCTTCCCCATCACATGGATTTGGTACAACTGTTCTATGTAACGATAGGATTAGCTACTTGTTGAAAGATGTATTAAATGTACCACTCCATCAAGAGCTGCACACGCATGCAGGTGTATACACACACAATGACGCAACTGGCTTTTCCAAATTAGAACATATTTTCAATTTATTAGAAATAGTACCAGGGTATTTTTTTTTAAAGCAACAGCAACTCTATGCTGGCAAATAGGATACATTCAGAAGGGAGGTCAGTTGTTTTCATAGCAGGTTCTGGAATGATATGTTTAGCTTATGATCACGCTGCCAAGAATTTCCCATATGGATGTTCTACTGTGAATCTTTTTAGAGAAAAATTATTGGCAACAAATAAATGCTACTTAGAAGACTCTCTGTTGTTCATAAGGCTGCAGAACGAAGGCCGATTTGCCTCTTGAACAGGCTGCGTCTGCTGCTGATGCTGAGTAGAGATGGGTCTAATTGCAGAATGAGTGGCAGAGAAAGTGAGACAGAAAGGAAAGATTGCAGCCATAAAAAACTAGTTTATTGGGAATGCTTCCTGTCTAAACCACGCCAAAATGAATGCATGCCCCAGCTCTTGCTTAAATCCTATTCATTCCATGGTGTTGATGTATATTTTCCCCATATGATACATTTTCATAATCTGCACAAGGGAAACTCAATCATTTTCATCAATTCTACTGAAAACAACATCAATTTTTAACAAGTAACCTGAACCCTACTTTAACTCTTTTTGTTGTTGTTGTTAAAATAAAAGAAACAACCACCACCATAAAACAAGGGAAGAATGCACTCAGTTAGAATAGTGGAAATAAATAGGTTTTCCTCCCCTCCCCCAGTAACTGGCAGCATAACTTTACCCAATTAAAATGATTTTTCGGTTTATCAGATATAGCCAATTAGGAATGTTAAACTTATTTTAAAAGAAAGACACTGACAGTGTCTAATTATATACATATATGTTTGGGAGGCAAATTAGTTTGCGTGAAAGCTGCACGCTGGTGTTACCGCTCTTATACAATACTTCCATCTAGTGGATACTGTTGGGGTTATTTAGTTTTATTGAAAGGCAAGGCAAGGAGACTGGTATTAAAGAAGGTACCTACTGTATAACTATGGAGGGAGACCATTCCATAAAACAAACTGATTTAAAATAATCATTTCCAAAGCTGTGCATCATTACACTTTTAACAGGCGTTTGAAATCTGTTTCCTTCTGAATTCCAGTGAAATGTTTGAGCAACGAGTGAGCTTAGGGAAGCACAGCCGGGCAGAACGCCAAACAGCTTGTAAACCCTTGATTCCAAATAAATGAAGGCTAGACTTCAATCACTTCTTTTTTCCCTCCCCTGTGCTGTGATTTTTCTTGTGGAAATGGCATTATTGGGAAAGTGACAATGGCATCCATTTTAGGCACTCCTGCTGGTAGTTTGTGCTGTTGGCGGAGGCTCTGATTCTAAATGTATGAAGATTTGGAGTGCTTAGCACGTTGTGCCGAGCCAGAAAGTCGTCCAGCTTCTCTGTTGCCTTTTAAATACATCCCCCGGCAAGCCTTCTTCTATAAGCTTTTTCAGTCGCATATCTAGAAATGATTGCATGCCATAGACATTTTGAAGCATTGAGATTGTGTATAGAGGACAAGAATTGGGAGGCTGTCAGCGGTGGGAATATGTCGCTCTTCCAGTGTTGCTGAACTACAGTTCCCAGCTTCATTCACTAATAACCATCCTGGTAGGGGTAGCTGGATGTTTTAGTTTAGTAAACATCTGGAGAGAGAGAGAGAGAGAGAGAGAGAGAGAGAGAGAGAGAGAGAGAGAGAGCGCTATACAGTTTTGGCAAAGATCCAGAGATCTACAGATCCCCACATTCCCCACTCTATGGCCACGATGAGCTTCTATATTCCAATCAAGATAACACTAACTTGCTAGAACCAGCCACTGAAAGTAACCTTGTGGTAAACCAAGCTTTTATTGTTCTTCCTAAGTTATCTAGTGACCATATCATAGCTCAGAAAGTGAGCTGGTATAGCTCTGCTTCTTCTACTTCAGTAACATTTGGCATGAAGCTATAACCAGAAAGCCGTAAAGAGTGTCATGCTATGGCTATTCATTTTTCCAAACCAAGCCAACCAGAATCTGAGCTAAGTAGGACTGTGGATGTAATTTCCTGCAAAGATCTCAAAATCAGATTATTATATTTGGGCTGTCTGGAAAATATGCAGGTATTACTGTTCAGTTGCTATTCCACAGTCTACCTAGATGGGGTGGAAACAAAGCCTACAATACTCATTTATCCCACTTTAAAAACAAATCCATAAGCAACTTCTGGTGAGTTTGATCTTGACATTGCTAGTGTTTTTATTCCAGGAAGGAATCCTTATGACACATTGTTTTCCTTAATTATATAATAATATAGTTTTTCATGATCTCTACAGTAATTTCATTTCCATCACATTAACGTGATTCGTTTTCTGGTGTTGGTGTTTACAGCAACATGCGTCATTTCTTTTATCCAAAGAAGTAGTTCCTTATAAATTATTTCTATCAATAAATCCAGGTCTCTGTTGTCTGCTTGTAACTTGGATATTTTATCCTTGTAGCATTCAGTAATTTGAAGAGTCAAGAGTTCCAGCTCTGATCCTTTAATAAAAATTCCCTAGGATTTTTATCAACAATGAAGCATATTCAAAACAGCTGTTGGATGAATTGAATTAGTTCCTAGAGGCATGTTTTGTAAACTGTTGGGTACAACATCAAGAGAAACCTTGTGTGAATGAGATGCACCAGATCAAATAACACTGTAATATGTTTGTGTTTTACAGTGTTTGTACCTACTGTATATAGCTCTAAATCACTACGATGAAAAAATGAATCATATGCATACATTAACCACTTTCAAACCCATATTTCATTATTAGTTAAATATATGTAATCAATTAACATTATCTTATCCTGATTTTTTTTCTTTAGTAAACATAGTATGTAGTCAAGATATATATGATGATACATCATCATTATCTGAATTTGATCCTCTGATAACATCACCACCAGTGGTGGTATTCAGCAGGTTCTGACCAGTTCTGGAGAACCGGTAATGGAAATTTTGAGTAGTTCAGAGAACCAGCAAATTCCACCTCTGACTGGAGATTTTACAGTATCCTTCGCCTGCCACGCCCACCAAGCCACGCTCACAGAACCAGTAGTAAAAAAAATTTAAATCCCACCACTGATCACCACTCTACTTTCTATTTGAAACAGAGCTGGTTTGTGATTTTCACCAGAGCCATAGAGAGCCTTAATCCCCCGCTTTCATTGTGGAGACTGTGGTCCCATTTCTGATCATATTTCCCCTAAAGCAAATATTCTAATAACAAAAATTGGACATGATGAATGTCTGCCTGCATTTAATGTGCCATCTAATTTGCCATTCAGTCTCCTCTGTTTTCTCTGCAAAGGTCAGGCCCTCATAATGAGGCTGCAGATGATAAGTAATCTAGTAAGAGAGCTACTAGAGGAATCAAGTACCAAGCAGCATAAAACAGGCAGCTAATGAAAATCAGATTTCATAATAGCGGAAGGATAGTCTTGTCTTCTCTCTCTCCCACCCCCTCTCCCTCTCTCTCCTTCCCTCCCCCCTCTCTCTCCCTCCATTCCTTTAATGTAAGAGAAACTTTTCTTTTCTGATTTTTCTGTGTGTCTTCATAATCACCACTTTTACCACAGAATGTCAGAGTATAAAGTGCAAAGGAAAAAGATTGCAACAATTGTGATTTCCATGGAAACACTACAGATTTGCCATAAAAGTTTGATCCTATGTAGACAGTACTATCCGTACTTATTTTCCAAGTGGGTGCAATGCAGACTCTAAGAAACACTCCAGGATGTCCCATTAAGAATTAGAAAAGATATAATTTGACACACAGGCTCTCAGTGACTATAGAAACAGAAAAGGATATTTCACACAGGGTTGTTGTTGTTTTTTCACATCGCCAGAAAATTAGTTTCTATGATTGCAATGGATGCTATTAACAATGGGAGACAGTCTCTGGGCCAAATCCCTTTCTTACACCCCACCTCAATTTTTCTGGTCCATGGTGACCTGCTAAATCAAAGTTTAGTCCATAATGTCCCATTTCTTTCTTTTTTTAAAATTATTTTTAATTTTAATTATGAGAATACAACACAATACCTCCAACTTATCCTTGTTATACATACATACATACATACATATATACATATTCTACTTCATCATTTATAATCTCATTTAAATTATTAATTACTAAATAATCTAATCATAACTACTAATATTTTGAACTTGTCTTCTACTATATAACCATTGATAAAAATTTATTCCATTTCTTTTATGTCCCATTTCTTTTATGTTTCGTATAAATGATATTGATCATATTTGTTCCTACAGAGTATTAGGCTGATTATAAAGTGAATTTGTGTGGATAGAAAAATAAATACAATAAGGTTGTCCGAGCCAGCCCATAATCTTATCATTAAACAGAATAGAGCAATTGGCCACCCTTGATTTGGAAGCATCCATACATATTCAGGATGGATATTTTCTTTCAAGTGCTTTTAAGAGGAGGGTAAAATAAGGGGTCCTTTTTTCTCTAGCTGCTTCTAAAGACAACAGATGGACTGCTTTGCAAACAAATCTATTCTGTAGGTATTACAATTCAGCTTCAGCAAATCCCGAATGTCCAAATGCTAAAATATAATATGTTTGCTTAAATTATGCAAATCAGGAAGGATAGCCTTTTAAACTGTTTAATGTTCTCCTTATGTTATTTCTGTGGTTTTAAATTGCTGATTATATTAGGTAATTTCTTTTTTAATTGTGTTTAATTAATTAATTTGATCTGTATATCTTTTCATTATTATTATTCACTGCATGGGTGACTTGTTTATTGTAATCCCAGCTCAGCAGAACCAAATGTATTTTCTGTATCAAAATTGCTAGGATTAGCAATACTTTAAACTGAATATTGCTTTTCCGTACAATTCTCAACTTTCTAATTCTTAGATATATTTTAGGCATCGTGTCTCATAATAATGGACACTGTGGGTCATTAGTTTATTTTAAAAAATGCTTTTATAAATTGAATCAGTTCGTTATAAGAATAATGAGAGATCTATAAAGTTGATATATGTTATTTCTTTTGGTAGCTAGAGATATACTGTGTCCACAGATACACTGATTTATTTCAGGTTCTATTCTGCTCCTTCCTACTGCCATAGCCACAAGTTTGGAAAAATATATGGAAAGGAACTATTTCATATACCTGTGATGGCCAACCTATGGCATGCCACAGGTGGCACGCAGAGCCATTTGTGCTGGCACCGTGAGCTGCAGGCAAGCTTACTTCACTGGGCATGTGCATGCCTCACAGCTGATTTTCGGCTGGTTTGAGGCCTTTTTTGGCCTCCCAAAGGCTTGAGGAAGGCTTCTGCAGGCTGAAAACTAACCCCATTTCATCACTTCCTGTTTTTCCAAAAATACCAAAAGTGATGAAATGGGCAGAAGCCTGCAGAAGCCTTCCTCAGGCCTTTGGGAGGCCAAAAAAGACCTCAAACCGGCCAAAAATCAGTTGTGAGGTGCAGTGCAGGTAAGGGGGCAGCAGGGA
Organism: Pseudonaja textilis; assembly: GCF_049901715.1. Taxonomy (NCBI): domain Eukaryota; kingdom Metazoa; phylum Chordata; class Lepidosauria; order Squamata; family Elapidae; genus Pseudonaja; species Pseudonaja textilis. The sequence continues at coordinate 78,809,181 of NC_141992.1, read as the reverse complement.
TGGGCGGGTGGAGATTACACATGCATGTGTAGCGGGTGTGTGGGGGCGCGCATTACCTTCTGGGTGCTGGCACTCGAGTGCGAGCATGCAAGCACATGCACAATTTTTGGCACCGGAGCCTAAAAAGGTTAGCCACCACTGTCATATATATTTATGAATATCAATAGTCCTCAACTTATAATCACAATTGAGTCCATTGCTAAGCAAGGCAGTTGTTAAGTGAGTGGCCCCCTGTTTTATGACCTTTTTTGCCACAGTTGTTAAGTGAATCACTGCAGTTCTTAATGGTATCACTGCAGTTCTTAAAGGAATCTGGCTTCACCCATTGACTTGGCTTGTCAGAAGCCAGCTGAGAAAGTTACAAATAGTAATTGCATGACCCCGAGACAGTTTAACTGCATAAATACATGCCAGTTGCAAGTACCCAAATTTTGATCAAGTGACCAATGCTACAATGGTCATTAAGTGTGACAACCAGTATAAGTTTTTTTCAGTGCCATTGTCACTTTGAATGGTCACTAAAACATATGGTTGTAAGTCAAGGATTACCTGTATATATATTTTTCTATTTGTCATACTCAAGAACAGCGGTGTTTAAGCTGGAAGTCCTGGAAGGCCAATGGATAATTTTGGAGGTGAGGTATCTGTGAACTTGGATGGGAAAAATAATAGAACTTTACTTTTGCTAAACCACTAACTGAAATTTGGCTTTTCATTCAATAATAATCTGTGCAGGCCACAACGTAATTTACAGTCACTAAACTCCATTAATGTTTCTTAACATCAATTATCTAAAATTATTATATCTTTTAAAAAAGAGTGTGAGAGCCAATCTGGTGCTTAAAGGCATGAGGCTTTAGTTCTACCTTAGGCATGAAGCCAATTGATGGTTGGTCACCCTCCCTCAGTCCTAGAAAGAAGGCAACTGCAAACCACTTCCATAAATCTTGATAAGAAAACTGTAGGGCCATACAAGAGTCAAGACTGATTTAAAGAAAGCTCCTTCCACCAATGTCCTATTGGATTAATAAAGAAGTCCATATGTGTGTTATTTTTAATAACTTTATCAGTTTTTGAGCATGATTGATTTCCTTTTTAATAGTCTTGATTGTCTGTTGTCTATGCACTTTCATGCAGCAGTATGCAGTATATGATCTCGCTCTAAGTGCCTTTGTACGGATGGGATGATGGAATGGAAAATAAATGACCTTTTCAAGAGGTGTGATACGTTCCCTGTAGATATCTGCCTTGTACTTCAAAACATGAGGATGAATTTTGTCTATAGGGGAATAACTGTGCAAATTTCAAGTTTCAGACTTTATTTTTTTAACAAAACGTGGACATCCCAAAATTTATTTTTTTAACAAAACGTGGACATCCCAAAAGGGGTGGTGGAACCCAGCTTGGGGAATATATTGATTTAGCGTATGGAACTAGCATATTGCTTCTAAAAGCTCTGACATACATTTAAGGATAAAGACTAAGAAGTTGGTATTTGTCAAATAAACTGAACAAAGGTTACAATGGAAATGAAAAAAGTAGGGCCTTCAGGCAAAATGTATAGGTTTCAAGGAGAGAAAGAAGAAGAAATAAAGCATGAGATATCATAATTATCTGTTCTAAACCCAAGAGACTGCCCTTTGGGATTATTTGTGGGTATTTTGAAAAATACTATAAACTCAGGCTATCTTCTAATCTCCCAGCTCTTAGTTATGCACTTAAGAGAATCAAAAACATGAGGCTTGTTTAAATACCCTCAAGAACAACATTTTATATGACAAACTCCCAGATATCTTGCAATAATGTTGGAGAAACCAAGTAGCAGTTCAGTTGTTTTGGCCCCAAAGCTACAAAAATTTCATATTACAAAATCCTACTACAAAATCATTTAACAGCACCTTCTCGAGCTTCTGTAAACATACTGGCTGAATCCCACAACTGGCATCTTCAAAAATTGCTAGGGTTAATGTGGTTAGTATGGATACAGTTCCCCCCCAAAAAATAAGGGAGAGCAGGATGGACGAATTGCTGTTAACAGATGGCATGCCACACATGAAACCATGTTTTGGATTCAGAGGGCCTTTTCCTAGACTCTTTTTCCCAAGTTGTTCCATAATAGAATAATGGAACCTCTATTAGAAGAAGATCTAGCCCTAGAAATAGGGGTTAGTTACCTGTAGAACAAATATGAAAACAACCCAATTGATTGAGAACCCATTCGCCCAGTGGTGCACGATTGCTAATCACCTAATCAACTATGGAACTACCAATGTTCAAAAAAGGTTAGTTCAACCACAGAGAGAATCAAGGAAACCATATCAACCTCTAGTCCGCTGGGACTCTCTACTCTTCTATAGTGGGTGAGGACAAAAAGTAAAAATGAGGATTCAGGACCTGGAGAAGGATAAACTGTGGGAGGATACCCTTTTTGTCTGTATTAGCAGCAGGGAGAGAAGGCTTATTTTGTATTAATCTTCTCAGTCCTACTGGGTATGACATAATTGCGAAGAGTTACTTTATACCCATATATTTGGATCAAAAATATTAACCTCTTCTATTTTTGTTCTTGATTTGGGAGAATGGTTGAGCAACATGAAGCCCCCTGCTTGACCATTGGGTGAACAGACCAACAAAGAAAGGAATAAGAAGACCAGCTTTGGAGACCATGAGAAGATTGAATAAAGCTAGAGAGAACTGTAAGGACAGAACAAGAAAATCCAGTGGATCTCACATTCAACCACAGTTACGAAAGGTTCTATGGCTTTGAATCTATGCTCCATATGGAGCAGAACAAAACTAATATTTGTTATTAAAAAAAAAACCAAAAGAGATCCTTATCTGTGTTTCCTTTGATGTTATGAGGGACAAATAAGCATCAAGCATCAGCATGCAAATAAAAACATACTATGGTGGATACTCGGGTGGCATCCACACATTGCAGATGAAAATGTTCCAGGATTCTGATAATTCTTCTGTTAAGCCTTTGAATTGATTATTAAAACAGATTTTTTTTTTAATGTTTGGAGTCAGTGAGGCATATAGGTATTTACACATCCTGGCAATTTTCTGGGAAGACTTTCTTTAATCACTTGAGGTATAGCTCTCTGGAAATTAATCAAGGGGGAACTACACAATAAATTAGACTTGTACCTTACTGTAGCCCTCATGTGTATCATAAAACAATTTATGCTAGCCATAGAATAAATAAAATCAATCATAGGTCAGGTCACTAGCTAATGCAATTCACAAAAGACTGTCATACAGCTGCTCAAGGTAAGAAACTGGTGACAATGTGGCATAGCCATATGGAACAAACGGTGCAATTTCTCTCCAGCCACACAAGATGCCATGGCTGTGGTGTTTAGTGACAGCTGGATTATTAGCTTCTTACTGAAATTCAGATAGTTCATTTTTTTGCTCAAAATTTTTCCCAACCAGTAAGTTTGTGCATCATAAGGAAGAGATCTTTTAATGCATTCGACATTACACAGCTGTGCAATATTGATGTAACAGAGTTGTTGATTAATATTCATGTAACTGAATTGTTGATTAGTAAAAGTTTGTAGAACCTGCCTATGCAAATTTATCTGCTGTCAGGCAAAAACTTTTCCTATGTGAGACCTTTTTCTTTCACTAGTGGCAGGCAAAAAAGGGAATAATAATAATAAACATTTCCTTCTTCCTTTCTCTGCCATGGCATATTACAAAATCAGTTAAAGCTGAAATGGGAGGCTCATCCTGAAACCTGCAGCATCTCAAACGATGGGGAAATATACTGGGACCAGAGGTTCCTTGAAGCCCAGTATCAGAATGGTTTGATATTGATTCTAATATCAAATATTGATTCCAATATCAAGTATTGATTCCAAACATTGATTTCTAATGTTTGGACGTGCTCAGTTACTTTTATCCTGAGAGAGATAACGTTGGAGCCACAGTCCAGATGATTTTGCTTGGTGCCTTAGTGGAAAGCCTAGCCACCAAGAACCAGCATCTGAAGGAGACCAGAGCTCAGCAGGAAAAGCTGATCAGATATTTGGAACAGCAGAAAGCGGCTTATCCCCAGGTCCTGTTGCATTGTTTAGGCCTCCTAAAACAATTGGCTCATGAGTTTTGCCTTGTGTCCAGTCCAAACTGGACTAGCTCAACACCCAGTATATGGAGATTAAACGCAATGCATTGTTGCTGAAGATATGGTTTAAGGGACTGAAGATCGTATCAGAAACTTACACACCTGAGATAGTGAATGTGCATCAGGTGATCAGGGACAAACAGCAAGGTGGCTTGAACCAGGAAGAACAAGATCTAGTCATTTCCCACAAGATCCTTTTGAATTACGAGATCCTGGGGCCGGAATTTGAGGAGTTAATAAAAGAATACATGCGGTTGCAAGAAATTCTTCAGAACCGCTGGTGGGTGCTGACCGAATTGAACAAAGCCTGAACAAAGCCACCGCCTCACACATCGTTTGAGTTGTTTCAACAGCAAAATGATCCCTGTTCATGGCTACTGCTTGCTATGCTAATTCTGATATTCCCTTGCATTTTTTTCCTCATTTGGATTTTTTATTTTATTTCATTGGCTGCCTGGAAATGAGAAAGGGAAGTATTTAGGCTTCAAAATATACACCGGAGCTGTATAACAGGTGAAACAGAGCTATATGCAACCAACTCCATTTTTAGAATGATAAATAGTTGGGAATGTTTCTGCATGCTACAGAGTAAGAAAAAGGCAAGAAAACAACAGCATATGTCTTGGGATAAAACAATCTCTGTGCAAGTTGATGAAAATCTGTGGAAGGAAGCAGCCAGAAGTGTGCATAATGGGACTCTGCTTCTGGGGATGGTTGGGCTTATCTAGGTGACAAATTGATGAGAAGAGACTAGGGGAAAAGGTTGATTTAACACAATGATTCGAAATTTGGGTTGTGCAGCTGTTGCCTGCAGACCTACCAAGATAAATTCAGAAGCCATCTCTCTGTGGTGGTAGATTAATAGCAAAAATGCTAAAGAGTGTGCTGAAATTCTTGGTGCAGAAAAATCCTTATGGCAGATGGCTGGAAAAATCTAAGAACTGCAGTATACTAACTGGGAAAAGCTGAAGTATATAAAGGAAATACTATTCCAAATATAACTAGTTGCTAATCTTAGCTGTCTTGCTTAAAAGAAAGATGGAAAGAAAATGAGATGGGCATATATAGAATACCAACAGAAGGGGATATCTGTAGTTTGGGGTTGAATTGTTGGAGCCCTTGGTACTGTATGGACTTGGTTGTTTGCTCGCAGATGCTTCATTACCCAACTAGGCAGAGGTGGTATTCAGCAGGTTCTGACCAGTTCTGGAGAACCGGTAGCGGAAATTTTGAGTAGTTCAGAGAACTGGCAAATACCACCTCTGACTGGAGATTTTACAATATCCTTCCCCTGCCATGCCCACCAAGCCATGTCCACAGAACCAGTAGTAAAAAAAATTGAATCCCACCACTGCAACTAGGTAACTTCAATGAAACATCTTCAAGTAAACAGCCAAGCTTAGGAAACTCCAAGAATTCCACGTATACAGAATTATAAATTAAATGTAAAGCCAAGTGACTAGAAGAAACATGGAAAACTCCTCCTGATTTGCTGGCCTACAGCTCCCATTATCCCCACCTTTGGAAATATTGACTGGGGTTACTTAGACTGGCTGGAAGCTAATACTATCTAGAATCCCAAACTCTAAAATAAGGTTTCTGTTGACATAGATCGAATTTTCAATAGAAGAAACTATGTTATGGGTCAAGCACTGGGTCCAAGAAGGAAAAAGGTTACTTATTAAGAAAGCCAGTAATGAGGGAAAAGATGAATATTTTGTTCTGGAAATTAGTCTCCTCCTTGGATCTTAAAGTATAATGAAGCCAACACAGATAATCCTGTAAATCCACAAAATAAGACAAAATTCATTTAGTGACTGCTTGCGGTTATAATGAAAAAGTAATTTTACAACCAATCTTCACATTCAGGATCTTCACAAGTCTGTAAAGCCAAGGAAAACTAAACTAGGATTATAAGCACAGTTGTGGTTTTACTTAGCACTGGTTTCACTTAATGGCCAACTTGCCAATTGTTGTCACTGAATAAGGACTATTTGTAAAAGGCTCAATTCACAACATCTACCGACTAAAAAAATAGTTTTACTCAACTGCAAATCATCACAAGTTCTTATGGACAGTACAAATGTGCTCTTACTATAAAGGATAATGCATACATTCCATTTAGTCCATGAATTCTAATTTAAAGAGATCATAATTTGAATCCATGCAGTAAAAGAACCCATCCATTTAAATCAAAGAAGTGGTCTGTATGATAGACCCCACAAAGACCTCATGCAGCTTTTTCAGTGTTGAACTACTCCTAAATATCTTAACAAAAGTCCTCAAATGTGGCCTATTTTAATGAATCCCATTGAACAAAATTCTGAACATCTTTCATAGTAGAAAGTCGCCAGCTTTCTGAAAGGGAGGACTTTTAAAGCTGGATATTCAATGATCTGTTTGGGATACAGCTGCTAGCCTCCCAAAATTGCACTAATATTGTCCTGCTCAAAAGCAAATCCTTATTCACTAAGAGTTCTGCTTTCTCTTCAGTGTCTACTGTTTGGATTTGTTACACTCTTTGTACCTTATGCTCCCTACTACTAAGCCACGACTCAGCTAGCACTTCAGTGTAAAGGAAAAGCTTCTGAAGGAACACATCCAAGAAAAAGTCTCCCACACTGAAGTAGGAACTCCCTTTTCATTGTCAGTGTTTCCAGGAGGAATGTGTTGCTGTTACTCTTTCCACACAAGGAATTTAGGCTCTTTCCTTTTGGAGGAATCTCCAGGAGGACATAAGAAGTGTCAATGCAAGACCCTGCAATCACAGCTATTGTGTAGTGATTTCTGTCCTGCAGTAAAAGATCTACTGTATTCTACTTCTTCATATTTCCTTTAATGTTTCGAGCATATAATAATAGTTCCTCCACTGTGTGCTGAAAACAAATAGAAATCTGGGAACTACAAGGAATTTCCTAGTTCAAACCTCCCTTCAGTTATAAATTAAGCATCTCACAAGTACAGTATCCCTTCAGTATTTGCTTATGGGGACAATATTAGTGTAATGTTTTGTCCAGGGAGCTTTGGTCAATAAATCATCATTACCATGTCAGGATTTTCTCCTCACTTCATCTTTCCCTCTGGACTTGGTCTACCTAAGAGGAAGGATGTCACTAGTTATTTTCATCACTTCTCATTTATTAGGAGGAGATTACATGCACTGGCTTGAAGAGAAAGTGACATTTATTTAGAATATGAGCCTTACCAAATTCTAGGGCAATTTTGAGATTATAAAAATACCCCTTGTATACTGAATATTTGAAATGTGAGATTATATTATCATGATTAAATTCCTTTCACATCTTTTAAACGATGAAATACAATACCTACCCAGTATCTAACCTAACCCGATTCTCTGAAGAATGAAACATTTGTTTATTTATTTCTCTTCTTTAAAATGAGAGATTAAGTGCACCATAAAGGAGCATAACACTTCAGTCCCAGAAGTGGGAGGAATACAAAAATTCATAGTTGCCCAATTTCATCTTCCATCAAGGAAAAAGAAAATTATACATTTCTAATATTAGGAAAATGAAATGAGTGTCTAAATGACTGCAGAAGACATTTCACGGTAGACTGATGGGAAACATGCTATAGGCATTGTCATTAGTAGAAAACCACAAACCAAAATTTTCACAACAGAGATTTGCACAAAACTGGCTAAATCTCACAAGGGACAGATTGTTGGGCTGATGCAACTCCTTACTATTTATGATGCTGCAACAACAACAACAACAAAACTAAGAGTGGGATTTAATATGGTGGCATTAATGCAATTCATAAATATATAGCTATTATTCAAAAAAAATAGTAGGCATGAGAACACTCATCTTGGCTTGTTAACTGATGGAGGAACTGCTCTGCATCGAGGTTTGTACACTAGCTGTTTGCAAAGAAAGAAAACTTGTATTCACATTAAAAGTTCCGTGCTTTCAGTACAAATAGCAGGTGCAAAATCATTGTTCCAGAGAATGAAATCAGGACTAGAGCCATCTTCCTCATCCAGGTTTCTCATCCAGATTGCCCCCATCCCAATATCTATTTTAGTTTTTAAAAATTCAAACAGTTTTTTTTTTAACTGACTGAATAGCCTCATTCTGGTTTGTCCCTGAGGAAGAAAAGGCTTTTCAACAGCATACAAAAACAGATATACTTCAGTTGCAAAATGAGGTGCTATTATATGTCCCATCTTTGTTGTTATTTTTTTCCAATTAACCAGAAACAAAAGCCAATCTTTAATCTTCCATTATAAGGAGAACTTCCAATTCCACCATAATTTTAGACCCTTTCCCCTTGTATTCTTTCCAACTCAATATTCTTCTCTAAGTGGAAAGGAAGAGGGAGTAACTGGAACTGTAACCACAATGAAAATATAATTGCACTACATCTGAACAAAGAAAAACAAATTTCCAACATCTTTTTAAGAAGTTCTTTGTTTGGCAGAGCTTTTCATCATATATTGCAGACATTCTTGAAACACTTGAAAATTGTATCAGCATTCTTTATTTCTGCTAACCAATTTGGAAAACCCTTTGGCAATTAAAAATAAACAAGAGGGAACAAGTCAGATGCAGGGAAAGAAACCCAAGGGTGTTTATAGCTGTGCCGAAATGCTTGCAAAACCTTTTTCCCCCCCTCCCTTTAAAGATTTTTCTCCACAATTTTTCAAGATGCTGATTCCCTTAGCTTTCCCACTGTGGCGGCCCAAGGCTTTTTGTCATGCTGCAGCTGTGATCTGATAAAATAAATGACACTTGGAGGGGCTCATGTCCTTAGTAACAGTTATAATAGAGTTTCTAATGTGCAATAATATTCAAATGAATATTAAAACATCACAAAGCAATAATAAAACCGCAGCTGTGCCACTATAGAAAACCACAGATTCTAAAGGAATAGGAGGCAACCCAGCACTGAGTTACGCATTGATACCTGCAGGGCAGCCAAGGTTATCTCTCAAACTGATGGAAAATAAGGCATATGGAATTCTGCTCACAAGGAGCCAAAGGATGATTCCCAGAGGAACCAAGGGGAGCTCAACAAAAGAATATTCTCCAGCCCCTTTTTGACTTCGCTATTCCATCTTTCCATCTCGTTCTAAAGCTAGAGCTTTAAGAATTCATATTTAGGATTAAATGAGCCATTACCTGAAACAAATGTGCAGTTGCTCTCCACAGCAACCACTGTGCTTATAAGCTCTCCAACTGCTTTTTTGTGTGTGTGGGGGGTGTGTGTGGATGGATTTTGGAAGTGAGTGTGCTAGTAAGTGGCAGCATCTGGCCAGTGAGGCTAATATTGGAAGGTAAGCTGGGTTGACTCCAGTTAGACTTTTAGGGGACTCCATTTAGGTTTTGGCTGGATTGGGACATTGAAAAGCATCCAGGAACAGACAATGGGAAATCACCTTATAATTTTGCTTGTTTGTGTCCGGAGCTTGATTTGAGGAAGACTTTATTTTATCCAGGAGCATTAAATAAGGCATGTCTTCCCTTTTAAGATACTAGCATCTTGTTTATGCCATCAGTCAATCAGTTTGTGGTGATACAATCCAAGGGAAAAACATATGCCTTCCTTCTGCTGGTTGTATAAATTAGTTGCTGCATTCCAGTCAAGGTAAAGCCAGGTCAAATTAAGATGGTAGCTAAGAACTTAATTAGCAGATGCATAGGGAGGATGAAATGAAGAATATATGATCAAATCTGTACCTCAAGTTCAAAATTCAGAGGACTTTCTGTTTTCCAATCACATCAGCTTTTAATACCTTCCTTCATAGATGAAGAGACCAGTGATTAATAAATGATTACTCTTACTTACTCTAATAGAAGAGAAGCACTGAATGCATTTCTTCTGTGTAATAAACTCACTCATCATTAAAAAAAATCAATGAGAAGCTATTAGCTCCATCATTTATTTCTGTTCCTCCTTTAATGTTGTGAATAGTCAAGGGATACATTCACACGAGGGACTAAACTACACTGAGATTAGCTCAAGCAAGTTACTCTGGATTGAACACTTTCACACTTTTCTAGTTTTTGTTCACAGTGGGGACACAGATCTAGACCACATCTTTCACCCTGACTTATCACTTGGAGAGGGCAAGTAACCCCCAAAACATTTTATTTGACTAGGATTCAATTCTGATACCAACTGGAGCAGGATCCAACACTGCAACTTTTTCAGCTGTTCTTTCAGGCAAACAACTTAAATGAAGACATCAGGATACAAACTAGGATGGATGTGGAGTGGATAGTTTCATTGTGCTACAGCCTATCTCCCAAACCAGGGACAGGAGAGGAACTCCAGCCAAATTATTTACAGTCACCGATGCCAGAAGATCAGTGTTTTTAAGGCAAATATCCAGGGTGTTCAGTAGAATAATCAGCAGAGCTGGCTTTCTCTGTTTTTAAAATAAGCCAATTAGTACATATTACTCTCTAAACCAAGCACCTTTCTTTCAGCAGTTAAACCCAGAATCTAAAACTTACCTAACTGAATTGCTACTTGTAGTCTTGAACCTCACATGCCAGAAACACAGTCATAAAAGCAGACCCATTCCTGGTTATTTAAAAAATAATACAATAACAGAGTTGGGAGGGATTTTAGAGGTCTCTACACCAGGGGTCTCCAACCTTGGCAACTTTAAGACTTGTGGACTTCAACTCCCAGAGTTCTTCAGCCAGCTTTGCAAAGCTGGCTGAGGAACTCTGGGAGTTGAAGTCCACAAGTCTTATGCCAAGGTTGGAGACCCCTGCTCTACACCATTCTGGATAAGTGGCTGTCCAATCTCTTCTTAAAAACAGCCAGTGATAGAGCACTCACAACTTTGGAGGAAAGCTGTTTTACTAATTAACTGTACTAGCTGAAATTTCTCCTTAGCTGGATTTTTCTTTGATAAGTTTCCATCTGTTACTTCTTGTCCTTCCCTCAGGAGCTTTGGAGAAAAGACTTGTCCCCCTCTTCTCTGAGAAACATGGGGATGAATTGGTTTTGTCTTTTTAATAAGTCATTTTGAGAGCTTGCTGTGATGAACAGTAATACCCTTAATTTTAAATCCTCTTGGCCAACAGAATTTACATTACAATAGAACGCATCCCAATGCAAATATATTCAATCACTTATAGCAGGGGTCTTCAAACTTGACAGCTTTAAGACTTGTGGACTTCAACTCCCAGAATTCCTCCTCCAGTCATGTTAGCTCAGGAATACTGGGAGTTGAGGTCCACAAATCTTAAACTTGCCAAGTTTGAAGACCCTTGACTTATAGCAATACCGATAGCAATATTTTCCTTGTCTAAGTTTAACTTTTCCAGCAGAGTCAGGCAGAAGATGGCAGAAGAAGTGATTCTGAGAAATAACAAACCATGTATGTATTCAATGATAAACTGTTCTCACCTGCTTCCTTCTCCTCCTTTGTGGTATGGAAAACAGTGGAATAATGTTGCCAGGAGGTTGCCTGGCCATTCTGGAGACCGAGGCTGCCACGCTATTCTTGAAATGATGTAAATTTCTAATGAGAATGGGCTCAGTCTAATCCAGTGGTCACCAACTGGTAGTCCATGGACCACTGGTGGTCTGTGAGAAAATTTTGGTGGTCTGCAAAAAAATTATTTGCATTTTTTATATTGCACTAAATCAGGGGTCCTCAATCTACAGCCCCTGGGCGGGATAAGAGCAATGAATGTTTATGTTGCTGCAGTCTCCTCCTTCAGGGTCTTTTTGTGCGGGTCGGAGAGGGGCAGAAATTCTGACTTGGGGTCTGCTTCAGCCTCCTGGTACAGGACTTTGGGCGAAGGCTGGAGAGAAGTGTCACTGAGGGCCTTGTTCCAGTGGGACTACATCACAGCCTGGAACTGGTTGACTATCTCAGCCCACTGAGCCTCCAGGCGCCAGTACCTGGCCTTGCACTCCCACAGGTTTTCCCTCTGCTTGGAAAGCCTATGTTTGTAGTCCTCAGTGAGGTGCTTCTGCTGAGCCTCCTTCTTGGTCAGATCCAATTTGAAGTGAGCCAGCTGTTTTGCCAACTCTTTCTCATGGCGGCTGCTTAGCTCCAACAACTGCTTCCTGTTGAGGCCCTAAGGAGCCCGGGCAGGCAGGTGAGAAGTGGCTGGGCGCTGAGGGGAGTAGAGGTCGGCAAGGCGCCCCTTGACATGAATGACATCAAGTTGGTCATGCCCACCCAGTCACATGACCACCTTGCCATGCCCACCCAGCCGGTCAGTAGGCAGATCATATTAGTGGTCTGTGGGATTTAAAATTATGAATTTAGTGGTCCCTGAGATTCGAAAGGTTGGTGACCCCTCATCTAATCTATCCACAGATTGTTACCGCATAAAATAACACATACACTTTGGCCTTGGCTTCTGGAAGAAAAAAAGGATGCATATATAAAAAATAAATAGAAAAGAAGGGAAATGTGGCCTGTATACAAGTATTTTTAATGAACATTCTTAAAATGTGTTTTCAGTACCAGACAACCTCTTATAAATATCACCTCTTAGAGAAGAGAGATTATGATAGGGCCTTTTCAGTAGCAACCCAATTCCATGCCTCTTAACCCCAAGATGTTTGGCTTGCCTTTTCTTTATTAAACTGCTCGTGATTTCAAATTATTGTCCATTTTATTTTTAATTTTATTTTTGTACGATGCAAAAGCAATAATTCTATCTTGAATATATGTTTAATATGCTTCCCATTCAAACATTCAGGCAGTTGGTGTTTCTGTATTCAAATCAAAATATTGTGCAGTCTCTACCTGGCCTTATTGCACACATTCTTTCATTCAGTAAAATAACATTAAAATAACAACTTATTGATAGTTTTTAAGTAATTGTGCTATGATCAGACATATAACAAAAATCAATATTACACTCTTGAATTTGGTGATATAAAATCGATGATATTAACAAAAAAGCTCAGTTTTTTTCTTTGCTATTTTCCAATATTATTGAAATTGTATTGTGAGGGTTTTAAAGATAAGCTTGTTGGTATACTAAGGGCTTTTCATTGCTTCACTTGTATATTGCCTCTAGCACTCACTGAGCAGAAGGGAAACAAAAAATTAAATAAACCTCAGAGTTTGTAAATTTGTTATAATTTCATCTATTACTTTGATAAAAGTATACCTGATATCTTCATCTAATAAAGCAACAGAAATGGGGATGAAATTCAGTAAAAATCATGTCATTCTCCATTTCTGCTTCATATTATATTTCAGTTTATAGTTTTATTGTCAGTGAAAGATTGCTTAACTACTTAATTAACTTTAATTAATTAAAGTCTTACTGTCCCCATTTATCTGCATTTACTTCCTTTGATCATGTTTATGTCCATACCTATTTTGTTATTTGTTTGACAAATGAAATAAATAAATGAATAAAATAACTACTTTAATTAATTAACTAATTGCTTAATTCTGGGGTGACCTAGAAAGAAAACAAGTGACAAACAAGTTGTTTTGTCTGGTAGCTAAGTTTGTGCATTTAGATACTAGAAGTTAAATAAAAAATTTGGACCCCACTTGGGCTTTTTTGAGCAATTAAAAGTAATCAGAAATAAATCAGTTGATGTTAGAGAGAGACTAATCAAATTGGAGGAGGAGTCAAGAAGGGAATCAGTTATTATGTAGGCATGAGATGGCAAGGTCTGATCCCTCTTGAATGCCACTGAACCTTATCTAGTCTGGCCCAGTGCAGACTGGGAAGATTCCTGTGAAATTAGGCATGAGCAATAAAGTGGCTAATTCTTCCTATCTCCAACCAGTTGTTCGTTTCTGACAAGTCAAATCTACATTGCAGAGGGATAGCTTGATAAAATGGTTGCATTGATTATAACTGGAATCCTTTGCATATTTACTTGAGAATAAAATCTTCAATGAACACACAGTCCTTTGTTACTGAATAAGCATGTATCAAATAAGAAAGCTGTATTTTTAAATGGCTTTTGGGGCCATCTTAGTCTGCTTATATTGGATTTGCAATATAAGACTTTTTTCAGTCTTATCTGTACACTTTCTCAGAAATATCATTGAAGTAATGAGACTTAATATAAAGTAAAAGCATGTATGATTTTAGATTGGATATAGGTCATCGTTCTCTTTTTGAACTTTTAGAGTCTTCTATTAATTCTTGACAGCGAAAGTACTGAAACTACTCTGGGAGGTAGATGCTATTTCCAAAATTAATTATACAACCCATTTTGATAGAATACAGCCACTTTTGTTCTAAATCTTGCGATCAAAGGAAGTCAGCTGCTGGCAAGCCCCAATGTCCATCATTAACTGCATCTCAATACACAAAGCCTACTAGAAATACATTAGGGAAGTTTGCCAAGTTAAAGTTTTGCTGATGCTTGTCCTTGATTTTTAAAAAAAGGCTCTTAGCTTTATAGCTTCAAAGACTAAAGTAGAGAGAGAGAGAGAGAGAGAGAGAGAGAGAGAGAGAGAGAGAGAGAAAAGTTAAGAGAGAAAAAGAAGTGAAAGCAAGTTCCCGAATGAACATTGCAATCAGTCAAGATTGCAAGACCTTGTGAAACAACCTTTCAGAAGTTTATCAATGGTCATCTTCTTAACCATAAAGAAATAAATGAAAGGGCCATTTATTGTGTAGAAGAACATCAGGCAGGAGGGTCAGATCAAGTTAGTTTTCAGGATTAACTTTTGAAGAAGTGATGGATCTGGCTTGATTATTGCCTTGTGATTTCTTTTTAAAGGGTATGGTTTTTGCCGTAGTTCTTGCTGGGAGGAAGAAGAAAATAATATTGGCTCTACAGTCTTGAAAATGTAATATCTTAATGTGCACTTTAGATTTGTTTTATCATAGCCATCAAGGTTGCAGTGATTTTGAAACTGAAAATTCAAAAGTTCAAATGTAGAAGAAAAGAAAAACTTTGAAGCACTTTTATGGCAATCAGCACAAAACAAACAATGAAACTAAAAATACTTCTTACTGTAGAAAGTTAGCATCTACCCCGCTCCTAGAAGAATGAAATATTTTGAGAAATATTAAAAAGGCAGAATATTATATTTGCCTGGGTGAGAAATGGAGAAGCATGCTCTTGGAAAGCAGCCTCCACCTTCCTTAATAGCCCACAAGCAGATGTCAGCACTTAAGAGATAGAGAGATATGTAGCTTTATTCATAGGCAAAAATTCCCTGCAGCAAGGTCTGAACAAAGGTAGGATTAGCCCTCAGCCACAATAGGAATTGCCCAACAAGCCCCTTCATTGCATCAGCCAAACTTCAACTGAGCCAGACAAACTCCTAGGATTTGTACATGGCACCATGGGAGTCTGACAACAGCCAATAGAATATACAGTATGTTCTTGCATAGGAACAGAAGTTCAAGTGCAAAGCCCAAGAGAAGGTATAAAAAAAACCCCTCACTCTCAATTCCCTGTGGTCAGCTACTCAGAATCACGCGTGCTTGGTGGTTCTGCTTCATCAATAAATGGACCCTCTTTCCCATCAGCCTCCATTTTGTCTCCAGTGCCTTTCTCTCGGCTTGGAACTGGACCAGATGGATATTTCTCCCAACATTACAAAGAAAAGTTTAATACTAACAAATTATGGTGGAAAAATCCTGAACTTCTTTATAAACTCTCAGCCTAGAAATAATTTACAAATTGTAAATATCAACTTTTACTAGAGAGATATAAAGATTTTTTTACATGACAGTTTTTATATGGTGCACACAAAGCATTCAAAATAATTGTGAACTAGTTGTTTTAGTTCACCTATCCACCATTCTTCTTTCCCTTTGTTAAAAAAAAACGGAAAACTCTTCACCATTTTCTATTTTTTAAAAAAATGCAACACCTGCACAAAAATTAGATGAAATTTTCCTATTATTCTGTGTCCTGATAACTCCACTCCATTTCTCTCCCACTTCCCTCCCACTAGCAGCAGCAACCCTCTAGAAATGGGTTTGCAAGATCAAGGCTGTTTAAAAAATAGCTGTGCTGAGCAGTTCTGTTTTCTTCTCAGGCAGCGAACAAAGAAATAGATTCATTGTCCCTCCCTGTTCTTTACTGCTGCCACTGAGTTTAAGATAAATGAGTGGGAAATGAATGGAATTGGAACACCATGAGCTTCACTATAAACTAATAGTTGGGGTAAGTTTGGGAAATACTGCAGTTCTCAGGTTTCAGACTTCTCCAAGTGTTGTGGGATTCATAGGACTCTAAAAAAGCATGCCCATTCTCTCATTCCTTTCTTTGAAAGTAGATGGGAAACTCTCTCTCTCTTTCTCTCTCTCTCTCTGCATGCGTGCTGAGATAAATGGCAGTAAGAAGAGATTTTATAAATGGATTTAAAGATCCCAGTTCAAAAAAGAAACTCACAAAGAAATCCTCCATTAATTAGGAGTTTTAGGCTGATTATATAGCCATCGCTTATGCCAATAATTAACACTATACAGGCACTCCTTGAATTACGACCACAACGGAGATCAAAATTTCTTTTGCTAAGTAAGGCAGCAATGTTCAGCACCAGATTTTACAAGCGTTTGGTTGAGAAATGGCTACACTCAAGCCAATCACTCTGGTTGTTAAAGTGAACCACACAGTTGTTCAGGAAATTTAGCTTCCCCCATTGACTTTGCTTGTCAAAAACTGACTGGGAAGGTTGCAAATTGGCAGTCACATGACACTGCAACCATTGTGATGCCCGTTGGTTACCAAGAGCCTGAATTTTGATCATATGACTGTGAGGATGTTGCAACAGCTGTAAATGTGAGGACTGGTCATAAGTCACTTTTTTCAGGTCATTATCATTTTGAATGTTCGCTAAACCAATGATTGTAATTCAGCGACTACCAGTAATTATACAGCCATTTAAGGAAGCATCCTTTCTTCTGGTGCTGTTCATCACGCTTTGCTTTTCAAATAGGAATATTTCCCTGTAAATTCCACATTCTACCAGGTTGACTAGATGAATGGATGAATGGTGAATGGGTAGCATTTCTGTGGGAAACATGAAATAAAGTTAATGGAGTCTATAGTCATTTGAAAGATCCATTCAAACATAGATTAGCTATCAGTAATATATAAACATTCGCTGTTGGGAAACATGCCAAAAATCATACCAAAAATGTTTGTGCATAAGTTATTTCCTGTACAAAGTTTGCAAACTACAAAATAGAAAATGTAGGGATGGCCCAAAAATCGGTTTGCATGAATCACCCGCAATATTTTATTTCAACAATCAGGAAAAAATGTGCTTTCTGAAATGGTTTTGCTTTGCTGGGAGTGGGACCGTGCAGTTAGAAAACAGCTGATCCTTGGGTTACTGAGTTAAAAGTGACTGAAATAAGAACTGACAGGTTAAATGTCCACATATATTTTCTAGTTAATATAAATTGCCAGAAACAAGTGAATGCGAAATTGTTGGGGAAAGTGTTTTGTCTTTTCTTCAGTAAGAAATACAGAGTTTATCCTAAATCTCTTGGGCTATAAATGCTCGTTATTGTTTTTTCTTCCCCTTTTCAATTCTTTCTCTGAAATCATTTGTACAGGAATAGCAAAAGCATCACAAAAATAAACATACAAATTGGTGATTTTTAAAACACTACAATTCACTCAATTGTTCCATCCAGATGTTAGGCAACATAACTTGTGATTATGTGAGATTCCATTGGTGTGGCCAATGAATAGCTAGGGAAACAATATCACGGACTATATTTTTGTTAAAATAAGAGCTTGGTGATTTTGTAAAGCATTTTCTTTAAATATGTAGCATTTTCTATATATTGTATTGTGACATATTTCCACCCACCCACCCCCCGCCAATTCTAACTTGGACTCCCAATCATAATTTCCCCATAAACCCTCTGGTGGCAGAGAGATGAATCTTTACATACTCCAATAGACTTAATTCCAGGTCAACTCAGTAGCATTTAAAAGATTGTTAGGCAGTAGAGTCTTTTAAACCATCTGCTTATTACTTGAAAGGGAAACCATCAGGAAAGACCAGGCCGATAGGAAGCCAGCAATGGTAAAGCATTCCTGTATGGTTGCCAAGTACACAATGCGGATGTACCCATGTGATCAAAGAACTGAGCTTGACAAAATCGTCAATTAAAACGTGATGGAATGTTGAAGGTTCTTGCCCTATCTGTGAAAGGGAAAAGAGTCACATGGAAGGAGCCTGACTTAACAACCTAAAAGTACATTTGCGCTGCTTTTATTGTCATCTGTGTTTGGAATAAAATAAGTGCTGGATTCGGTTCAAGTGTTCCCTTCTCTCTGATCTTTCCAGAGTGATATTATGGATCATATTTGGCAGAGCACTCAAAGTATGAGGCCAGTTACATCAAAAAACAACAATCCTGCCAGAAATACGAAGAAATAAATAACCCTACTCAGCACTAGCAGTTACATAAGTGCCACTGCTTTTAAAATGAATGTGCAATACTTGTGGGGAACTGGATAGCCTGTGCTGGCCATTATGATGATACTGTTATAAATTTAAACCTGATAGGACAGATGTTTGTTTATTCAAACATGCCAGAAAGCATAAGCTAAGGATGAGCTCTCCAGTGCTGGTTTTAAAATGTCAGGCATTCCCACAAAGCAAAAATCGGTGGTGTGTTGTGGTTTTTTTAAAAAAAAAATTAGCCCATCATACAGAACAGTGGTGGGATTCAAACTTTTTTTACTACCGGTTCTGTGGGTGTGGCTTGGTGGGCGTGGCAGGCAGTGGTGGGATTCAAATTTTTTTACTACTGGTTCTGTGGGTATGGCTTGGTAGGCAAGGCAAGGCAGGGAAAGCAGAGGTGATATCCAGCAGGTTCTGACCAGTTCTGAAGAACCGGTAGCGGCAATTTTGAGTAGTTTTGAGAACCAGTGGTAACCTTCCCCCAGGAGTGGGGACGGAATGGAGATTTTACAGTATTCTTCCCCTGCCCACCAAGTCATGCCCACAGAATCGGTAGTAAAAAATTTTGAATCCCACCACTGAGGGAAAGGATAGTGTAAACTCTCCATTCCGTCCCCACTCCTGAGGGAAGGTTACCACCAGTTCTCCGAACTACTCAAAATTTCTGCTACCAGTTCTCCAGAACTGGTCAGAACCTGCTGAATACCTCCTCTGATACAGAAACAGGGAAAGCAAGTCTTTAATGTGATAGTCTGACATGCTTGCCAAAAGCAGGCAGTGGCTAGGAAAATAATCTCCCTATCTGGTATCCGGAATGAACTACATGAAAAGATTACACAGAAATTAAAATAAAACCAAGACTTAATTGTATATGTTCATTTGTTGGATTTTTGTTGTTGCTGTTGTATTTATACACACACACCCCAAATTCAGTTTAAAAAAACCTCCTTGCAGTTTACATCCTAAAAACAAATTCTCAGAAACTTCAGAACAAATCAAGAAATATTATAAATCATGATGATTGTTTGTTTTGCTTTTCCTCCAAAAGCTGAAGACAGTAGCCATAGCATTTTTTCCTCCATTTGTCCTCCAGAATAGCAACTTTGTGAAATAGGTCAGAAGAGACAACAATAGCAACTTGTTTAAAGTCACCTGGTAAATTTGAGTGAGTGGATTTTAGGCTACATCTCCTGAACTTTAATTCAATCTTCTTACCATTGTATCATATGGGGTCACATAGATCAATGGTCACCAACCGGTGATCCGTGGCCCACTGGTGGTCCGCGAGAAAGTTTTGGTGGCCCGCAGAGAAATGTTACCCCAGAGCACCCCCCCCAAAGCAATTAATCCAGGCTGTGTGGGAACACAAGGCTGCGCCACCCACATGGCCTGCAGGAACCCTACCCACCCACTCACTCCTTATCTGGCAAACTTGCCTACTAAGTTGCTATTTTTCCTTTTTTTTCCCCGACCATCAGCTGTTCTGCTGTGCCAGGAGATTTAGATTAGCTAGAAAGCAGGAAATCAATGGATTTCTTGCTTTGTAGCTAATCTAAAAGCAGAGCTGAAGCTTTCTTAGGACTGAAGCTTCTATTTTCAGTGCAGACTCAGCTAGCAAATTGCAGGTAGATAGATCTCTAAGTGAATCTGTGATTTTGTGAGCAACTCAATCTGCCTGCCTATTCTGCCTGATTTGGGGTAAAAGTTGCTCTTTTTTCATAAAAAATTCAATATTTACTTTCATGGTGTGTTGTGAGTTAATTTTGTGAGTTTGCTTGCTAGCAAATTTTATGGGTTTGCTTGCAAGCAAATTTTATGTGACAGACTCAGGTAGCCAATGGCAGAAAGATAGATCTCTGAGTGAATCTGTGATTCTGTGAGCAACTGCCTGCCTGCTTTGCCTGATTTTGGGTAAAAGTTGTTGTTTTTTAATAAAAAATTCAATATTTACATAAATATTTATATTTACATACGAACCATGCCCAGTCAAATGACCACCAAACCACACCCACATATTAGGCCACACCCACAAAACCGATGGTTAAGAAATCTGAATTCCACCCGTCTCTCTGTTTGTGTGTGTGTGTGTGTGTGTGTGTGTGTGTGTGTGTGAGAGAGAGAGAGAGAGAGAGAGAGAGAGGGGTTAGATCTGATCTCTCTCTCTCTCTCTCTCTCCCACCAACATCAGCAAGCCACCATCAGTCAAAATTCATATTAGTGGTCCCCGGGATTTAAAATTATGAGTTTGGTGTTCCCTGAGGTCCAAAAATATCTATTCCAGATATTTTTTCCTACAGTGCAAGTAATTATTGTTTCATAACAAGGACAAATTAAACTGATTTGTCTACAATGGGAACACAAATGAAGATTCTGTTTCAACCCGACACCGATTGTATGGAATGAAATAGTAGGTAGATTATAAGAGATGAAAAAAATGTTGTAATAGCCAGCTAATACTCGGAGATCACAGGTACTCTGATAGAAGATTCTCTGTATGTCTCATCTAATCTCTCTTGTTCAGATCACACCCTTAGCTAAGCGTCTGAGGTTTTACGACTGAAATGGTTGTGAAGGAAATAGTTGCAGCCATTAACATCAATGTGAGGCATATTAAAAGAGCTGGAGTGGCACACTGAGTTTGGCACTTAAGGAAGAACAACCATTAAATAATATTAAAGCCTTTACTTGATTTGATTAGAGATTTTGCTGAAAACCATCGGGTGGGACTTGCAATATCGAAAGGAGTGCCTCATCCTTTAAAAAAAAAAATTAGTTTATTTTTCTTCATTACATTTCTATACTGCCCATCTCACCTAAGTATGTTCCTCTCTGTACCCTAAAAACAATCAGTGGAAGTCCTGCTTGGGTGGCCATAACATGCGGGACTAGGTAGCCTTTTTCAGTAACAGCCCGCACCCCTTACTAATGAGAAATGCCTCAGAATAGTTCTGCTTTCTTCTTGGACAAAGACTTAAACATTATTAACTTATCACATTAAGACGTATATGCTGCTGAGAAACTGCTTAACTATTTCAGTTTTGGTTTTTTTTGGTCATTTAAGTGCTATGGGTGAGTTTAATCTGGGGGTTTAAATGCATTGAAATCCTGAAGATGAAACTTTAAATATTTTGGCCACCTAATGAGAAGGAAGGACTCAGTGGAGAAGATCCTAATGCTGGGAAAGATTGAGGGCAATAAAAGAAAAGGATGACAGAGAATGAGGTGGCTGGATGGAGTCACTGGAGCAATAGGCATGAGCTTAAATGGGCTCCAGAAGACGGCAGAGGACAGGAAGGCCTGGAGGAACGTTGTCCATGGGGTTGTGAACTAAGAACAACAAAATGCATTGCAAACTGACCTGGGAGAACTTGGTTTGAATTTGATGAAGCAAAGATTTTAAAAAATATTATTGTGGAAATTTGATGCAAAATGCCAATACGTAAGGAAGAGATTGGTAGACAAATCAACAAGCGTCTCTTTATTGAAACCCTATGTTAAACACTAGGTGGAACTACATCTGAAGCTACCTATATAGGTAGTCCTTGACTTACGATCACAATTACGCCCAATATTTCTGTTGCTATTGGAAACAGTTTTTAAGTGAATTTTGCCCCATTTTACGACCTTTCTTGTCACAGTTAAGTGAATCACTGCAGTTGTTCAATTAGTAACACTGTTGTGACATCTGGCTCTCCCATTGACTTTGCTCATCAGATGGTTGCAAAAACTGATCACATGACCCCGGGACACTGCAGTCGTCATAAATATGAGTCAGTTGCCAAGTGTTTGAATTTTGGTCATGTGACCGTGGGGATGCTGTGTGAAAACTGGTCACAAGTCACCCTTTTCAGTGTTGTTGTATCTTTGAATGGTCACTAAAAGAATTGTTAAGTTGAGGACGCTCTATACCACAATATTCTCGCTGCACACCTAAGCATGGGAGCTCCTGAGTTGGCTTATTTTGCTTTGGCGAGCAAAGTTGTACCTGTTCAACGTTTTCGACCTACCGGCATCATTTTCAAGGGATTACTCTGAATTGCTCTTCAAGCCAGGTACAGGTAGTCCTCGACAACTGACCAAAATTTCTGTAGTTAAGAGAAATATTTGTTAAGTGTCTCATTTTATGACCCTTCTTGCTACAGAAACCACAGAGTGAGTACACAGAAGGCATGATAGCAGTCTTCCAATATTTGAGGGGCTGCCACAGAGAGGAGGGGGTCAAGCTATTTTCTAAAGCGCCTGTACACCAGACAAGGAATAATGGATGGAAACTGAACAAGGAGAGATTTAACCTGGAAACGAGGAGAAACTTTTTGACACTGAGAACAATCAACCAATGGAACAGCTTGCCCTCAGAAGTTATGGGAGAGCCATCACTTGAGACCCTCAAGAAGAGATTGGACTGCCATTTGTCAGAAATAGTGTAGGGTCTCCCACTTGGGCGGGGGGTTGGACTAGATGACTTACAAGGTCCCTTCCAACTCTGATTATCTGTTATCTGTAATCCTTGATTTACAACAGTTAGTGACCATCATTTTTCACACTCATGACTGTTGCAGCAGCCCCAATGATAACATGATTTACATTTGGGCTGCTTGACAACCGACTCACATCTACCATAGTGGCAGCTTCCCGGGGTCGTGTCATGCCCTTTTGCGACCTTTTGAGAAGCAAAGTCAATAGGGAAACCAGATTCCCTTAACAAACCATGTTACTAATTTAAGAACTGCAGTGATTCACTTAACAAAGGTGGCAAGAAAAGTCGTAAAATGGGGCAAAGCTCACTAAGTGATAAATGTCTCACTCAGCAACATAAATTCAGGGCTCAATTGTGGTCTGAAATGGAGGACTCCAAATGCCTCCTCATACACACACACACAAGAGCGCAAAGTCAATGGGGAAACCATTCACTTAACAAATCGTGTTACTAATTCCAAGAACTGCAGTGATTCGCTTAAGAAACGGGGCAAGAAAATGGGGCAAAGTTCACATGATAAATTTTTCACTTAACAACATAAACTTGGGGCTCAATTGTGGTCCTAAATTGAGGACTATCTATATGTCCAAATGCCTCCCCATCCCTCCCCTACACACATCCCCCGCACCTGTTGCAAGGCTTGCCCGAGGGAGGAACTGAGGCAGCCTTAGTAGCCGAGAGCTGTTTCGGGGGGCGGAGGGGGCGTCTGCTCTCCTCCCCTCTCCTGCCTTTCATATCCCCAGGATGGAGGTGGAGAGAGGAACAGCAGCTATATTAAATCTAGGCACCCAAACCAAGGCCGGGGTCGCCCAGGCGGACTCCCCGCTCGCCGCCTTTCCTCCGTCCCTCTCCGCCCCTGCGCAGTGCGAGCAAAGGGGCGGCCGAGAGCTCCGTTGACCAATTACCGTGCCGGAGAGGAGGAGCGCAAACCCGGGATGGTCCGCCTCCCAAGCAGGGCGCCCCGGCGCGCATACACACATACACGCGCACAGAGAGAGAGAGAGAGAGAGCGAGCGAGAGAGAAGCCGGGGAAGGATGGAGGGTGAGCGGGGCGCTTCGCAGTCGCCGCGGCCGGTCTCCTCCCCTCCCCCTGGCGGCCAGGCCACGGCAGCTCCGACCCTCGCCGAACCGCCAGCGCCCCTCGCGGAATCAGCGCGGCCGCCGCCGCCACCTCAGCTGCCTCCCTGCTCCCCGGAGCTGCTGGAGTTCGACGACGACGAGGACCTGGAAGTGTTCAGCAAGGTACAGGCGCACCTACAGGGGGAGCCTCTGCCGGCTGCTCCCGGCGAGCCCGGCGGCCCTCCGCTTTCCCCGTTGGGGCGCTGCGGGCGTTATAAGGGCGGGTTCACTTCGCCGTATGAAAAGAGAGAGAGAGAGAGAGGCACCTCTCGCTGTCCCGCTTTCCTTCCATTCACACCAGCCCCGGGAGACTCGGAAGTGTCGTGCAGCTTGTAGAAAGTCGTCCGTCCCTCGTCCCCCACCCCCCACGCCCCTGCCCTTTACTTTCTAGCTGCGCTTAAACCCGCTTGTCCCGCTTGCGCTTGTGGCGGCCACATCCAAGGCTAGGGAAGAGAAGGGACTTAGCGGGGGGAAGTTTTCCCCGGGCCAGAAGTTTGCAAAAACACGGCTCGGAGCGCCTGCCCTGACAAGCTCTCGGAGGAAAACCACCTTTCATGGGGCAGCAAGCACAGGAGGATGGGATAATAGATAGTGGACAGCCGAGCCCTGGCGTTGAGTCTGGGGCTGCGTGAAGGGCTTCCAAGTTGCCCAGAAGAAGCGGGACAAGTTGGAAGGGATTTGGGATAAGGGGGCGGCCTCTTTAAGAATGTCTTCCCCCTTTCAGAATAGCACTAGTAGTAGCGCTTAGACTTATAGTCCTTTATACTCACAGTCCTTTACAGCCCTTTCTAAGCGGTTTGCAGAGTCTACATTTTGCCCCCAACAATCCGGGTCCTCGTTTTACCGACCTCGGAAGGATGGAAGGCCTGAATCAACTTTAAGCCCCTCAGAATCGAACTCCTGGAGTGAGCAACGAGTTAGCCTGCGGTGCTATATTCTAATACTATATTCTAATCGCTGCCATCACAGCTCTTATATTGTTTCTGCCAGATATTGTTTGTGCAGCCCACAAAAAAATTCTGATCCCAAACAGTTTTCCATAAGGTAAAGCATTCTATCAGACTACGCTTCCCATTGTTCCCAACAAGTAATGCCGTTTTGGCCAGGGATAATGGGGATTGGGATCCATCACAGGTAAAGGGCAGCATTTCAGTGATCCAAGGTAAAAGGTGATTTCTGCCAAAGGCCTGATGTGGATATTGGCCTTGTTTCATATTTTGGCAGGCTGCAGTGGAATAAAATATTTGGGCCTCACTCTGCATAATATCTTGATGCTGTGTTTCCATGCTTGGCAGATTAGAGAGAGGGCCTGGGGATGAAGTAGGCTGGGTTTAATGGGTTGAGCTGAACATTTTGAGACTGTTACTGGAGGTAGCTAATGTCCCTTATTGCTTTTTTCTGAGAACAAGATTACCTTTGTAATGAGGCACAGTATAATAGGGGGAGAGAGCTTTAGTCTTGCTTTTGGCTCTGTAGTTCTGGCACTGCTCAGGAATTTGATCCGGATTTGTCCTTCACTGTTGCTACTGTGCCAGACAAGACAGGCTCCACAAATTACTATTTGTCTCACTGAGCAAGTCATAATTTCTGGTTACCAGTAGCCCTTGTTCTGGGGACAGAATAATACAGCAACGGAACAAATATCTGACATTGCAGGAATCTTTGTTGTAAGACAACAAAAGGAGAGTATCCTTTGTTTTGAAATGAAAGTTGACATAACAAAAAATTGCCTTGTCTGCTTTCCTCATGTTGTGCTGAGCTTTAGGAGAAACAGAAGTTTTCTCTGGCTGATTTTGCCTGTTCTGAAGCCCAGGACAATGACACCAAATTTGCTTTTCCTCCTGCTAGGACTGGCAAATAGAATTGAGGAGAATTAAGGGAAGTTTGCCTTTGCCAAGATTGCTGGAGCTTTTGCTTCCATCCTACTTCTTATAGGGGATATCTCAAAAACTTTGAAGCCACTCATCCAGAGGTCTCCAAACTTGGCAACTTTAAAAAGACTTGTGGACTTCAAGTCCCAGTTGGCTGGAGAATTCTGGGATTGAAAGTCCACAAGTCTTAAAGTTGCCAAGTTTGGGGACCCCCTGCACTCACCCATAAAAGTAATCATGTATTGAAATGGACCTAGCAATTCTCAAAAGTTTTCTAATGAGAAAGAGGTTCCTGTTTTTCTACTTTTGAGTGCTTCAGAATTTCTTTCAGAGTTCTCTTTACGGTGCTTTTGAGCTTTCTGCTTGGAGTAGGGATGGGGTTGCTATATCATTATTTTGCCACATATCCTCCTGAAGCCTTTCTGATTGGCTTTCATTTCCAATCTGGAAGAAGAGAGTGGGTTCACAGAAAGAGTTCTTTTATAATGCTTTCCCTTGGAATTTAATGGAAGGTTTGGAAACAAGGAACGAGTGCAGGCATCTGAAGAGATAATTGTATCATGAAAAACAGGACTTCCACAAACACTATCTAGTCATCAAACACTCCTTGGCTATCTAGTGCAGGTATAACATGTATCTTTGAATTTTCTTCTCTTCTGAAATAATTTCAAAAGCAAATTCTCTTTCAACAGATTGACTGAGAATTAGTTGGGGAAAATCAGGACTTGGGGAGTTTTGTTGTTTTGTAATATTGCCTGAGTTACATTACTTGGAAGGAGAAGGGATGCAGGGCCAATTTAGTTCCTCTTTTTCTCTCAAGGTGGTTAGCATTCTGCAGCTGCTTATTAGGAAACCAGTCATAATTGAAACTGAAAGTTGCACGTAACTTAAATAATTCTCTAGTTCTACTACTAAATGTTCTCCGCTACCAAAAAGAATTGGCCACCAATTCACAGGAATCTTCTTTGCTGTTTTCTCACAAATCTATTCCTTATCAGTTGAAAAATCAGGCAAGTTACTACAGGTGCTTTCCGTGTGGCTGATGCATTGCATTAGCAGAAGTGTGAAAAAACTAGTCAAGCTGGTGAAACAATGTTGTTTGTATCTGGGGTTGAATTTTGCAAGTTGTGTCACCTTAGCCATAAGTTTTCAAATTTTTTGTCATACGTTGTGTACTTTATACACATACAGCCTCTCTCAGGATTGTGCAAAGCAGATATACTCAGTATGACTGTTCATCCTGCACCTCTAGAGAATGTCAAGGATGAGCAGATCAGATGTTACAAACCTTCAGAAGATCCATTGTCTACATTAATAACCTTTTGCCCACATGCAGGGAAAGAAACAGCTGCAGTTGTTGGTTCTTAATTCCTCTTATGGTTGATTATGAACAAGTGCCATTCTGTTGGGGTCAACTCTTCATGACCACATACATCAAGGGTCTTCAAACTTGGCAAGTTTAAGACTTGTGGACTTCAACTCCCAGAATAATTGAGCTAACATGACTGGAGGAGGAATTCTGGGAGTTGAAGTCCACAAGTCTTAAAGCTGTCAAGTTTGAAGACCCCTGACATACATAGATTTTCTCCATGACAATATGCCTTTAACCTGGTCTTTCAGGTCTTCCAATGTTGCATCTATAACCTCTGAAATTGAATCTATCCATCTTGCTGCTGTCATTGTCTTTTTTCTCTTTCGTTCATCTTTCCCAGAAGTAAAGCCTTCTCTAGAGAAGTTACTTCTCATTCATAGTATAACTTAACTCATGTATGCTTTAGGATAGTAATAAAAAGGTCACATCACAAATGCAAGGAATCGGTTCAAAAGTAGCACTCTGAGTGGTTTATACATTCAATCCTAGAAATAATCTACTAAAAATAAGCTCCACCATGGTAAATGAAATTTAATCTGATTTTGATACCACAATTTGAGCATTACTGTTATATATTCTTTGCTTTCGCTCAAGCTTTGATCTCCAGGGCAAATAGGAATTTTTGAAAAAAGAAATGAGTGTAATAGTTTGTGCATTTGAACCTTTGATCAAAATACCAAGAGCCTTGATGCTAAGCAGGTCCAAGACATGGTTTAACTTCAGTTTATTTACTATCTATAGTTTTAGTTTATTATTCTTTCTTATGCTAGCAAATAAGGTACAGTGTGGAAAACCTGAGGAAATGGAGATCAAATGCCTGAAGAAAAATATTTTATATATTTGCCAAAAGACCATTGGATAGATTATTGCTTGGTTCAAAGAAGCCAAGATGATGTTAAGTCTTGGGCTAAGATATTGTTTAAGTTTCTTAATTTTTCCAATAAACATGATCCCAAATATTGCTTTTTCTTCTTGATTTAGCACATTGCTATTAAACAACACATTTATTCATTTATTCAATCCATTAAACCAAAAAGTACGAGGTAGCATGATGGTCATTATCAAAGAAGCAATCTGTGGTTCAACAGAAAAATAGGAAATGAGACAATAGTGAAGGCTTCGAAAGTAGAGTCTAATAATTATAACCAAAGCCAGAGTTATGTGGTACAATAAACTTGAACAAAGGCAAATACTAAAAATAAGAGCTATTTCTGATGCAAGAAGGTCTATAGATAACTGGGATAATGAATCCATAATTCTCCAGATCTATCTAAATTGAAACTCAAAGAAGCCACAGCCAGCATGACAATTGAAAATAATGGTGGGAGCTGTAGGTCAGCAATATCTGGAAGACCACAAGTCATTAATACAGCACTTGTAATCTATCAGGAACCACGATTGGATGTGTGAGGATTTACTAATTAGATGGTGATAATCTTAAATTATTTCCACGATAGCTCTGTAATGTAAAACTTTTCTATGCTATAACATTGTTAATAGTCACTGGTTTGAAGTTAGATGCTTATCAGGGCAAATATTAAACTCTAATGTGTTTTCCTAAAAATTAAGGGAAATAACATTCATAGAGTAGCTGTACAAAACGACATATATTTTTTCATTCCTGAAACACTGTGCATGACAAAAATTTATGGAATGAACAATCTAAACATCAGCATCTTAGAGATTAGTACTAGATTTGCTATTGAATATGATCCTAAAAGGCATTAATAAATCATTTATGATTTGTACATCTCCTAATGTTTAAAAATAAACTCAGTTAATCAGGAAATACTCCCATTCTGTGTACAGGATCATCTTCATTTTTTCTTCTGTTTTCCTCCAGTAAACTCTAAAAGTGAATATTTTTATCTTTGGGTGTAGTATATATATATATAAGGTTATTTAACCTTAGATATTTGTCAATTGTTTCTTGATTGGACTTTGGCAAGACAAGTGGGGTAACGTT
Source organism: Pseudonaja textilis (assembly GCF_049901715.1). Classification (NCBI taxonomy): domain Eukaryota; kingdom Metazoa; phylum Chordata; class Lepidosauria; order Squamata; family Elapidae; genus Pseudonaja; species Pseudonaja textilis. The sequence continues at coordinate 78,779,876 of NC_141992.1, read as the reverse complement.
TATTCATATCGTCTGAAGGGATAACCCGACCTATTCTCCCTTCCCTATTCTCTTTTCCGTTGCCAACTTCTCATCACCTTACCCAAATTTATTACTATTTCCAACCCAGTGGGAATTTATTACTATTCCCAGTGCATAAATGTTGATGATGTCAACACCCAGGTATCTATTAAGCTATGGGAAAATGGAAAAAGAACTATCAGGTTGAAATTGCAGTAGATTTAAGAGGGGACTATATTCTCATGTTGACACAGGGCAATCAATTGCTTCAAGTGATCTTTTTCTAATATGTAGTAAAGATCTTTATCTAGCTGGACTTCTGCCAAGTTTGAATTGAGGACAGTCACACAACATGTTGAAGTACAAATTACCCAATCTCACTTTCATTTAAGCTTATTATAGGGTGTTGTACGAACAAATCCTGGTGATTTGGAGGGGATCACTATATCTCAAATATATTTATATGGCTTGGAAAGATAGGTAGCACAGGGCATTGAAAGGGCACCGGAATCCAAAATATCTGGGGATAAACATACTGCCTCTGCTGTAAAATTACCCATATTATCAATGTGCATAAGAAACAATTCATGTTTGTTTGTTAAATTTATACCCTGCCCGTCTTAACGACTGCATTCTTGCTTAATATTGCTTAAGATGGGTGGCTATATAAATCTTTATAATAAATCAGCGTTTCTATTTATGAGTCACTCTATGTGAACCAGGAAACAGTCCAACAAATGTGAATCCAGTAAAATCTCAATGGGACTGGAAAATTAACACAAGAGTGGAATCTGCCCAAACCTCCATGAAAGCTAGAGATCAGTTCCTAAAAACCTCATTTTGGACTGGTGCCTTTTGGAATCTGTCTTCCTTGTTTGGAAACAGATAAATGTAGAAAAACTGTAGATGAAGATTTTGTTTAAATATTGCAGGAATATTGGGTTGCTGTGGGGAATCTTTGGGTTTGTTTTTCCTCTTTTCATAAAGTTTATTTAGAAAAAAGGGGAAACACTTCCTAAAAACTGTCCAGGCACTAATCTAGGAGGAGGTTATTGAATGCAGGGAAATGAGTGAAAGCGAGGGTGCTGTTTTCATTTGTGTTAATGTTTTACTGCAGAAGGTTCTGTTATTGATTGTTTGGGATTATTGTTTCATAAAGAACTTCATGCTCCTTCAGGAAGGAAAAAATGTGAAAGTCAGGTGGGATTTCTGATGACTGTAGAAACACTTCCACCATGCTTTCTTGGCAACAATATGGAGATGATTTGCAATTCCCTTCTTTGGGACTTTTTTTTAAAATTTCCCAGTCTTTCTTACAGTCAAGGGTTTTTCCTAACCATTCACTGACCAGATCCCATCTTGCATTATTTTCTGAGATCAGATGGCCTCCCACCTGCTATGACTGATTCAGAAAAACAAAATACTACTAATAATAGCAATAATAACCCCAACAACAATTTTGACCCACTATTTGCCCGCTAAAATTTATTTTTTTGGTGGGGATATAGAAACAAAACACCATCTAGTGTTTTGGAAAGTGGCATTGAGATCTCTGAGGATTTGGTAGAAAAAGAAAGTTTGGAACAAGGGAAAAAGTAATCACAAATATTCTGCTCTCCATTTTCTGATATTCTGGTTTAGCTTTTAGGAATAATTTTATGTTATATTTAGTGAATGGTGAGTCCTGGAATGAGGGATTTCATTTTTTTTCTCATAGAGACAATAGGGTGGGGAAAATAAATGCTTTAGTTCATAATGATTTATTCAGGCATTTGGAATTCATATATTAAATCACCGCAGTCCAAGATTCGCCTTCGTTTAGAGCTCTTCAGCTTATTTTACAGTTAAGTACCTACACTTTCTCAGATCAGTTTGCCAGCTCTCCAATCATCTGAGTGTTTAGTTCCAAGCCTTCGTGAATACAGCTTGCTTACTTCATTAACTCCAAAAATGTTAGAAAACAAAGCCTTGAAAGACCGCTTCAGATGCTTGTATCGCTTATTTTAAAGACAGCTTATTGTTGTCTCCGGATTTTGCAAACATTAATAGAAGTGTTCCTGCAAAATCAATATTAATAGGAAGGAAATTCCCTTGTTGTTGTACTGCTCCATGTTTTCATCTGCAAAGTTTGCTGCCTAACCAAAATATTATTTTCTTAGCACACAAATACCTGGAAACAAATTGACTTCATATATCATTCCTTGCTGCTTGCTCAGTGGAAATAAAATAGCTCTCCAAGTAGTGAAAAATGAGAATCTTAAAACTGTCAAGTTTAATAATCCAGATTATTACTCAAAATATAAACTCGAAGTACGTACATTTTAGAAAATGCTTGGCTGTGTGGCATAAAGATGCCCCTAGAGCACAAAAACTTTGAATGAAGTATTAGAAGACGATAATGTGGGGAATATCATGTTCCTGTTGTACATGAAAGTTGGGACTCATATTCTTAAAACTTTTCTGTACTGTATCTAAGGAAAAAAAATATGTTTCTAGTTGCATCAGATTACTTTCCTTGAAATCAGTTCAAGGTAATTAGCCCAATGACCTCCTGGGAGCTAGTGTTGTGTAGTGTAGTCAAAGGGTGTGAGGTATGAGAAGATCAGGTCCCAGTTCATGCCTCTTAGACAATCCACATTCTTTCAGTCTTAAACGTTCATCTCCAAGATATGAAAATACAATAACATGCTAACAATAGCAATAGCACTTGCTTTCGCTTTTAAACTTATATACCGCTTTACAGTGTTTTATAGCCCTCTCTAAGTGTTTAGAGAGTCAGCATATTGTCCCCAACAATCCGGGTCCTCATTTCACCGACCTCGTAGGGAGGGAAGGCTGAGTCAACCTTGAGCCAGTGGGAATTGAACTGCTGGCAGTCGGCAGAATTTGCCCGCAATACTGCATTTTAACCACTGCATCACCATGGCTCTTCACTCACACCTCAGTGAGTGTGGCTTGAGATAAAGTTGTGTCAGTAATAATGATGAAGTGTAGGTGAACACTAGTCAAGTGTGATCTAGACAGGTTATTGGTGTTAAGGAAATAATTACATAAGTCTATTATGGATTCTGAATTAATTTATGGAAGGTCCTGGAAACAATGCTTCTCAAGAAAGTTGGAAGGGCCTGCCATCCAGGTTCAGGATGCTGCTTTCAGGGCTGCTAAATTTATCCCAATTGTGATTTTAAAATAACAAAGACCATGATCCCTCATTCCTCCCTCCAGCATTTCCCTCCTAGTGTTTGCCCCACACAGAGCCTTCTGTATGTTATCCTCAGTTGATGCTGAATATTGAATTTGTAAGCCGAGAGGTCAAAGGCACAGATTGCAAAATAACCATTCTGTTCTTCAGAACACCAGAGTCAGGCAGGAAAAGGGCCTCGGAAATATTAGTAGCGACAGGGAATAAAATGTATATTAAAAACTTCCGCAAGGATGACCTTTCCACTGAATTCTTTCTCCTTTGCCTCACTGATTGCTGGGTTTTAGTGGAAGAGCAATACATGTAGCAAAATGCTATCCATATAAGATAATGTCAGAGCCCTGAGCCATTTCTTCTGTTAATCAAACCAGTAAACAACTTCTTTTCAATTACTTTTCCTTGGAGTCTGTTTTGATAATCATAAATAATTTGGAAAAATTTTAAGATCATGAGCTTCCTGAAATTTATTTTGTATAGCCACAGGGGTATTGGCCCAACCCTCATGCCAACCCTTTTTATTTTGTTGTGTTTCCTTTTCCTTAACATTGGCCGTGTCTTTGGTCTCTTTATTTTTTTTCAGATAGGACCATCTGACTAGCAATACTTTTGACTCTGTTGCTCTCCCCCTCTTCTTATCTCCATGCATATCTGAAATTACTCAGAAGAAATGCAGAAGGGACAGCCAGCTCTGGTATTTCCTTAGCTTTGACAGCCTTTGGTGGATCTCAGAAATCTTTTGTGTCATCGGAATCCACATATAGTTCACCCCACGAAGAGGACTTGAACCAGCCCAGAATCCTCCTCAGACAAGAAGAGGATCGTCCATTGAGTTGGATTTGCGGTGGTGCTCTAAGAAGATTGCTAGATCTTACAGCAGTATGCATTTCCTTCCAGTTTTCCTGGATATCCGATGGACATCTACTGACCTGGATTTTCCTAGTCAGCCAGCTTCAGCCAGAATCCACTATGGTTTATTACTTTGCAGCCTTTAAACTAGTCTTGATCCCTGGCTCTAAGAGAACTGGTATTTCAGGAGCCAAGGAGCACCCTGCCCAAATCCAATTAAACAGCATTGACAAACCAGTTACTAATAAGGAGCGTCTACCTTTCTTTCCCTACCAGCTATTTGAGGATCCATCTAACCCTGATCTTCACAAGCTGCAAATAAATTCTTTTCTCTTTTCAATGCAGAGATGTGCTGTTTTTCGTCCCAGGTCATTTGGTATCTGTGCAAACGGTACCCTTTGTCTGCCATTGAACCTTAACTAATGGGGCCCATATAACACATTTCCTACTTTCTTTCCAGTGGTAAGCAGCCTCCGAAATGCTGGATTTCTTTGTGGTGAAAAGAGTCTCTCTCTGATTCTCTTTATCTCCTATAGCTAAACACTGTGTAAAACAGTTCATGAAAACCTGCCCTATACCCCTGTTGCTCTCTGAACTCCTTACATTCTCTTAGTGAATTGCATAATAGGCTAAACACCCCTACTACTTATTTGAGTGCTTTTTATGTTAGCTTTAAATAGCCTTTGTACTACCTTCCCCATAAATTGTCAACTGCTCATTATCTGTTACCTTTCAAGTTTCAAAAATAGTTAATAGATTATATTGATTCATTAGTCTTGTTTTTGGATTCGGAACACATAAACCCAATAATATGTAATGTAAAGGTTCTGATAGAATTGGCACTGAAGAGAAAGAGCTAATTTGTATACTAGATAACTGAAGTGAGAAGAGATGGGTTACTTAGCTACAAAAAAAAATTCCTTGAGGTAACCTGTCCATGACTTTGTTTTCCACATTATACAATAGGTTTTTTTTTATATAAATGTATGAGTTTAACTGTGACAACTGTCTAATGAGAGAAAATGCTTTAAATTTCTATTGAAATCACTCTGTCAGGCATGAACAACCAAGACCACATGTGAAGAGTCCAATTAACTGGTTTATTGCTCAAGCCTATATACAGGAATCTTCTCAGACGGACAGTTTGCACCTGGGTAAGACTAGTTAAGTTTCAAGGGCAGTAAAGGGGAAATTGGAGTTTGCCCTCTTATGCCTGGGTAGGGATTGCAGGCTGATTCCTTGCTTGACTCCATGCCCTGGCTCTGCCAATCTCTCTCCAACATACCCACAGCTTCAAAAAATAAAAATTAAACTAGGTTTGTCTGCAGGATTACAATCAGCAGTGGAAGACACATTGTGGAAGGCACAGGGAGGGGAAAAGGAAAGTACAAACAAAAGCCAATCGATAGGGAGAGAGGGAAAAGGCTAAAGTGAATAGATGTGAAGTAAGAAGGTGCTTGAATATAATAAAAGAGAAAGAATTGCAGAAGGAAGGGCATTCATCAGGAACAAGCTGTAAGAGAAAGGGTCAGAAAACTTAACATGAGGTCAGAAAAATGGAGAAAGAAGAAAATTGAACTTGACAGAGCTGCTCAGATTTTATATCGTTACTTTATTTTTTTTCTCCTTCAACTTCACTTCAAGTTTCTTTTGCCTTTCCTTAAAAGTCTCTGTGGTTTTAGTAAACTACATCTATCTTTTCTTTTTTTTGTCTTTTCCTTTAGTTTCTGTAGAGGAGAATTTCCGGTCTTGATAATAAAAAAATTGCCTCCAATCTCATAACCAGGAAAACAATATACAGCAACAAATATTCTGATCATGAAGGGGGAGGGAACCGCTACTCCAAAGGATAAAATTATGTCTAAATAAATATAGTGTCTTTGAAGTGTTCCTTGGCAGAGCAGTTATGCCACAGTATGAAAGTTCCTTGTGACCAGCTACAACTTATGCTTGACTTACGACCATAATAAAGATCAAAATTTGCCAAGCAAGGTTAAGTGACTTTTTTTGCCACAGTTCTTAAGCTAATCACTGTTAAGTGAATCATGTGGTCATTAACCAAATCCAGCTTCCCCTTTTAATTTTGCTTGTCTGAAGCTGACTAGGAAGGTTGCAAATAGCAATCACGTGATCCCAGGATGCTGTACCCATCATAAATGTGAACCAATTGCCATTTTGACTGTTGTAAGCACAGGAACCAATCACAAGTCATTTTTTTCAGTACCATTGTAACTTTGAATAGTTGCTAAATGAATAGTTATAAATCAAGGATTACCTGTAATGGTTGAACTACTATCTTTCAGTAGACCTAAATTATAGTAGTATTTGTTGTTGAGCTGTTGGGTTGTTTTTTAAAGAAATGTGTATTTTATATAACATTTTTATTGAACTACCATAATATAAGGTTCCATAAACAGATGGATCCCATTCAGTTGCACTTCGTACCAAATATTCTTTGAAAGTCAGTTGCCCCTGGAATGAGGAAAGTTAATCATAATATTGTAGGAATGCAGAATGAGCAAATGCATCACACTTCAAGATCAAAAAGCCTGCAGATACGATTTTTGAAAATTGGGTAGGATAATTCCAAGTACTTCTTTAAATATCACATGCTTAAAATCATCTCTGGGTTAAGCCTTATTATTACACTGCAAGGCTCATGAAAACTGGTGGCCTGGTTAAAATTAGTTAAGTTGGTTAATCAAGTTAATTCATAATAAAACTGAGAAAAACATTCATACTGGTTATTATAGTGTGGTTAAAGTGCTGATCTAGGAACCAAGAGGCCATGAGTTCTAGTCCTACCGTAGGCACAAAAAACCAACTGGATCACTTGGGGTCGGTCATTTTTTCTCAACCTAACCCTCACAGGATTGTTGTGAGGAAAACAGGAAGAAGAAAGAGTATTAAATACATTTGCTGCCTTTAGTTGCTTAAAAACAATAATAAAGGCAGGATAAAAATAAAATAAATATAGGTGTCTTGATAGCACCAAATTGGAGACTGTGTACATGTGTTATACTTCTATTCTGCAAGACTGAGTGCAAATGAGGGCTTCTGTAGCAATTCAGTGATTTCCAGAAGCACTATTGTTCTTTTTTAGTTGCTTAACACTTTGTATTATAACCTCCAAGGAAAAGATACATGCAACATTACCATTGTACGATTCAACCAGCGTTGTATAAGAAAAAAGTGATCTGCAGGGCTAAATTCAGTGCCATATTAACTAGGGAACTCTTGCTGGAAAGAGGAAGAAAACATGGATGAACTTTGGAGACCAGGGAAAGTTTTAGACCCCAATTCCGAGTGTATTTTCAAGAAAGAAAGGCTATTGTAGCTCATTGATTGATTGCTATGTTTTCCATCTCTCTCTGGTTGATTTTTGAGAAGCGAGCAACCTGTTTTCCATGCCAGAAAAGAAAAGAACAGCCGGCTGAGATCTTTTTGCCAACAAAGTGAAATGTTAGGGAACCACCTTTAAAAACTCTGGAATAATTGTTACACAGAGAAGGAGTAAAAAAAGCTGGTCAGTTCTAGAGCAGTAATGTTTTATCAATTACTTCTCTAGGAGACATAATTGTAAGTATGTACACACAGCACTATTGATACTGTTCTTTCTCACCAAATAAGGAGCTATCTAAAGTAAATCTATTATTTCAGCTGAAATTTCAGAACTGACTCAATATATATCATTTTTCCTTCAAACTCCTGGACAAAGCAGCATGACATTCATTAATGGCAACTAGTCTTCTGTGAGTCATTAACAAAAAAAAAAAAAAACAGACTGAGCCTGAAATATAAGACTTGTGTATTTTGCCTTACAAACTGTAATTCATCAATTGTATATTATAGCAGCAGTCCCATGTTGCTTTTATGGCATTATCTTTTGCTAACCCTGATGACTTTTCCCCCCATTGCCTTGTTTATTTTCACAGGATGCGTCACTCATGGAGGTGAACTCGTTCAGTCCTTCGATGCCAACATCTCCATCTTCGATGATAAATCAGTACAAATTTGAGGATGAACCAGAAGGAAAGGATCTTTTCATAACGGTTGATGATCCAGAAAGCTATATTACTGCCATTGAGACATTCATCACTTACAGAATAGTCACCAAGGTTTGTTTCCTCTTATAGTAAAGTACCACTTTTTAAAAATTTAAGGCCTTATAGATCTTGGTAGAGCAAACCATGATTTAATTATTAATTGACCATTCAATAAATGTATAAGCTGCCCCAATTACCATGGCAACATTAGGCAACATATAATGTATATCAAATGCATTTTTAGACCAAAAAATGAAGAAAAATCAGCTATAACAATATCAACTTTAACTGCTCACTTTGGAGAACCCACAAATATAAAATACAAATGAACTTTTTAAAAAAACTGGGTGACATATCATCCTGTTCCATGGCTTGCTAAAAGAGCATGGATTTCATTTACATAGATGTTCATGGCAAATTGTCAGAGTAAAGTGTTCAGAAGAAGACAGTAAGTTTTAAAAAGTAAATAAGAGCAGTTGTGACATTTGCATTAGTTCCAGAAAGTAGATATAGTGCAAGCTTTTCAAACCAGGTGTTTTCAGGATTGCAGCTGTCCAAATTATAATTGCAACAGATTTCCAAAGAGATTCTGTTTTGGAGTTCCCTGACAGTAGTAGCAAACTGCTTTTAAAACTGCATGAAATTTCAAATGGGACTATTAACTTATTTATTTAAACTATATCGAAGCTGCCTGTCATTAAACATATTCCTGATTGCAGATGGGATAGCAAATGGAATGCTTTTCAAGAAAAGAAATAATGCAACCAGCAGGTGCTCTTATTAGATCTCAAGAAAATATAATGACTCCGTTTATAATTATACAGAGGAAGTTTCTATATTTATTTTTCAGATTCCCAGGTCAGTCAGTTACAACTCCTATGGGTAGCTTAACAGCCAATTCTCCGTCACGCTGCTCTAGAGTCCAACATTGGGTATAACTCCGCCTTCTTATGACGTGAGCTGAGTTTGCCACTATAAAAGGTTCGCCTCTGCTGAGAGCTCCAGCTTTTCGGCTCAGCTCTTGGACATATGAGCTATTGTCTCTGGACTCTAAGTTAATTAGCATTCCTCAAAACTTAGGGCAGAAAAGAGAAGACATGAGGCTTTAGAGAAATAGTTCCTCCTCGGGAGAACAGGCCCCAAGACATCCAGGAAGTAGTTTCGGTGGCAGTCGGACAGGGCATTGCTGAAGGTTTCAAACAGCTCCTCCACCCCCCGGGCGGAGGCTCAGGTATCCTTTATTCCTTCTGTCATGGAGGGAGATTCCCACTTTGGAACCTATGTATAGCTGGGAGGGACAGGATGACAGGGGATCCTCTTACCACTCTGAACAGGGCAGTTCCGCAGAAGAGGAAGAGGGGGAAATTAAAGACTCCTTCCTCTCTGATGAAGAGGAAACCAAACCAGAACAACCGTCCACAACTGCTGTCTTTAACCCCTCCTAGTTTTGCCTCTTACTACAGAGGCTTTGGTTACAGCCCAGTTAAGCCCAGAAGAAGTGGCCCCGGAACCACAGGCTGGCCCCTCGAGCCAGGGAGACGCACTATTTTCCAAACCGGTGGTCTGAAATGAGGTTCTCCCATCTCCCTTGTTGTTCTTGGATGTAGTAAAGGACCAGTGTCAGAACCCCCTGTCAGGGCCTCACCCTTCTTCCCAGGACAAGAGATTTTTTAATGTAAGTCCCATCTTGGCTAATGCATTAGTTCTCCCAGCAGTAGATTCCCCGCTGTTAGCCACCTTTGCTTCCTCAGGTACCCCTACGGAACTGGAGTATGTTTTACGACCAGAGGACAAATAGTCGGAACGAACTCGGAAGCGCACACACCAGGCCGCAGCTTGGGCCGTGAAAGCTTCCACCACGGCCTCATTTTTTACCAGGTTGTCTATTCACTGGTTGTGTCAACTTCAGGACAGAGTTCCCATTCCCGATGTTAGGTCCCACCAGGACCTCAACAAAATAATAGCGGCAGCCATGTTCACCGCCGACGCCACCTTAAGCTCCATCAAATTCACCACAAAGGCAGTGGCCTCTTCCATGTCTGCCGGGCACCTGCTGTGGATGCATAACTGGCAGACCAACTCCAAGCGTAAGTGGAAGTTGGCGGCGGCCCCTTGCTCAGGAGAAAACCTCTTTGGAGCAGCCTTAGAGCCGTACATGATGGAAACACGAGACAAGAGAAAGGTGCTGTCTACTTCCTCCAGGGGGTCAGATTTTCAACACACCATATACCCCAGAACGCAAACCTTCAGGCCAGTCAACACCCCTCGCTTCAGTTGCAACCAGACAACATTTCCCCCTCGTCGGGAACAACAGCAGGACCGCCAACCCAAACAACAACAATTCTCGGGGAAGTGGCCCTTTCAAGGGGGAGGAGGTCATTCATTCAGGCGCTTTAAGTAACTGTATCCACTCCCCTCCCATCGGAGGTCGTTTGACCTTTTTTTAATCCAGATGGGAGGAATCAACTAACTGGGTCATCAGTACAATATCATTGGGCCTTCGACTCAAATTTTTCGCCCCCCCTCCATCATTTTTTGTCAGCTGTCCTACCTCTCATGACACATCTAAACGGGCCCTGATGGACTCAGCTATCTATCACCTGATGGACAGGGATGTCGAACTTCCAGGCCACGGGCCGGATGCATCACACTCTGGCCATGCCCTCACGCGGTTTAGCAAAGAAGAAAAATTGCGATATGTCTTGTGACGTGTCTGTGATGATGCGAGTTTGACACCCCTGGCCTGAAAGGATGCTATTTTAGAGAGTAGGTGCTATGACAGAGAAGGCCCATTTCCTGGCACTTGCTAGATTAGGGCTGTCAAACTCCCCACCTGCGGGCCGGATGCATCACGTGCTGGCCACGCCCATGCCCAGTTTGGCGAAGGGGGAAAAAGTCCCGATATGTCACATGACGCAGCCGTAACAATGTGAGTTTGATACCCCTGTGCTAGATGATATGACGAGGGAGAATTTTATATGTACATCGAAACTCCTTTTTTGGGGTATTTGAAGTTGGATCTTCAAACATTATGATAATAGTATTCAGAGATGAAGCTCTTTGCTTTTCATGGATTTTTTTTTTTTAGTACAAATGTAAGAAATCCTGCTTTGGCAAGATTAATTTTTCAGAAGCTGGGATGTGGCTACTTAAGCCATGCCACATGTAATGCTAAGCTGAAATGTCCATCTTTTTAGCTATGGCTGCTGGCTCATATTTTACTCTCCTGTGCAAGATGTTAGCCATGACCAGATACATCATTGTTAAATACAGTTGATGAGACTCTTGAGGATAAACTATGTGTTATGAATGAACTGGGTGCCCTGGCAAGGAAAATATAAGCACAAGTACTCCAAAGAAAACATCCCACACATTTTGTAATCACAATTTGTGAACAAGTGTAGAGGTGAAATGCAAAGAGATACACCTATAGAAAGAATTTCTAAGACCTAGCACTGAAGAAAAGCTGAATTATTCAGTAAAAAAAAAAATCCTGGTGATAATATTGGTGATAAATAACTTGATGAGTCTTGGCTTTGAAACAGTTGTAGAAAGATCAGAGGAAAGCAAGCAACTGAGTAGCAAGTACAACTCATTTGCTTTGCATTGAATATATTTATCATTTTACCCAACTGTGTTTGTTTATCAGTAGACTCTATGAATTATTTATGTTACTTACAGGATTTGTAAGATCTGTCAGGGAATACAAACCCAAAGCAGAATCTCTAGGGACGTACATTGGAATTACAGTCCTAAGATCTTCTCTGATGAAGAATTGAAAGCATATTAGAAGACACGGATCTTACTGAGGAGAGAATTCTACATATTCTGCTACCAGTATCAGCCAATGTTCCTTATTGAAGTCTATCATGTTCATTAAATTAGTTGGATTCCTCTGTGCATATTTGACATAAGGTGAAATGTATTTACTAAGAAGAATCCTATGCATTATCAACATGACACGAAATTCTTTTTTAATTGAAAGAAAAGTTTCCTCATGTGCTAACTTTTCCATCAAAATTCACCTGAGCCAGATTTTCATCTAAAAGGATTGTCTTAACTAGGATTTTAGGTCGAAGTTTTTCATTTAGACTGCTACAGAGGAACTTCCCAATTCTATCCAAAGGAGAGCATCTGGAACAAAGAGAGGGATTCACAATATAATTCCAATAAATGTTGACTGAATAGGTTCAAGGTGCTTATATAAGTCAGAACACAAAACAACAACAAAAATTCAGTATTTTTGCATTGTATAGATAGATTGCAATAAGAATCTAAATATTTGCAGTGTAGGAAATCTAATAATTGCATGTGCTGTGGCCTCACATATTTGCTGCATTCTGGAAATAGAGGACTCAAAGAGCATATATAAATGTGAAAGTATTTATGAAAAAATAGATAAGAATATCTAAATTTGAAGGAAATTTATGGACATATTTTAACATCTTTATCTACTCAATTTGGAAAACATTCATTTCCTACTTATACTCTCTAAGAATTTTCTTAGAAAAAAGGAGCACCTTCATTTTGAAGCATTTAAGTCCCAACTCTTTGTTCTTCGGCTAAAATCAAATCTATGTGGCATATTGGTAAAAATGTGCCCAAACTTAACAAGTATTAATTACTTTTAATCACTAACAAGATAAACAAAATATATGATGGGCATGATTATGGCTGATAATGTAGCCTACACTTTATCTTATTAAAATGTGTTACATAAAAATGTGATGATTTTACCTACAACCATAACATCCTCGGAAGACAGTGACTTGGAATGCAAAAAGAGTTAATGATAAACATCATGAATTAATAACTGAAAGTAAAGTAAAGAAAATGTGTCTGAATTTCAAGGAAAGGAAAAGGAGTTGCTATATCTGAATGAAGTTGATTGAGTCTTGTAGAATGGAGTTAATGAGTATGTGCACAGTACCTTTGGAATCCAAAGATATAGGTTTAATTTAATAGGTTTAATTGAATGAATGCCCTAAATTGAATGTCAAAAAGTAGGAAGTTGTGCCCTCTAGGTTATTACGGGTATGAATGAAAAAGCAAGAATCCATACATTGGCAATGTTGCCTATTGTGCTACAATGAATGCTGATAATTGAAGAATTAAAAATACCATTTGGGAACGGTTATGCAACATCCAGGATTAATGGCAGTCTAATATGCTGTTAACTGATGTGAATGGATGAGTGGGAACATGCTGAGAGAATGCAGAAAAAAAAGTGATTAGACCATTGAGATCTTGCTTAGAAAAGGATCTTCTGTTAATTTTATTTTGAAATTATTTTAATCATAAGCACATCCATTTATACACCTGAAAAGGCATGAAAGAAAGAAAAAAGGCTGATCTTATTGTTTGGGATGACAACTTGTGAGTATTAATGAAGGATACAGGAGTAAGGAGAGGACCTCAAGGACCACCAAACTCATAATTTTAGATCCCAGGGACCACTAACCGGTTCTGTGGGCATGGCCTAATTTGTGGGTATGGCTTGGTGGTCATGTGACTGGCTGGGCATGGCTTGTATATAAATATTATAAATATTTATATAAATATTGAATTTTGTATAAAAAAAGAGCAACTTTTACCCAAAATCAGGCAAAGTGGGCAGATTGACTTGCTCACAGAATCATTCAGTGATCTATCTACCATCGGCTAGCTCAGTCTCTCAAATTTGCTTGTCGTAATTTGCTTGCAAGCAAACCTTCAGTCCTAAGGGAGGTTCAGCTGCGCTGAGCTGAAGATCTAAAGACTAGCTAGAAAGCAAGAAATACAACCATTTCCTGCTTCCTAGCTAATCTAAATCTCCTGGCACAGCAGAACAGATGATGGTTGGAAAAAGGAAAAATAGCAATTTAACAGGCAAGCTTACCGGGTAAGGAGTGAGTGGGCGGGGAGGGTTCCAGTGGGCCATGTGGGCCGCGCAGCCTTGTGTTTCCGAGCAGCCTGGATTAATTGCTTTGGGGGGGTGCTCTGGGGCTGAGATTTCTTTGCAGCCCACCAAAATTTTCTCAGGGCCCACTGGTTGGCGACCACTGCTATGAGTACAGCGTGAGGAAAAAAATTGATGAAAAGGAGTGCTGTAAGAATATTGAAAAATGATTAGGCCGAATGGTGCAATTGGAGAAATATTAAAATATGATTTGGTTATGGAGTATCTGTATGACTTGGTTAAAATATGTTTGAAGGCTGTATTCACTCCTGACATTTGGAATATATCTATCTTATATAAAAGGAAAAGTAGCAAGAGTGAATCAAAAATCATAGTAATGTTGATGTGTTAAGTGTGCTTGGGAATATGTTTGACATGTTTGATTAAAAAGCCACAAGATTGGACAATGCACAAAAGAATTGCAGTGTGGCTTTATGCAGATAACAGATAATCAGAGTTGGAAGGGACCTTGTAGGTCATCTATTCTAATCCACCACCCAAGCAGGAGAACCCTACACCATTTCTGACAAATGGCAGTCCAATCTCCTCTTGAAAGTCTCAAGTGATGCCAAGGAGTTTAAAAGGCATAGTTTTGTTAATCAGCAGATCACTGAGAAATATTTGAATGTGAGAAAGCAGGTTTATTACACATTTGTTGATTTTCAGACGAATTACAGAACGTTTTGTGTCATCTGGAGTTGAAGGTTGTTTCTAATTATAAGAGTAGTATATCAATGTCATCTTATAGGTCTCAGTAGATATCTGATCTTACCGGACCCTGTTTCGGTACCTGCCTCTGGAACAACATCCTTTCAGAAATGTAGCCGCCACACTATTGCCTCTCATGCAGGCTTTAAAAACCTGACTCTTTTCTCAGGTGTTGGGCCCATGGAAGGATGGTTTTGCATTGTAGAAGTCAGATCTTAAAGGTATATTAGTTGGGAATGTGAATGTTCCTGTCCTTTTGTATACAGTAGATACCATTTTGTCAATCGAGATAAATTATATGATGCCATGCAGAGTATGGTTCTGAAAATTAATACATCACAGTCCAAAGTATTCGTGTTTGATGCGGAACATTGAGAGAACAATGACAAGTCATGCATATGGTTTTTACAAAACCCAAAGCAATTAGATGAATTTGTGTATTTTGGTCAAAAATTTACAAAAAATGGGGAAGCAAGCAAAGAAGTTTTGAAATATGTAAATGATGATAGAAAAGCAGTGGGTGGCATGTAGCCTGCTCTAAAGTAGGAGGATTTGTAGAACAAGATGGCTGTAAATATGTTTCTGTGTGATTTGTTACAAGAAGTAAGGGTGGAGTATTTCAGGAGAAACAATAAAATAAGGTGAATGTAATAGGAACAGTGTACTCAAGAAGTGTTTGTGGTCAAGCAAGAAAGAAAAGTCCAAGACTCAATGCTCAGTTGATGAATGAATGTGGATTTGATACAAAAATAAATGACCCATATCATAGAAGTACACCTTAATCATATAGAGAAAATAAAAGAGGGCTGAATTGCAGAACAAGTATATAACAGGAGAGTAAGTGGAATAGAAAGAGCGAAGACTTGGAGAATGTTATGGTTCAATAAATTTGATATGGTATTGGGAAAGGGAGTGGTTGAGAACAAAAGTCAGTGGCTGATGATACAGTATATAAACATAGTGATTATAATGACATTTTGCAGGGATAGGAAGATATGGAGATGTAATGTGAATGAAATTGATGGAAACTAGATTTAACGTTTTCTTTTTTTTTCTTCTTCATGCCTACATTTCTTTGACTTTTTGTTTCTTATTCTTTCTTTGCACTTTGCGTGTGATTGCTTATCCCAGAAGGGAATAGTGGAATTGGAATTCAGGTAGGCATTTATGAATCAATTTAAATCAAAGTTAACATATACTGCAATAGGAAATCTTGGTTTATTGGACTGTAGAGAAGCTTCAATATGATTGTTCCTATATATACAGTCTTTTCATTTCATTGTATATTTATCTATAATTTGTGCTTAAGTATTTTGGAGCTATATTTTTGCAAACATATTTTTCCCCAAGTTCCTGCTCTAGGATAGCCAATGTATGCATGATTTGTCTTTGGAAGTGAGCCCTATTGTATATCTTCTAGGGCAGTGATGGCAAACTTTTTTGTTGTGGTGTGCCAAAAGCGCGTGCACGATAGCACTTGTGTGTGCATGCCGACACCCACAATGCAATGTGCCCTGCCCCCCCTGCACATGCACAACAACACCCCCTGCTGTTCCCTTACCTGCACTGCACATGCGTGCACATCCCAGCTGATTTTGGGGCTGTTTGAGGCCTTTTTCGGCCTCCTAGAGGCTTGAAGGAAGCCTCTGCAGCTTTTGGAGGCCGAAAAACAGGCCTGTTTCGTTACTTCCAGTATTTCCAGAAATACAGGAAGTGATAAAACGGGCCTGTTTTTCGGCTTCCAAAGGCTGCAGAGGCTTCCCTCGAGCCTCTGGGAGGCCAAAAAAGGCCTCAAAACAGACCAAAAATCAGCTGGGAGGTGTGCGCATGCGCAGTGCAGGTAAGTTTGGCTAGAGCTCGCGTGCCCACACACGTGGCTCTGCGTGTCACCTGTGGCATGCATGCCATAGGTTCTCCATCACGGTTCTAGAGCTTATTCTCTTGCTAGCAAGACAGATGCCTTCAAGTTTTGTACCATTTCAAGATCTCTGCAATTTCTTCTAAAGTTGTTGGAAAGCTTAAAAGGTTTTAGATCAGCCTTCTTCAAGTGGTGCCCTGAAGATGTATTGGGTCTATAAATCTCATCATCCTCATCCAAGGCTGCACTGAGGAAGCTTAGGGTTCTAGTGTAAAATCTATGGAGAGTGCCAGATTGTGAGCTGCTGCAAAGTTTTTATGCTAGAATATTATGTAAAATTCTAGAACATGCTTGAATGATCAAAGGCCCTGGTTGATGGTCAGAGTTCTGAACTGCAGTTGTATATACCTGAGTTATTGCTTGGAAGAAACAGCTTAAAGCAATGAGAAAGTTATGTGGGCACTTTTTAGATCATGAAGATTCAGTTGAAAGGAATGAAAGAAAGCATATGGTCTTAGAGGGGTTGACCTGGACTACAAACAAGACCTGAATGGTGAATCCTATCCATTGTGAATTCTCAATATTATATATAATTTAATTTGTTTGGTTCCTTCCCTAGTCATATACTATTATTGCCACCGTATATTTAACACAAGTTTCTCATTCTCATTTTGTTTTGCTTTTTTTTTTTTACTTTATGGTTTTCTTTGCAGACAACTCGTGGTGAATTTGACTCCAGTGAGTATGAAGTTAGAAGACGCTATCAGGACTTTCTTTGGTTGAAAGGAAGACTTGAAGAAGCGCATCCAACACTTATTATTCCTGTAAGACTTTTTATTGACTTGCATAGAAAGTTGGGTTACAGCAAGGAGATAGAGTGCTAAAATTGGCAATGGCAGACTACCAGAGAACAGAGTTTGAGGGCTGTTTCCCTATTGCGTTCATTATAATGAGGCAGCCTAGCTTTTGTAAAGTGAATGATGGAATCATGCCGTTTTATTCCAGTCATTTTCTGAATCTTGCCCCCAAATGAGACAAAGTTGCTAAAGTCAAAATGTGGATATGTTAACAAAGATTTCTCTCTACCCACCTTCTCTATTAACTTTTGTGCCGATAAAGAAAGAGTTGTGAGTCATTCCATTTTAAAGCATAGTATGCATAGAAATTGTATTTTTAGAGTTGCGGTTTGGGTGTATATGCATTAATGCACCTTAATTAGTTTCATTCTTCCACTTCTTCCTTTATTTAGCCGTTGCCTGAAAAATTCATAATGAAAGGAGTTGTGGAACGATTTAATGAAGAATTCATTGAAACAAGAAGGAAAGCTTTGCATAAGTTTTTAAACCGGATTGCTGATCATCCTACTTTAACTTTTAATGAGGACTTCAAAATTTTCCTTACTGCACAAGCAGAGGTAATGAAACCTTCAGATATTTTTCTGATACAATAGGAGCTGCCATGTCTAAGCAAAATAGGATACAAATTGGGTTAAGGTAAGTTTTTTTTTACTGTAGTCCCAGACACATACCTCATGCAAATGAATTCATTAGTCTAAAAACAACAACACTGAAACCTTTTGTATGTTGATACAAAAATCTTTGAGTCAGACATGAAGAAAATGAAACCATTAAACATACATAAATTACATAATGCAAAACAACTGTTTCACTCTGATTTCTTAGCTAGCATTAATTTTTATTAACCCATATTTTATTTTATTACTGAGTTGTTTTTTCCAAGTTTATATATAGTATTAGCTCAGTGATGGCGAACCTTTTTGGCACTGAGTGCCCAAACTGGAACACGCATGTGTACACCAGAACACCAGAAACCAAAAACCAGCTGGCTGGTGTGCATGTGCATGCCAGCCAGCTGGTCTTTGTTTGCGCCGGAGCACTGGAAACCTGAAGACCAACTGGCCAGCATGCGCATGTGTGCCGACCAGCTGGTCTTCAGGTTTCCAGTGCATGCAAATACCATTTGGCCGGTGTACATGCACAAGCTGGAAACCAGAAGATCAGCTGGTGATGGCTCACGTGCCCACGGAGAGGGCTCTGGGTGCCACTTCTGGCATGCGTGCCATAGGTTTGCCATCACGGGACTAGCTCTATACCCGTGCTTCGCTATGAAACTATGTAATCAGGCTTAGTTTTGGGGGAGGAAAATAAGGGGAAAAAAATCATGCCTCTGCCTACCAGTATCCATCGGTATTCATCTGGCTAGCATCCTGTCAGTGTGTGAGAGAGTTGAGGGCTGTTTGGAAACTGAAGCAGTCTTTGCTGTGTGAGCAAGGAGTCTGGGTGTAGCTAAGCTCAACTCGTACTAAAGTTGCTTGCTACTCAAAAACTGAAACTCCTCTGTTTGTATTTTGCATTTCGAACAGATTTCTTTTCAGGTGGGGAGGGGGAATAGAACTCCTTAGCATCAGAGTGTGTTAATAATAATATACGAAATACTAATGCTCTGATGGTCATTTCAGATAAATCCTTTCTTAGTGAGCACCTAGGAGCCAAGAGGAACATACATGCCAAATTTCAAGTTTGTAGGCTTTATGGTTCTGGAGATTTTGTGATGATGCATGAGTCGTATTTCGCTTTTTTATATATATAGATGGTGCTAACTAGGAAACCCATCCCACTAAGAGCTGCCCAAATACTCTCCTTGCAAAGATCTTCCCTTTAGTTTTTCCCTTCTCACTTTCTTCTTTCTCCTTGACTGGTAGAATCCATTTGGTTTTTTACTTAGATTTTTAACCTGCCTTTTCTTTCATGTACAGGTAGTCTTTGACTAACAAGAGTTAATTTAGTGACCATTCGCAGTTACAACAGCACTGAAAAAAGTGGCTTATAACCATTTTTCACACTTATGACCTTTGCAGTATCCCCATGGTTACGTGATCAAAATTCAGACGCTTGACAACTGACTCATACTTACCATGGTTGCAGAGTCCTGGTATCATGTGATTCACCTTTTGTGACCTAACAAGCAAAAATGAAGGGCGAAGCCAGATTCATTTAATAACCATTTGCTAACTTAACAACTGCAAAGATTCACTTAACAACTGTGGCATGAAAGGTCATAAAATGGAGCAAATCTCTCACTTAGCAACATAAATTTTAGGCTCAATTGTAGTCGTAGGTTGAGGACTACCTGTATACTTTCAGGGGGTGAAATTACCAATATTGCTTCTTCCTTCTATTTTCCCCACAACAACAATTCTGAGATATGAATTGAACTGAGTGACCGTAAGTCACCCAACTGGCCTTCATAGCTGAAGGAAGACTGGAAATCACCGTTTCATGGTTTCTATGCCAGCACCTTCACCACTACACCAAATTTACCCTCTTTCCTCCCTTGTTGCTATTTTCCCCTCCTGGCCTATATTCTCACAAGGGGTTGGCCAGAAGCTCAATACAGTCAAAATGGAAAACAGTGGCTGTGTTTACATGTAACACGAAGGCAGGTTATGGCATTAGAGTCATGAGCTGCATTTATGCACTCAGCTTTCAGTGTAGTTTCAGGTATTGCGATGGAACAGTGATGGCGAATCTTTTTCTTGTGGTGTGCCAAAAGTGCGCGCATGCCAGCACCCACAATGCAATGCACCCCACTGCGTATGTACGTGCAAACCCCCCGCTGTTCCCCTTATCTGCACTGCGCATGCACACGCCTCCCCGCTGATTTTTGGCCGGTTTGAGGTCTTTTTTGGCCTCCCAGAGGCTCTGTGTCATATGCATAATTATGTATTTATTTATATTTTTGTCATGTTTATGTAGTGTATATTTGGAGGTGGTGACCCTTTGAGAGCTGTATGCAACAGAATTTCAGTTTTAATGTATGCTGATTACTGTATTTTTAAAGTGACAAAGTTATTCAAAGTTGGTGAAGCACATAGGCCTGCTATGTGTGACCTCCGTATTGTTTGAGATTGTGCTAGGGGTTTTGCTGTGGAGGTGGGCTTTCATTCCATTAAATCGATTGTACAATAAGAGCCATTGATCCATCTTGAAATTGGATTTCCTCCTTTAATTTTTAGGAACTTTCATCTCACCGGAAGCAGGGCCCTGGCTTACTTAGCAGAATGGGACAAACAGTCAAGGCAGTGGCTTCATCGATGCGTGGCAGTGCTGTGAAAAACCGCCCGGAAATATTTACAGAAATGAGTGATTACGTGGATGTGTTTAACCAGAAAATCAATCTATTGAACAAAATCTCCCACCGAGTTTACAAAGAAAAAAAAGGTTAGTGAAGGAGGGAGAGGGGGGAAGGCAAAATTAATCCTGGGATATAGATTGACCATGTTTCCCCCTGTCAAATTTTAGAACTTTATAGCAAAACAAGATAAACCTATACCTTTTTTTTCCTCCACCATTTGGCGCACTTCACAAATGGAAAATCACAAGGAATACTTTTTCTCTGTGAAATAATTCCTGCAGAACCATTGGATTTTAATAGCTTTGACACTGACATCTTAAAAATGGAAGAAGTTAGCAGCTGCTCCTGTAAGTCCTGAACTTGTGTGTAAGGATGGAAGTTAGGATCACCCTTAACCCTCATAGCTATTTGCTGTCCCAGGCAGATACATCTCTCACACCAATTCATCTAATGCCCATTCGCCTGGCTACTTGGCTAATCACTCAGAGCTTTTTTTAAAAAAAGAAAGAAAGAAAGAAAGAAAGAAAGAAAGAAAGAAAGAAAGAAAGAAAGAAAGAAAGAAAGAAAGAAAGAAAGAAAGAAAGAAAGAAAGAAAGAAAGAAAAGGGGATTGTCAGCTCCAGTGGGGAGAGCAATTAAGAATATGGGTGATATTTTCAGAAAGATACATGGCCAACTGCATGGATTAACTTGGCCTTGTTTTCCAATCTGTTTCCCAAGCCGCTGAATGTTAAAATCCATCGATATAATTTTTCTCCCTAAAAGGACAACGTTTAAGAGGATTGCAGCTTGGGGAAAAAAAGAATTGGCTTTTCTTTCGTTATGTGTTGTAGCCCCCAGAAAAATCCACCCACCTACCAGATTGCTTTTTAGATTACAGGTTTCAGATTTAAAATTTTAGGCTGGTGCCAGTAAAAGGAAGTTTCCTAAAGAAAAATGCTGTATTTGTGTGAGTAAACAAGGGAGCAGGTGGATTTTCAGCACAGAAATGAAGCAGAAGATGCTTAATTTTCTCTTCCCTTAACACTGAGATCCCCTAAATATTCCTTACAATTCCTTACATGGTAATTAAGCTTAGGGAGAAAAAAACACAGTTTCTAATGATGCCAAATGGATAGTATTTTCAATTCTTAATTGCCAGGAAGAGGGTTGTTGCCTTGTAGTTATATCCACATGCATGTAGCAATTATATACATTGCCTTCAGCCTGTGAATAAAAAGCCAATATATACAACTAAAGAATAAGTAAAGTAAATTTTAAGAAGGAAAATATTGAGAGCAATGTATAAGAAGTTTTTCCAGAAAGTGACCTTGCATTTTGTCCATGGTCAAAGGCACGGTGTCCTTTTTTTTTTTTTAAAAAAAAAAAGCTTTTTTTGTTAAAAAAATTAACAGATGGTTCAGGACTACTGTATCATTAAAAGCCATCCCTCTCAGGAAAAAGCATTTTACCAGGCTCGGAGCAATAATCGTGCCAATGGTTTAACAAGAAAAAGTTGTTTTCTGAATTCTGAGCTGTGGAGAAACCTGTGGCACAGAGGCCACACTCACAGTGTAAGGACTTGGCAGTCAGCCTTGTCAATCCTGGAAAAGGGGAGGGGAAATAGTGCCCGGAGGTTGTTATGGAAGCCAATATGAGATACAAAAAGGCAATCCAGGAGTTCTGTAGGATCTTAAGGGCAAATTAACAGGGTTATCAGTGCATACATTTTTTTGTGAGCAGGTTTTTATTTTGGGTACATGAATGATGTTAAATGTTCTGTCTGCATACCCTTAATATAGCTCCTTTAAATAATTTTTTTATCATTTATATACTGTTTTTCAGATTTTTTAAAAAGTGCTTCAGGCACAATATTTTAATAATTCTTAAAATGGATTTTATATAGCAATTCAAATTCTGGGCTACTAGCATTTCCGTAGTTCATAATACATTTTGAATGCAAAAGCAAAAGGTTTTTTTTAAAATGTAAAGCTGACTTAAACTTGCATCCATATGTTTAATTATCCTTAAATGGAAATCTGTTGCTAACTGATGTTTTGGTAAGATGGCCCTAAATTTCTTAATTCATTCATTCAATTTACGCTGCCTGGTGGCAACTCTAGGTGGCTTAGAATCATTACAAATCAATAGAAATGTTAAAACAATAAATAGTGACATTAAATTAGTTAAAATAGACAAAGATGTGAAGGAAGGGAGAAAAATGCAGGTAATCTTCACTTAATGACCAAAATTAGGACTGGAACTCTGTTGCTAAGCAGTGCAGTTGTTGAGTGAAATATCCTGTGACTGTACCAGACTTAAAACAACTGTTTAGCTGTAGTCATTAAGCAAACTATCCAGGTCATTAAGTGAGACATTTTGTTAAAACAATTTTATTGTTTTTTTAACAAACAAACAAACAGACAAAACATAAACATTTTGTGATCATAATTTGTGATTTTACTACCAACTTTTCCATTAACTTTGCTTGCTGTGAAGCCCACAAATGGTGATCACATGATTACAGACTGCTGTGACATTAATAAATGCGTACCAATTGTGAAGTGTCTACATCACAGTTTCCTGACCCTGGGTCACTGTGATAGTTGTAAGTTTGAGGGCCTGTCATAAAGATACTTCGTCATCACCAATGTAACTTCAAACATTTGCTAAACAAGACCTGTACCTGTCTCTACTATTGAACTCTGATTCCACATGAAGAGCCGTGGTGGCACAGAGGTTAGAATGCAGTACTGCCAGCTACTTCTCCTTGCTGCCAGCTGTCAACAGTTCAATTCTGACCTGCTCAAGGTTGACTCAGCCTTCCAAGGTCGGTAAAATGAGAACTCAGATTGTTGGGAGCAATAGGCTGACTCTGTAAACCGCTTAGCTGTAAAGCAGTATATAAGTCTAAGTGCCATTGCTACTGCTATATGCCAGAATTTCAGATTATAGTGCAGATAGCCTTGACGTACGAACACAATTGAGCCCAAAATTTCTATCGTGAGTGAGACATTTGTTAAGTGAGCTTTGCCCCGTTTAACAACCTTTCTTGCCACCGTTGTTAGGTGAATTAATGCAGTTGATAAGAGAGTAACCCGGCTGTTAAGTGAATCTGGCTTCCCTGTTGAGTTTACTTGTCAAAAGGTTGTAAAAGTTGGTCACATGACCTGGGGACCCAAGTATGGTCCTAAGCGTGAGCCAGTTGCCAAGCACCTGAATTTTGATCACATGACGATGATCATGGGGATGCTACAAAGGTGGTGACTCTGAAAAATGGTCATATGTTTTTTCAGTGCCATTGTAATGTTGAATGGTCATTAAAAGAACTGTTATAAGTTCTGTATTCTTCAGAAAGAGCTTCTGTTTAAAGCACTGTTTATTTATGATAATTGCTTGGGAGATTGTTTATGAAGTTCTGAGTGTATTCCCCCCCCCTTTTTTTTTCCCAAGACTATTTTAATGAAATGAAGGAATTTGGTCCAATTCACACACTCTGGTCTGCTTCGGAAGAAGATCTGGAAGATACATTAAAAGGAATGGCTACAGGCATCGACCAGTGTTGCAAAGCTGCAGACAAATGGATGGTGGCTCTGTCCGAAAGCTTTTTCCCTGTTATAAATGAATATTTGCTTTATAATGAAATATTGATGGTAAGTTGGGTTGGAAGCTCTTAAACAGCTCAGTTTCCTCTGATGTCATTGATGCAATGGATGTTCTCATGAGATGCCGGTTGCTTTCTTAGTCGGGCTAATAGTGCAGCCCTGCAAGAAAGGGTTATGTTGTATTTTATTTTCCTGCATTGATGCCTGTGTACCTTCCTGCAAAATACACCTTTTTCTTCTCTTAACTATACATGATTTATGGATCCCTAGAGAGAAAATGGCAAGAAGGCGAGAAAGAGCCATTATTATAAAGCTAGTTAGTTTGAGGGAGGTGTGTGATGACCCGGGGCATGGCAGAAAAGGAACAAAGTCACAAAAGTAGGTAAAGTCCCTTTAATACCTCC
The DNA here is from genome assembly GCF_049901715.1 of Pseudonaja textilis. Taxonomy (NCBI): domain Eukaryota; kingdom Metazoa; phylum Chordata; class Lepidosauria; order Squamata; family Elapidae; genus Pseudonaja; species Pseudonaja textilis. The sequence continues at coordinate 78,755,136 of NC_141992.1, read as the reverse complement.
AACTTGGCCCCCAATGTCCAGTTATCTTCGGCTGGAGAAAAACCTCTCCCAAGAACAGTCTTTAAAGGGAAGAAATTCAGTCTGAACCCAAAGTACATATAAATTATAAATAAAAACCAACACAAACCACACTGCAGTAATTAATGAGACAGGGCGGGATAACGAGTTGCAGACTTCAAAAGATAACAAAACACACACAGTTGGGAGGACGCCAGAACCCAGATAAGACGTGACAAACAAAGATAATTCACGCTTTGCTTCCAGCAAGGTGCTGTGCGCAAACGCCCTTTTAAAATCCTGTTTTCCCAGCTGCAGCTAATGAAGGGAATCAAGGCCCTTTTCTCCCAAGTAACTCACATTGCTCCCTTTTCCGTTCCTTCCTGAGTGCCCTAGGATGAAGAGGGGGTGGCCCTGGGTCTTCCTCTGAATGCCCAGCCGGACTGTGCCCTTCCCCAGTTTCTTCCACAGCCACCGGAACCACACTCCCACCTCCTGTCAGCTGCTCAACCTCCCCCTCAGAATCAGATTCCAAAGGGCATGACAAGGTGTATCAATGATTGTTTTGCAAGTAGCAAGGATTGTTTTAACAATAGAATATTACAGGTTTCCAGAGTATATAAGTCTTCACGTTTGAACTCCCTTCTGCATGAGATGGCTAGGTAACTATGTTTGAAAAGACGGAATTCCATTTGAATTGAGGGACATTTTAACTCACAGAAAGAATATCTCTAGACATTTGTAGTTTCAAAGTACGTTATAAACAATGTTGGGATTCAAATAATTTTAACAACTGTTTCGCCCAGGATCAGATTGGCTGTCTTGGGAGGTGTGGCCCATCCCCATCCTCCGGCTCTGCCGCACATGCGGGACGAGCCTCCCACGATTGCCAACCTGACCCAGGGCAAACCGGTTGTTAAATTACCTCCACCCCCACCCCCACTATTACAGTGAATCCTGGGCACTGCACTGCAATGGAGAAATGGGAAACGTAGCGGCCAGCCTGAGGGAAGAAGGAAGAGCAGGGAGAAAAAAGAGGAAAAGTGGCCTTCTCCTTCCCTCACACCGGCCACTCCATTGTCCGTTTCTCCATTTCAGCACAGCACTCAGGATCCACTTTGATAGTGGGGGATGGGGGTGGAGGGGATGTAATTTTTAACAAGTGGTTTGCTTGAACCGGTGCAAACCGGCTGAATCCCACCACTGGTTATAAACCTACTTTTGTATGGGTCTCTACAAGGAATGCAGTTTTTCATAGTTCCTCAGTTCAGTGAGAAATAAGTAAAAGAAATCCAGATGGAAAGACTCCGTAGCAGATTTTTTTTAAAGTCTACAATGGCTCAGCATCCCTCCTACTCCCAGACCTGGGGAAATAGGTAGAGTTTCAGCAACTTTCTGAGTATCATTTGGTGGGAACAGCCGTATGGATCTCTGATGGGATGCTCTTCCATGGTGGGCAACATGACAGAAAGTAAATAACATACAGGATAAGCAGCAGCTAATGGAGATACAGTGGTCCTTCAGATACAGGGTCCTTAAGGCCCTGTGGGATACACTTGAAAAATTTGTTTAATAGATAACTGACAGAAGTATTACTATTGCCCTGGTTCAGCTGTCGTGTGCATGGTGACTTAGTTCAGCAAATAGAAATGACCACGTTTAGGAGACATTTTCAGTTGACATTTAGATAATGCAATAAAATTCCTTCACCCAAACAGTTCTCCTAATGAAGACTGCAGAAGCCTACTGAGATTAGGAGAGTCAGACAGGAAGAGGAATGCAGAGGTTGATTTCGGGTCATATTCTGTACGGCTTCTACTACAGGATGGAGGATAGGTGGGCAAACCAAGGGGAACAGCAGAATGTCAGTAGTTTCAATAGGACTTTACCAAAAGAGCCACCTTATGGAGGAGACTTGGTGGAAACCATCTCGGGATGAGTTGAACAAAGTCCAAAGAAACATCTGTGTGGCCCATTAGAATTAAATTTGATGGGACCCCTACCTTGTGCCAGGTTGTCTGATTAATTGCAGGGAATGTGAGATGAGAAATTAAAGGATGTTATTGCATTTGTTAGACCCTTAAACTCCCCCTCAGCCACACAATTAGGCTGCATTTGGTGCAGGCAGGGGGTGGCTCATCCTTCCATTAACACAGCTTCTCAGTTTCATTTCTTTTCCATTCTATTCTGTTGACAGCTGCAAGGCTTGCATTCAGCTGTAGGTTCTCATAGTGGGGAGCAGGCAGTAGCACTCATTTAATAAATGTCATTTTTCCTTCAGAAGGAAGGGGGGGGGGAAGCACAGCTCTTTATGGACCCACTTGTACCAATGCGACAATAAAGCTTTTAGCCTCTCCTATCAAGCAGACAGAAAATGACATCCAGGAAAGCTCAGAAACTTAGTGTTACATATAAGAGAGTTGTGGACCCCAAATCTCTTTCTTCCCCATTTTGACTCTAACACAAGCCAAGAGTTCTCAGGATTACTTGTTGAAAATTTCTGATGCATTTCTTTCTGTTATTTCATATTTCAGGGTGTTCTGAAAAGAAGGGACCAGATCCAAGCAGAACTGGATTCCAAAACGGATGCTATGTATAATAAAAAGGCTGAAAATGGCCTGGTAAGCAATTGAAAATAAAATGGCAAATTTTTATTGCTATAATCAAATCTAGATTATACCGCAGGTTATTGTCACTTTCCCCTATGTGTTATATTCCCATTGTGCTCTTTATGAGCTACTCAAGGCTGCTATCCTTTTGGCAGATTTGTAGGTACATGAAGAAAGTCAACCTTGAATGTTACCCTACGAGTACAAAAAGCTGTACAGAGACAGAATGTGGAGTTGAGTAATGTACGTGTTCTGAAAAAGCAGTTGGCAGAGTCCTCAGCCCACACTCTGGATTGCTTTGGAGGAAAGATGGAAGACCATCTGTTAAATATTCCTCTGCCCACAACATTCTCTGTACTGATAAAATGTGCAGTTATAGGATAGGGTTGGCTTAGTCCCTGTCACAAGGCACCCACAGAAATGGCTGCTGCTGTCAAAATGACAAAAACAGCATCATGTTTCAAGCTTTTACAACAATTTGGTGCATCATCCAACATTGCGGTGTATATTAACAAAAGAGTTGGGGACATCATAATATTGCTGAAAGCAGTTTAACCCCTCACAAGCCTCCACTCCGAATTGTAAGTATGAGAATTTATTGAGGCATGCTACGTGATGCTAGATTTCTCAGTGATAATACCAGGCAGTCCTTGACTTACGGTCTTTTAAGAATCTTTTCCAGTCACAGCAGCTCAGAAAGGGTGTTTTACAATAAGGTTGCAGGAAGGTTGAAAGCTGCTGCCACCTGCTGAAGGATTTTCACTCCTCTCCGTGCACCAGAGTGGAGGAAAGTCAGGCTGAAAAAAACAAAAGGATTCAGGACCCATTTTGTTTCTCCAGCCCAGCATGGGAGTTCCCTTCTCCCCACTTGTCAGAACGGACAAGAGGAAGCAATGTTTCACATAGCAAATTAATGTATAGGTTTTTTACCCTAAGACCATGATGACGAACCTATGGCACGCAGAGCCACTTCTGCCGGCACGCAGGAGGTCGCCCGGAAGAGCTCCACTGCGCATGTGCACGTGCGCCCCGCCAGCCAGCTGATTGTCGAGTATCTGCTGCACATGTGCGGGGAGATGCATGTGGGGTAGATATGCACACATGCGCAGAGCCGTATGATGCAGGGGGGTTGTGCGTGCATGCGCAGAGGCACGCAGTGCGCATGCAGGGGCTCATACATGCGCAGGGACGGAGGGAGTCACGCATGCATTGCATCATGGGTGCAAGCACGCAAGCGGACTTTTGGCACACAACGTGGAAAAGGTCAGCCATCACTGCCCTAAGATATGGTTATAGCTACTACCTTGATTGAAAAGTTTTGAAAAGGAGGTCTAATAAATTCTTAGCTGACAGGTCTAGGAAGGGCTGTTGGGCTTAAAGTCTCAATTGAATTTCTAGTTTCTGGACAGAGCATATATCTGACAAGGCAAAAATAACTCATCAACAACTATAAAGGATCCAAATGACAGCTTGATTGATCCAAAGTTTGCAGACGATAGTAAGTCTCTTGCATATAGAAGTGCCAAGAGACACAAGGTCACATAGATCTTATTAAGGAAGTTGATGAAAGATAGTTCAAGCATTCCCACATACATTCATTTGATTGATGAATTCTTTTAGAAGGCTGCCCAACTCCATAACATCCTGGTCATCGTACAATATTAACAGTACTAGAAAAAAAAAAGGGAGGGGGGAGGCAAGAAAAAATGTAGGTACTGAAAAAGAAAATAATTAGTTCACAGGAAATTATTTTTCTGTATGTGGTTTTTTTTTTTCTCACTTTTACCAGATATAGTGAGAATTGCTTTACAACTTATATGAAACCCAAGGGAGATACAGGTATCTCTCATGGTATCAAAACATTTCTGGAAAGAAAACATAGCAATTTGTGATGACCAAGTTGAGCTAGGGCTTTCAATGTTATTCTAAAACGTGGACCTAGCCAATAAAAACAAGAAAATACAGCAGCAAATGTCTTTGAACTTTGCCCTACCCCGAGGCATGGACTTTGTATTTATTAGCCACTAACAGCTCAGATTGCCATAATAAAAAGAAAAATCGGTTCTGAAGGATATTGCAGGAGAGGCAGAGAGGAAAGCATTTAAGAATTTAAAAGAAAAATGCAGCAATATATTACTATAGTTATATACATTGAAACGAATACTAATACCCAAAATTGATAAGCTCAATTTGGACAATTAATGTAAAGCAGATACAAAAAAAGAAACTAATTTTTGATCATAAACATGTTATTTCAGGATCAGTTGTCATCTAAGCTTTTTGCTTAGATTAATTTGCTTAGGTTAATTTTGCTCAATTAATCTGGTAATTAAAGACATAAAGATAGTTAAGTATAATTGAAATTCCTAACTGGCAAACTATAACCAAAACCCTGTTATATAACGGGGCCGCAGTGCCTCGTGTGGGTAGGATCCACTTCAGCAGTTCAAAACCCAAGAGAAGCTGCATGATGGAATGAGCTCCTAACAATTTGAAAGCATCTAGCCCTGTTTTGTCACTTCCTGTTTTCCCCCAAAAAATGGAAGTGACAAAATGGGGCTACATTTTGGCCTGCAAAGCTTGTAGAAGCCTGCGGAAGCCTTCTTCTAGCCTTTGGGAGGCCAAAAAAGGCCTCAAACCAGACGAAAATATAGCTGTGAGATGTGCACATGTGCAGTGAGGTAAGTTTGCCTGCAGCTAGCGTGCCGGCACAAATGGGTCTGCGTGCCAACTGTGGCACCCGTGCCATAGGTTCGTCATCACAAACCTAAGCTAAGTCAATGGGAAAGCCAGATTCACTTAACAATGGTGTTGCTAACATCAATTGCAGTGATTCACTTAACAACTGTGGCAAGAAGATCGTAAGATGGGGCAAAACTCAACAAATGTCTCACTTAACAACAGAAATTTTGGTCTCAATTATGGTTGTAAGTCGAGGACTACCTGTAGAAGATGATGCTTTTCTCCATATTGCGTATGAGAAGTTTGCAGCCCCTTACAAGATAAAAGATGTGAAGATGGGAATATACTTTTATTGATCCCTCCATTCTGAATCTTCCCCTTTCCCTTACTTAGACTGCTCTCTGGTTGGTCTTTATGAATTCTACACAACTGTCCAGTTGAGTTCACCTCTGAAACTGAGACCTAGAAATCAAGTTGACAGTGAATGACACGGCCCCAAATTTTATTTGAAGAGCATTTGTGCAAAACAAACAGAATTGCAAAGATGAAAATGCATTGTCTTTGAATTGGACGTAAAATTGACCCTATGGAGAGTACAACTATGATTTCTAACAAAGCAGTTCTGATTAGAGTTGTCGTGGAAGAAATGCAATAGCTGTATTCTTGAAGTCTATAATATGGGTTTATTTTCAGGATACCCCTTTTAGGATCTTTTGTCTGCTGTCTTCTTTCTTTCTTTCTTTCTTTCTTTCTTTCTTTCTTTCTTTCTTTCTTTCTTTCTTTCTTTCTTTCTTTCTTTATACTTGCAAAGTGTTAACATTGATAGACTATTGAATTTGGATCAGAGATATAGTTCAGAATCTTGGCTCAGACATGGAAGTTTGGAAGTAATCACAGGATAATCACAGGAGGCTGAATCAAATTTTTAGTATCGCTCATAATTTCTGGAATGAATTAGTGGTATGATTTGCACACAATAGAATGCCATAATAGTTTTACATATACTGTATCACTAGACCTAGAGATCACAGTTATGGTATAATTGGACTGAAATCAAATGAACTCTGTTGTTTCAGATGAAATGGCATTTGGCATAATGTAAGAGTGACTGACAAATTATTTGCAGATTACACTTTTAAAGAATTGTTTTTTATTTATAAAATCTATATGCCATCCATCTCATTGTAAGGTGTGTAAGTCACTGTGCACCTTACAACCAATAAACAGCTAAATACAGTATAAATATAATTAAAATTAAGGGTTATATAAAAGCAAAGACCACTTGGACGGATAACACAAAAGTGAGGTTTTCTTATTCCATCAACCACCTCAAGCAAGGAGCGCCTTCAACGGGGCCCCAAGGCAACTGGCCAAACTAGAAGGCCAGGATTACAAACAAATCCCATCTCTGATGGTAGAATGTTCCATAGGCCGGAGCCACAGCAGAAAAGACTCTCCTTGACCCCTGCAGCTGAAATTCCTTAACATATGTAGTCCACAGGAAGCTTCTTCTGTTGAAGGGAGTCTCATTGGAACAAGATGGCACCACAGATATCCTGGGCCATGCCATAAAGCGCTTTAAAGGTAATGACCATTACCTTGAGTTGGACTGAGAAGTAAACTTGTAACCAATGTAGCTCACGCAATAGCAGTATTATATACATCTCCTCCAGAATAGTCCATTGCCACTGCATTCTATACTAGCTGTAGCTTCCAAATACTTTTCAAACGTAGCCCCGTGTGGAGCACATTGCAGATGGACAGAGCATGGATGTCCTTCCTGCAAGGACCATGTAATCTGAAATTCAACAAAAGGATACATCACAAGGAGAGTCCGATCTAGACAGGCTAAACAGAAAAGCTACGTTTATTTCATTCTGGAGCCATTCCTCCAAGCCAGTGAAGAAACCAGAGATGCTCAAAGGGCTTGGTCATGCAGCTCTTTCCCCCAACCCTGATCATGCCCAGAAAATTTCAGACCCCAAAGATCTCATCAGGTCTTCAAAGATGCCTTGAGCAGTAAATCCAAAGGAGATTTAAGAACAATAAACTACATTGTACAAGTACAGGTAAAGTAGGCAGTTGGGAAGTACGAGATTTTAAAAGAGGCTTCCACCTTCATACTGGGGAAAGCTAACCTGCTCAATTTTTGACAAGTCCTGTTGCTCTTAAAAGCCAGGAACCCTGCCAGGAAACAAACAAACAATCTCTACAGGGATTCGCTGTTGCCCTTTCTGAACTAAGAGTGCCTCTACAAAAGAAATAACACTCCACTGCAGCTGCAAACAATAGGAGGTAGTCAATAGCAATAGGTAAGCAGTCTCAGGAAATCTCGTCAAGCATTACAGATCTGCTTAGTGATAGATCATTGATAAACTTCTAAGGAACCCCACAGTTTCCCAGAGGAAAATAGGTTGGAGAAAAGGAGACCCGACTTCCTTCTTGGAACGGAGCAAGATCCTTGTAACGATGCTATTAACGTTCCTTTCCTGATGTTGATATTATCTCCAAACTTGACTTTCGTCTAATGTGGGTTTTGTTTTGTTTTTTAGTTGCCTGAAGAGATTGGAAAACTAGAAGATAAATTAGAGTGTGCCAATAACGCTCTGCAAGCGGATTGGGATAGATGGAAGCACAGCCTGCGTCTCGATATGAAAGCAGCATTTGGCACTATGGCAGAAAATAATCTCCGCTATTATGAAGAGGTAAAACAGCTTTTTAAAAACGATAGCCAATTGTGTGATGTCTTTATATGGTTTGCTTCTAAAAAGAAGCATTTAAAAATAGAGTTGTTTCTTTTGTGTTCTTAGATGCACTTCAGAGTCAGCTGTATGCACACACGCAAACACATATTGCTTTTAAGATCTCCATCAACAGAGGGCAGTCTTGATTTAAAAAGCACAAAGCATCTTTATTTATATATTTAATTCTTTGCTTAATTCAAGGAAGCTTCAGGATAGGAGAGTTTTGCTTTCTCGGGCTGTGGAAGAAAAGACTGCCAGATCTGATCAGCAGATTAATCCCCTATCTCTTTAAAAGATGAGTCAGAGGGGCAATTTTGAATCAATAGAGACATATTTTAATCAGCATTAAAATTAGAAAGTAGCCTGAAGATTGAAAGTAGAGCTGTCATCTGCCTTGCCCTCATATTATCAAGCTAATCAAGTCTTGTTGGTGCTTAATCTCCTCACAAAGTAACATTTCCAAAATACTGAAGGATAAGCAGTTTTCAAGTCAGCAAGGGTATATAAATGAGAGATACGCTACTTTGATTTCCTTGAAAGCAATGTTTGCACAGACATTGTCTATAAACCAGCAATCTGGGTTATTGGGAACAAGCTATGTGTCAGTGGGACAAACAGCTGCTTTATTCACACTTTCCTGCAAAACCAACCCTTTAAACAAGCCAGAAATGAAAAGTGGCTTTTTATTCTGTACTTGTAGAGCCAATATAATGAAGATTACAGTAGAAAGGGATTATAGATCAGTTTCTAACAGTAACTATCTTAAACGGTCGACGGTAATTTTCAGTTAAATTTCATTATATTCCTAATTATGGATCCAATCCATTAAACTAAAATTTACCTCTTTGAGTATTTATTAATCCAGCGTGAAATTTTAAAAGTAAAGAGAAATTCTAAAAATAAAGAGAGGTGCTACTCTTTTTAACAAATGAAACTGAACAAATGGCAACCTCTAGTAATATCTATTGACACCCAGCTAGGTTCAGCACATTTGTATTATGCTGCAGATTTTCTGCCCTGTACTATTTATGCTCAGCAGGGTTGCTGGTATGCAACTGAATAGTTTGAACAAATGAACCCACCATACAATGTCTGAACAATCTTTCCTATTGCAAAGGCACCTAATTTTATATTATAACACATATCCTTATGGATCTTGTTAAAGAATATTGTTCTTTAACAATACTGTAGCATTTCCTCGCAGTTGAAGTTGTAACCATCTGAAACATGCTGAAAGTACACGTCTTTTCACAAGAATGTCAGTTGAAAGGCAGAGATCTGGATAATCAAAGAGTGTTTAATTATGCTGAGAAATGCATAAGGCTGAAAATCTGCTCTTGCAGATCAAAATCAAAGCATTACTCACACCAGAGGTCTTGCTGATCCTTCATATTTCCTCAGCCTCTTCCTATCCATGTGTATCTTCTCAACTGTATATTAGAGAAATGCCCCAAAGGTAATGATACAAATGTTGTGTGCTAAAAACTGTTCATGGATGTGTATTTTTTTCCTTTTTCAAGAGAAAAGATTTGCAAAACTAAGCACAGCCATTTAAGTATCTCCTTGTACTGTTGTAACTTTCCTGAGAATGCTCAACCATTCTCCTGTTTTATAATGCTACAATTACATTGTATATGGTCCTTGCCCACTTCTAACATCCATTACAATAATGTAACTACTCAAGAAAAGCAATCAGTTTTGAGCATTGCAACCACTTGTCCTCTCTTCAGTTCAGAAACCTAATGAATTCATGGCAACTATACATCTGATCACTGCACCGGATGCAAAAAATGGACTCCTATTTTTTATTCTTCTGCTATTATAATGAACTCCAAGGTGTCTGAAAAATACTGCTATATACTCCTAATATAGCAATATGAGTACTTTTTAAAGTATTTTTTTTTATTTTACTCTGAAAATTATGGTAAAACACAGGACTCCCCAAAAAGAGATTTTTTTTAACTAAAACAAAACAAAGATAGACAAAACAATAAAAGAATGTGCATTAATAAAGAGAAAAACACACACATATATATTGCCCCCACCCCCAGTTGAATAGTGATAAATATATTGGACCAATATTTGTTTTCCCCCTTGCAAAGCAGGCTCAGAATTTATAAACTTCTACCTCTACAGGTAGTCCTTACCTTTGACCACAACTGAGAGCAGAATTTCTGTTGCTAAGTCAGTTTGATCCATTTTACGACCTTTCTTGCAACAGTTGTTAAGTGAATCACTGCAGTTGTTAAGGTACTAACATGGTGGTTAAATCTGGCTTCCCCATTGACTTTGCTTGTTAGAAGGTCACAAAAGGTGATCACATGATCCTGGGACCGTGGGACACTGCAACCGTCATAAATATGAAACAATTACCAAGCATCTGAATTTTGATCATGTGACCATGAGGATGCGCCAACCGTGTGAAAAACTGTCATAAGTCACTTTTTTCAGTGTCCTTGCAACTTTAAACGTTCATTAAATGCAGGGTTATCAATTAAGAATTGCCTATAGTTGCAATCAATTTGACCTGTTATCTATTTACTGTATATAAAGGCAAATAGTTAACAGGTGAACCAGCAACAAAGTGAAACCTCAAAGCCTTCTGTTAACAATCTATTATTGTATTTAACTCACAGAAAATCTCCAAAGCTTCTTATCAACCATAAATCACCACAATCATTCTCCCTGATCTGTCCGGAATCAAATATCTTTGTTTGATTCTTAATAGTAAAAGATTTTGATTGAGAACTTTCCTAGCAATTGTGTTGTATTCCCCAAAATCATAAACCTCTGTTGTCAGTCCGTTTTCCTCAAAACATTCAGTCTAAATTGTTCTCCAGCTAGATATATTAAGTTTATTCCCCAAACAAAAAAAAAATGTTAAAAAGTTACGATATTTATGTAATTACTTACCAAGCGCACCTAAAATATATTGAAATAACCAAAATATCTTTACAATGCCTAAGGCATGTCACAACTTTTGAGCACTCCTAATGTTTGGAAATTGAAAGTTGAAAAATTTGACATGCCCTATAACCGCCAATCACTATCAGTCTGCTCAAGAAAGTCCAGTTCATCACTTATTAATTCTGTTAACTCCAAATCTGTAGAACCCATATCCCCTTCAGCTTTCTCCAACAAACTAGCAGTTTCCAAATCACGTTCTTTCTCCTTTAAATCTGCCAACAGCAGATTTAAATTCCAATGCATCCAGCTGATAGTTTGGTTTGGTCACAGTTGCTTGTGTCTGGATATCCTTTTTAGGTTGATGTATAACAATGCCTGTCAAACTCACGGCATTGCCTTGCTGTCACATGACATATCGCAACGTTTTTTTCCCTTTGTGGAGCTGGGGTGGGCGTGGCCTGCATGTGAGCATCCGGCCTATGGGCCGCCATTTTGATACCCCTGATCTAAAACCATTATTATTTTACCATTATTATTATTTAAACTTTTTGCCAAATGGGGGAAGGAGGGGTATTTTGAGATATTTGAGGTGAAATGTGGAGTTAGTTAAAATAGGACTGCTGCAATCAGTGTGAAATCTCAATGTGTCTTATGTAAGTATTGTTAAATTTTGATTTCAGCTGGAATAGGTTTCCTATTTTGTTTCATTCCATATTATAGGAAGACTTGTTTCAGTCGATAACTAGTTTGAGAAACATCAAATGATAGAGATGCTTTGCTTAGAGCTTAATTAGAAATTCAGCCTGAAAACACTTTACAAGAAAAGGCTTGCAAATAAGTTTATAAACATTACTAGCACACATAAAATGAAATCGTACCTGTAACTAAGAGCATTATAATCAAATGCATCAGCAGTTACCACACAGCCCTGGGAAAAATGTGCAGCTGTTTTATCTTTTGCAAACAGATGTGTGTTTGCAGTCCCAGATTCTCCAAAGCATTTGGACTTGAATCTGAACATTGTACAGCCCTAATAATTCCTTTAAGTTATATTTGCAACCTGTCAACTTGGTCCATGAATTTGAATGATTGATACATAATAGGGTAACTTTCATATGCTTGGATATGGTTAGCCCAACAGGCAGCAACTAGCAAAAATAGAATAGAATAGAATAGAATAGAATAGAATAGAGCAGAGCAGAACAGAACAGAACAGAACAGAACAGAACAGAATTCTTTATTGGCCAAGTGTGATTAGACACACAAGGAATTTGTTTTGGTGCAAATGCTCTCAGTGTACATAAAAGAAAAGATACATTCATCAAGAGTCAAGAATCATCAGGTACAACACTTAATGATAGTCATAGGGCTCAATAAGCAATCAGCTATTTAGGACAAGGAATAAAAATGCTATTACGAATAAAACAGTGAGCATGTTTTAGTCTTTGCTTATTTTATTGTGTGTTTATGCATATAGACCTCATTTCAAAGCCATTTAATCTGATAGGAACTAGCACTACAAATGTCAGAAGAGGCATAGTTCGGTTTGCAAGGTATAGGATTTATACCTGCAGAGTGTTTTCATCTCCAGATAGCAACAGCAGGGAAAATTTCAAACTCTGCACAGGATTTCCAGTGAAGAAATGGCAGAGAAGAGGTAGAGTTAGTGACTGCCACAGAATGAGGGACTCGGCGAGTAGACAAAGTCTTTATAATGTCTCTCTGGACAAGGAAAGGACTTGAGATTGCCCACAAGTGCTCCATATAGTTGCTCTTCTCAAAGAGACTGCAAGATAGCAGTCCACAGCAGGTTGGTAGTTCTGGGAGATGAGGGAATATACATTTTTGCTGAAACTTTAGCGCAGTTTCAAAATGACACTCTGCATGCTTTTTCTAATCTTTTTCAGACTGCTTTATAGGTGAACCTTTGGCTCCACAAACTTTGCAGCACTTGCTCAGTTTCTTTCAATCCTTAACAAAATATCTGATGAATTACTCTTAATCCTTAGCAAAAGAATTTTTAAATAAAAGTTTCAGGACTTAAATTCTTTTTTTAAAATAAAGAAAAAAATAGGTATGTTGCTATCAGTGATAACTTTCAATGGACCTCTGCTGATTAGGACTAAATGACAAGTATATGGAAAGAAGAGAGAGAAGTGGTTATATTTTAAGAGAAAGGGATAACTTACTAAAATTGTTTATATGTGATAAAAGCGGAAGTCAATCGTTTATATATATATCTTTCGTATATTCTCATTCCTTTTCTACTTTTTCCACTGTTTTTCTCTCCTGTACTTTTTTCTTTTTATTGTTTTGGTTAATATTAGTTTTTATCATTTTAACTGTAATTTTTTTAATAAAATTACTACAAAAAATGAGCCTCAACCCCTATGGATTACATTGAGATAGATGGCTTGAAACAAGGTAGAATGTTATCTGCCGCACTATGAGTTAGCAGGGGAAAGTGCTTTCCAAGTCTTTTACATTCTCTTTTTTTTTAAACAAAGTTTTTATTTTTTACAACAAACATACAAACAAAACATAAAAACATAAAACCCTCTTTCAATTATATACATACAGTATGTCAGTTGGTTACAATCTTTTGTGCTATCCTTTTTTTTTTTACAATTCACAAGTTATATAAATTCTCACCTTATCAATCTAGCTTCTGTTTATGTAATATCAATTATTAAACATTCATTTGACTAAACTATTTTTCCATCATTTTATATGAGATATTCTAATTTTCATTATGATTTAATCTTATACATTCATCCAATGCTTATATATTTATGTTGTATTCTATATCAATCTATTAACTTTTATTGTAAGACTTACTAATCTATTTCTTTATCATGTTTTATTGTCCAACCATTGATAAAATAAATCCCATAACATATAAAATTGTTTATCCTCTTGTGTCAATTTACTCATTTTGGCACAGTCCATGATTTTCTTAATAATTTCCTCCTGCATAGGTATTTTTTCATTTTTCCAATTCTTAGCAAATACAATTCTAGCCACTGTTAAAACATTTGCAATCAAATATTTCAAATCTTTTCAATATATTTCCGGTATAATTCCCAATAAAAATATATCAGGTTTAAAGTCTATGTGTTGTTTTGTCATTTTTTCCAACCATGTGTGGATTATAGTCCAATATCTTTTTGCATCCGAGCATGTCCACCACATATGGTAATATGAACCAGGTATCTGATGACATTTCCAACATTTATCCGATTTATTCTTGAACATCCTCGCAATTCTCATTGGGGATAAATGCCACCTGTAAAACATCTTACACAAATTTTCTTTATATGAAGTTGACATTGTCACTTTATAATTTTGAGACCACAATTTTTGCCATTTATCTAAGTCAATCCCATATCCAAAATTTTTCCCACACACAATCATTGTTTCTTTTACTTGTTCTTCCTCGAATTTAAACTCTAGCAAATGTCCATAAAATTATCTCACCATATTTAACTGTTTGTTCCTTTTTATATATTATTGGATAGGAAAAAGCTTCAATAGTAGATAACCATAGTGGAATTTTTAAATAATATTGCTTTTTTATCTTCTCCCAGTTTAGAAACAATGCTTCTCGAATATAATGTTTTCTAAAATACCCCTGGGTTTAGTTCCCTGATATCAGAGGAAGGCATGCCACCCTAACAGCAAGTCATGTCCTTCTAAATTCAAAAGTCTAGTGTTCCTAATGTTATCCACTCCTTTACCCACATCAGACTTGTCGCTTGGTAGTATAATCCCAATTGGGCAAAGCAAATCCTCCTCTTATTCTTGCATCTTGTAGCAATTTAAGTTTTATTCTCGCTTTCTTCCCCTGCCAGATGTATTTTAGCACTATTTTGTTTAAATCTTCAAAAAATTCTTTCCCTAATCTGATTGGAATTGTCTGGAATAAGTATAAGATTCTAAGCAATACATTCATCTTAATTGTAGATATTCTTCCAATCAGTGATAATTTTATCAAGTCTGTTGCAATCTGTTGTTTAAGTTTTAAGATAATTATCCTCCTTAAGTGTGCTACATCTTGGTGTTATGTGTATCCCTAAATACTTAACTTTATTTGTGACCTGGATCCCCAAAACTTCTTCCAATTCTTTCTTTCGTCTTACCAACATGTTCTTTGCTAAAAATCTTTGTTTTATCTTTATTTATTTTCAAACCTGCTAGTTTCCCATTCTCTTCTATCTTTTCTATCAGTTTAGGTGCTGACTCCAGTGGATCCTCTAATATAAATACCAGGTCATCTACAAAAGCTTGTAATTTATACTCTTCTTTTTTAATTTTCATTCCTTTTATTTCTTTTTCTTCTCTGATGTTCCTATTCAGCACTTCCAGTGTTAACACAAACAACAGAGGCGACAGTGGACAGCCTTGTCTAGTCCCTTTTCTTATATCTATAAAGTCTCTTAACTCTCCATTTATCATAACCTTTGCAGTTGGTTTATGATATATCGTTTCTATGGCTTGAGTAAAATTTTTTACCAAAGCCCATTTGGTCCAATTGTAACAGCATAAAACACCATTTCACATTATCAAAAGCTTTTTGTGCATCTAAAAACATCAGAGCCATTTGTTTTTCAGGATGTGCCTGATAGTATTCCAGTGTATCTAAAATTATTCTCGTATTATCTTTAATCTATCTCTTTGGCAGAAATCCATTTTGATCAGGGTGAATAAAATTGTTTAAGTATCTTTTCAGTCTTTCTGCCAGAATTGAAGCAAAAATTTTATAATCTGAATTTAATAGTGATATTGGTCTGTAGTTTTTAACTTGCTGTGGGTCTGTGTCCTCCTTTGGTACAAGTGTGATATATGCTTCTGGCCATGTTTTGGGTATTCTCTTCTTTGTCATAACTTCATAACTTCTAATAAGTGAAGATTCAATGTTTCCTGGAATGTCTTATAAAATTCCACTGGCAAACTGTCTGGACCTGGTGCTTTCCCAATGTTTTGCTTTTTTAAAGCTTCTGTTAATTCCATCATTGTTATGTTACTTTCTAACATTATTTCAGTATCTTTGGGTATCTGAAGCAAATTTGCTTCCTGTAAGTATTGTTGAATTCTTTCTTCCTGAACATTCTCTTGATGGTACAGTTTTCCATAATAATCTTGAGTAATTTTTTTCTGATCCACATTTTCATAGCATACATGTCCTTGTTGATTTATCCTTCTTGAGTCTCTTTCCTTTCTCAATTTATATGCTAGCCATCTGCCTGGTTTGTTTACATCTTCAAAATAGTTCTGCTTAGCATTTTTAATTTTTTGTACTATTCTTTTTCCATTAGCCCCATTTTATGTTTAGTTATGTCCATTTTAATTTTAATGTCCTTTTTTGTGAAAATTTCTGTAGTTCTTTTTCCAATTTCTTGTAGTCATCTTCCGATATTTTAAAGGTTCTTTTCTGTTTTATATTTGTTTTCCTTGTACAGTCCATTATCAAGCCTCTTGTATAAGCCTTCATCGTGTCCCATCGAGGTTCTATAATGATGTATCCTCTTTTGTGTTTTCTTTGAAGAAAAAAGTCAATTCTCTCTCAATTTTCTGTTTAAAGTCTTTTTCCTATAATATCGTATTATTTAAAGTCCATCTAGATCTCCTTTTTTGTCCTTTCCATACAAGTGTCATTGGATTGTGATCTGCCATAGGTATTTGCTTCTATTTCAATGCCTTGTATGTTAGAAAGCAATTCTATTGACATCCATATCATATCTATTCTAGACCATGATGCATGTCTATTTGAATAAAAAGTATATTGTTTATTTTCTGCATTTCTCTCTCTCCATGCATCTTTTTAAGTTTTATCACATCTACTATTCGAAAGAAGGATTTTGGCAAATGTCTTTCTAGTTTTCTTTGCTGTTTTTTGTGTTTTATAGTCCAATTTGTCATTTATTATTCTATTAAAATCTCCCATCAGACAGATATTAGCATAGTCCAGTTCAATTATTTTCTTATGTAATTGCCTGTAAAAAATATTCTTGATTATCATTTCAAGCAAAAATTGCTATTAAAAGTATCTTTAGATTATTGTCCATTGTCCATATTGTCCATCAAAATCCATCCGTCATCATCTGTATATATTTGTTCCGCAGGGATTGTATCTCTAATGTATAACACCACTCCTCTCCTTTTACACCGTGTCAATGCTGTAAATAATTTCCCTAATTTTTGTTGTTTCAATATATAATCATGTTGTTTTTTTAATATGTACTTCTTGTAAGCAGATTATATCAAATTTTAATTTCTCTAATTTATGAAATATTTTTCTTCTTTTAGTAGCTAAATTAAGTCCATTTATATTAATTGTAATCAGTTTTCTCTCATCCATTTTAGACTTTATAAGAAGGATTTGTTGCTCGATCTAGTAGAAGTTGGTTCTCGTTGCTCTCTGGGTACACCACCTAAGGCTCCTTCTTTTTCAATTACTGCTATACATTCCTCTTGAAATTCAGTTAACGACTCTTGTTTTCTTTTATCTTCCTCCCTTTCTCTAAAATATTCCAGATAGAATAACTCAGCTTTTTCAACTGTATCAATTCTGTGTCTTTGTTCCTGCCAGGTAAACATGAGACCTTCTGGTAATAGCCACCTGTAATTTCTTCCTCTCTTAGGTAACTCCTTGGTCAAGAATAAATATTCTCTTCTTATCTATCTCAGTCTTCTCGGTACCTGTTTCAGTACCACTATTTCTTTATCTTTGTACTTTAGTATTTTTTCTCTTGCCGCCTGCAGTATTTGTGATTTAATTATTTTCATATTAGTAAATCTAATATGAGCTTCTCTTGGCAGTTTATTTCTTGTATAGACACGAAAAACCTCGTCCATTCCATCCATCATCTTCTCTTTAGTTACCTCTAATGCTTCTGCCAGGATTTCTGTCATCTTTTCAGCAAGGTTTTCACCCTTTTCTTCTTCTATATTTTGAAATCTAAGATAGAATTCTGATCTATCAATTTCCCATCCCAATGATTGTGGAGATCTGCCCTTGTCTCTTTCCACTTCACTCAATCGGGTATTCATATCTCCAATCTTCTTATCTCTTTGTACATCTTGTTCTTCAATTTTCTTGATTCTATCCTCGTATTACATCATCATCTGTTGAATATTTTCAATTTTCTCATCTGCCTTTTCAGTTCTTTGCTCAATATTCTCTGTTCTTTTTTCAATATTATCTGTTTTTACTTGTATCTTTTGAATTCCTTGCATAATCATCTGCAGTGTCATTTCCTTCTCCTTCTCTTGTTGTAATCACCTGTATTGATCGTTGTCCTCCAGATGGTGAGGAGAAGAAATCAGGATTGAAGAAGCTGGGGCTGGTATCGTTCTGCTCATCTTAGAATGCTTAATAGGAAAATTGAGAAGAAAAAGCAAGAGCAGCTAACTGCCACTCCAATAAAAAATAAATAAAAGCACAAAATAAAAATAAAAAAGGGAAGGGAAAAAATCTTCAGGCACTTGAA
This sequence comes from Pseudonaja textilis, assembly GCF_049901715.1. Lineage (NCBI taxonomy): Eukaryota > Metazoa > Chordata > Lepidosauria > Squamata > Elapidae > Pseudonaja > Pseudonaja textilis. Next base: position 78,736,707 of record NC_141992.1, on the reverse strand, counting down.
TACCTTAATCCAATTGGTTCCAATTATGTAGAAAAAAAGAAAAATAATGGAAAATGGAAAAAGGATGAAAAAAAAATAGGAAAAAATTTAAAAAGACAGAAATCAGTATATTCCCCTTGCTAAAAAGGTAGAACAAAGGGAGGAGGGAGATAAAAAAAGTAGTCTTATTCCTGCATCGAAGGACTCAAGTCCAAATATAAAAATCCAACTGGGTGGGGGGAGTAGAAAAAAAAGGACTTTTACATTCTCTGTGGAACACTGATTTTTAATTAAATGAGATACAGAAGATTCTATTAACATAAGAATATGCTATGCTCCATCCGTTCAAAGGACTATCCAGTTCAACAGAGCATTTAGTCAGTTAGTTGTCTGGGTAATAATCCCTTCTTACTGATATAATCTAGTGACTGGGCTTCAGCCCAGTGCTTTGTGCAGAAAAAATAGTCTTTGTTACCCTGGAAAAAGGCCGAGATAAACAGTAGGTATCACGGTACATAAAAGGTTGCTTTCTGAAAAGATTGATCTTTTGTAACAACATCAGTGTTCCTGTGGCAACCCTTTTTTGAATGGGCAAGCCCCCATAAATCTACAGCTATTTTATTTTATTATTTATATGCTGCCCATCTCCCCTAGGATTCTAGGCGACTTACGGATAGTAAAAAGATAAATAGAAAAGCAGCTAAAAATTTAAAACCATGCAAAAAATCAGGAACCAAGAGACAAGTGGCACAATCTTCTTCCCCCATCAGTCACATCCAGTGGTGAGCCCCCATCTCGGGACCCTAAGCCAGCTGGCAAAACCAAATGTTAATACCCTGCCAAAAGGCCAAAAGGATGGGAGCAGTTTTCAAATTTGGTAGAGTATTTCACAGGGACAAGGCCACAGTGCAAAAGGCTCTTCTGCTTGACCCATCCACCAGGATTCCTTAGCAGACAGGGTCCATAGTAAGCCTCTTTTTCTGCTGCAAATGGGGCAAGCTAGTCCCAGGGACATCTATAGCATGTGCCTACCATCCCAAAACTACCCGCCTAGCAGTTGAAAAGCATGCAAGTAGATGAATAAGTACTACATGTAAGCGTGCAGGAAGGTAACAGCATTCCATGTTTAGACACACACTTTTTTGCTGTGGTGTGATGTCATGCTAGCCACATAACCACCATCTTCCAAGAGGACCCTAGTCCTCTTTGGCTTAAGAAATGGACTAGCAAGGTAAAACCTGTGGGGACACTTTTACCCCTAGCTCTTTTAAAACTTCATGGGCAGTGGAGATCCAGAAAATTGGACTAATTTTCTAAACTGTAATTAAAATATCCATGTTTGAGTGTGTTGTGTGAACACAACCATAGCAATAACTTTGATCCTCTAGCACACTGAAAATATTAAACAAAATTGGTTCCTAACATAGGCATTAAAATGAAGGAATGAGCTATCACATATGCATTTTCTGCGTCATTCCAAGACCTTTAATTACTGTAGTGTTACCATGGATTGAACTGCCAAGTATTGAGAATGCACACGGTGCAAATACAATGCTGTGTCGGCATTGTGAACCATTTCCCACACATACTGCACCAAGTATCTCTGTCCAAAACAGAAAGAAAAACAGCGAGACTTTTGAATGGGAAGAAAAAGATGAATACACAAATAACAACTGCTTGACAATCAAAAGAGTGTACTGTTCATAAAAATGTGGCGGCTGATACGATGTGAGTTTGTAACACATATCTGTGAGAAGAAAAGATGAAGTTTTATGAGGCATTCCACATCTAAATTTAATTCATTGTTTTAGTGGACAGTTCATTAATAATCATATTATCATGCTTGAAGGGATGTTCTTCTAGAGAAAGAAGAAAAACAATTTAAGGCTACATAAAATAGTATTCTTGTGTTCATGTCGGAAGCACCAAGGCTGAAAGCACCAGGTTGAAAGAACTAACCGGGTACATCACTGTTGCCTGGGGAACATCTAGTTTCATGTACCCATTAATGTACCCACTGAAGTGGTACCTATCTATCTACCTACTTCTGATTACTCACTTTCAAACTGCTAGAGCAGCAGGAGCTGGAGCAAATGACAGGCGCTCACCCTGCCACGCACATTTGGGTCTCAAACATGGGCTTGTTGATTATCAGCTTAGTTTCCCAACCATGAGCAACCGTTGTAAAGTCTGCCTCACCAGTCTTCTAAAGAAAGCAAAACTCTTGAAACAAAAGCCATTTCAAAAGGAATTTTTATTGGAAGATTGTGATAGCAAGAAGATATAGGCATGAACTAAGATTTCCCACTCAAAACATTAGATGGCAAACCTAACCATTGCAAACAGAGCCTCTCCCAAAACCTACCCCCTCATCAAGCCAATCCCGAGGTGTGAAGATGTTATGGGAAACTCAGGTCGAGAAGGTGATAAATGTTGGTCCCCAAGGCAACGCTGCTGCTCCTCTCCGTAGACAAGATAAGGCAACTGGCTCGAGGCACATTACTTTCCCCCATCCCAAAATGGGATGGTTACAGCAAGGCAAAGCAAGGAATAGAAACAGAAACCTCATACAGAGATTCCCCCCAAGCCTCCCCCGTCCTACCAGAATGACAGCGTCTCTATAGGACTCTACGCGACCTGACAATCATGCTCCTAGTAATAGTAAGTCTTAAGAATACATCTCTCTGTGTATATGGATGGGCGCCATTTCATTGGAAGATAATGCCACTGCATGAGAAAGTGTCCCAGTACGGGAATTACGCAGCACCAGAGGATTTATATGGAGGGCATCCAGTTGGTGTTTTGGGTTACTACAGTATTCCCAGGAAACAGTGCATCCAAGTTTAGCCAGTTTACTAAGTCTATTGTAATTCCTTGACTCACATCTAAGATTAGTCCCAATTCCTCAGAAGTACCATCTCAAAAAGAGATGATTAGACATGTCAAACACACGGTCTGTGGGCCACATCCGGCCAGCGATATGCTAAGGGTTATCCCACGGGGCCATCTTGGAAATGGTGAGGGACCAGTCAGTGCGGCCTCAGCCCACCCTGGCCACGTCCACCCAGTTGGCTGCAATGACCAGGCCACGCCCACCCTGACCCCCCCAAGGGCAAACAAAATCCTGATATGGCCTGCAGTGGGATTGAGTTTGACACCTGTGGCCTAGATCTTGTGTCTTAGGGTATACAAGCAATGCTGAAGCTTGCGGTATCAGATGTTATATGTTAATTTTCTATTATTGTTATTATTGTTGCCTGATTGTCTACACCCTGACCTGTAGTGCAGTGTTTCTCAACCTTGGCAAGTTTAAACTGTGGACCAACTCCCAGAATTTCCCAGTCAACTGGCTCACTTCTATTTCCCAGCTGGCTGGCTGAGGAATTCTGGGAGTTGAAGTCCACACAGCTTAAACTTGTCACAGTTGAGAAACACCACTTTAATGAATCAGCTATGCCTATTGGATTTTGGCCAATCAGATGATTAATTGCAGAAGTTATACTCAAATGCCTGAGAATTAAGCTAGTTAGAGCAGTGTACCTGAGAGAAAGGGGTTCTTTAGCAGTAGCTTCGTATTCACTTTGGCAAGAAATAAAATTACTTATTTTTCTGCTTTATGTAGGCACAGAAGCCCTTAAAAGATGAAGAAAGCTGTTGTTTTTTTAATTAAGATAAGAAAGTAACCCAAACCCATGAATAAGCTGAAACATCCATTAGTTTTGTCATGGCTAAACTGGGTGAAATCTAGAAGAAAGGGTTTTAATAAACGGTGTCCCAAAAGTGCTTTTCTCAGAGGCAACTGGACTTTCTTGATTCCTTTGAAGACATTTTGCTTCTTATCCAAGAAGCCTCTTCAGTTCTGACTGGGTGGTGGGGAATGGAAGGATTTATATTCCTTGCAGACTGCTAGTCATTTGCATTCTTTCACAGGCCACTTGAAGGTTTATCTGTGTCCTCTGGGTCACCTGAGTAGTGCAAATGTGGATGTGGAGCCTTTTTTGAACTACTGAAATTCTCATCATCCAGGTCATGGTTGTCCCAAAAGTGCTTTTTCAAGAGGCAGCTATTCCATCAGCAGTTCCAAGAAGGGGTCGCACCATTTGCACTACTTATCATGACCTGGATGACTGAGAATCTCCATAGGCCATAAATGTTGTCTTCCTGTAATTTATACAGGGAAAAGAAGGCTACTGTATTGCCCCTAAAGTACATGATCCAAATAACTGATGCGGTTGTTTTTTGCAGCAAGTAGTTATTTTTTTAAAAGATTATTTTAATGCTTTCTAATTAATAACAAAAGAAGAAGAAAATACAGAAGAGAAAAAAAGGAGCATATAAAAAGTGGTTTAACAAAAAAAAGTGAAATAGAACAGAGATAGAAAACAACATGTTGTAACAGTAGCAACAATAGTAGCCTTTGCAAGCTAATCATCCAGTTTTGGTTTCAGCGAGTCTTGAGGGTCATCTACATATAGCTGTGGTATCAAACTCAAGGCCTGTGGCCAAATCCGGCCCACGGGGTGCTTATATCTGGCCCCCAGGGCCACCCTGGAAACGACTGGGCACTGATCTACAGCCTGTTGGCAGCTGGCAGCATGCTGGAGGACCATGCCATTGTAGCCGAAAAGGAAGCTTGGGGGGCCCACACCACATGCAACACAAGGCACCCCCGACACAAGTGATATCAAGTTGGCCATGTCCACCCCAGCCATTCCCATCCACCTCCCCGAGGTCAAACACAACCCTGATGTAGCTCTCAGTGAAATTGAGTTTGACACCCCGACATACAGTGAAAACACTGCAACTGTGAGGAACATTTGAAGCAATTTCAATATAGATAGTCCTTGGTTAACAACAATATGAAGGTATGTTATTTGACTTGTTATTAGTATATCCCTTTTAATTGTAAAGAGATCAACCAGTTTATTTTGTATATCCACTGTAGCCTCTTTCCACAGGGATGGGATGCTACTGGTTCTGCCCGGTTCTAAAGAACCGGTAGCTCTGAAGAGCAGCAGACACAGAACCGGTTCTGTGTTTGCTGCTGTTTGGCCCACCGGCCCGCCCAGGCTCTTACCTGTCCTTTATTTCCTGCTTTTTCAACCTCCGCTGCTTTGCGCAGCACAGCTGAGGTTGAAAATAGGAAAAAATAGGAAAAAGCAGGAAAAAAAATAGGCTTTTCAAATGCTGTGCACCCATGCACAGTGCTTTTCAGCTGTCTGGGTGGCACAGCTGATTATTTTTTTGCACGTGCGTGCAAAGCGTAGTCACCGAACCGGTAGTAACACCGGTTGAATCCCACCCCTGTCTTTCCATATCATTCTTGTAACTGTCATTTTTAAATTTACTTTCAGAGCAGTCTCAGTCTTGTCTGGTAAAAAGTGTTCCTCTTCCACAACTTCTTTTAAACACAATTTGTCTATTATGACAGACGTTTTTAAAATTAATGTCTGGGTCCATTGTTCAAAAATACTCTTCAATAAAATGTTTTGCTTAGTTCTATATTAGTGTTTTAATTTAAGTGTTTGCCTTTAATGGTAATATTTAGTTCCTTCTGGTTCCCTGTTGTGTCCAGCCTTCAGAGTCTCATCCTATCAGTCCTTTTTATTAAGAGCATTTTTTAAAAAAGCACTTTCCCATGAGAAGAATTTTCATTAATACCTAATTCTAAATTCTTATTTCAAATCCATCTCGATCCTTAGTCCATTGGTAACTTTCCAATATCAAAATTCTTATCAGCCTTTTTACTGTTCATTCCAAAAGAAAAAGAATTTAAGTCCTGAAACTTGTATTTAAAATTTCTTTTGCTGAGGGTTAAAGGCAAATCACCCAGCGCTATAAAACTTGTTATGCCAAATATTCCTATTGGCTGAAAAGCAGGGAACAAGCAATTTCTGAAGGTATTTACAAAAAAGTATGTGAAATGTCCTTAAAGGCACCAAACATGGTTTGAGTGAGGTGGCTATTCCCTCATCTCCCAGTTCTGTAAACAGATTAGAAACCACTGTCTTGCCGTCTCTTTGCAAGAAGCAACTGTATGGAGCATTTGGGTGATCTCAAGTCATCTTCTTGTCCAGAGTGGAATTATGAAGAGCCAATTTACTCACTGGTTTATTGTGGTTGTCCCCTCCATTTTTAGCAGAGCCATCTTCTCAATTTTTTAAACTTATATTCATTTATGTAACCAAATATGTGTTTGGGAATTCAGATTCTTCTGTAACGTATTTTGTTATTTAAGCTAAGTGCTCTGCTCCAATTAACAAGATACATAATTAGCCATGTGAACATAAAAGTAAGGTCTCTGCGCTTTGGGCTCCAGGCTTTGCTTCTGGAGAACATCAGCTGTGGAATTGCCATTCCTTCTGAAATTCTTTCTTTTTCAGTTCCTTAGCATGAAAAATGAGTTTATAGCAATAGCAATAGCACTTAGAGTTATGTACTGGTCCACAGTGCTTCACAGCACTCTCTGAGCAGTTTACAATGTTAGTATAGTGTCCCCGACAATCTGGGTCCTCATTTTACTGAATTCAGAAGGATGGAAGTCTAAGTCAACCTTGAGCCAGTCCAGATCAAACTCCTGGCAGTGAGCAGAGTTAACCTGCAGTACTGCATTCTAACCACTGTGCCACCACAGTGCTTATATGACTGGATATGTAATTTGCCATCAATTACTCATGAAAATTTTACAGGTTACGAGCAGTAGATCTACCCAAAAATGTAATGACAGAAGCTTGCCTGAAACTGCACATTGCATTGAAATATTATCTCAACTTATAGGAATGATGGCATCAGTTTCAGCAATGGCAGGTTAAGCCTGCAAAAGATTTTGGTATTGCAGGCAGCTGTGTGTACAATACATTGGCAACTATGATAATTATGCCTTAATCCTATCTGGAGCATTAGTAAGGATCATGGAGTATTTAAGAATGTGAAGTAATTTCTTTGCCAGCATAGTAAATATTAGATCTCTGAGCTGAGAGCAATCAAACATTCCCTTGACTCACAGTAGTTGTGCTGAGAGCAATAATATGTTCTCGTGACTTGCTCTATATGAGACTATCACAGTCTTCAGCAGAATTGTGGCTGTCTTAGAATTTCTCAGTTCAGTGGTCTGTTATTTTACAATGAGGTGCCAAATTAAAGCAATAATCATAGAACACTTACAAAATCTTGTTAGTTAATCTAGAATAGTTTACTACCTTATTTGTGCAGGTTAATTACTTCTTAAAACAGTGCTTCCCTAAGTTTTTCCTTCTTTATCTGAAATTGATTATCAGAAAGCCCCATTTATCGCTTATCAGAAAATTCTGCTTTAAATATCCCTCTTGTGATTGGATCATGAGTTTGGGTGTTGTTACCCAAAGAAAAATCACTTTTATTCAGTTTTGGATAATTTACTCAAGTTTGGGAAGCACTGCCTTTAAAGCATAACTTCAGTACTTAATACCATACTCACCCAGGGGTATTCCAAGACCATTCTGTTCTTCTGGGAATGAGATCTAGAGTTACAGAAATGAGTTAGCCATTCTGAGTTACTCAAAAGTATTCCCGTGTATCTCAGATTATCCCAGACCTCATGCCCTCTATCATCTGACACGGGAAGTTGTAAATGTGCCTTTTGGGTTTTAATCAGCGAATTGGCAAAAACATTAGGACGGTGGGAGGATGAAATGTGCCAAAGTTCAGAAAAATCAGAAATCAGTGGACTCCCATTTTGCTTTACACAAGACTGGGATGAAACTTACAGGAACATAAAGTGTTATACAAGGGCATGAAGCCTCCCAAATTGTGCAGAAGACAGTCCTGGGGTTTTTTCCATACAAAATATTTGCTGTCATTTGAGCAAAGTTTCCAAGTTAATTTTTTCTTTTCTTTTCTTTTCTTTTCTTTTCAAGTGCCTTGCCACCTGGGAGTCCTTCTTGACCTCTCAAACTGCAGCAGATATTACCTTGGAAGAAGAATCTGAAGATCAGTCTTGATCGAGGCATCCTCCTCTGAATTGTTCTTCACCAAAGAATTAATTTATATTTGAGATGAAATGCATTTATTGTGTAGAGATATTAAGATCAAGAGTGGGAGAGTAAGCTTATGTCAGGTATTCTATTATCCTGGACTTTATTTGAATCATGGTTTGTGTATGTGCTTTTGGTAGTGGGGGAAAGAAAGAGAGAGGCCCAGTTCAGATGTAACAGTAACCTCATTTAATACTGTGGGGACAAGTTTAGAACTTCAATTCATACACCCCTGCTTCCTCTCTTTTTGATAGAAATACAATTGCATTATAATTTTTCTCTCCAGTTCTACAATCACTATAGCTTAAGACTAAATCCAAACCAACAATTGAGAAACAAGTCTGTTTCTGAGACAGTGAGTTTCAGTGAATTTAGTTTTACTTAGGTCTACTCAAAATAAACTCAGAGAAAGCAATGAAAGGGAGACATTATGTTCTTTCTTGTAACATTAAACTGTGTTAGTAACACCTTACAATTATGATTTAGCACTAACCTGTGGGTTGTAACACTTTCTTATAAAACTTAAAAATGATTACACATCCAAACTGGGTCACTGAGGTGAGAATATATGATTGCCAGCATTTTTCTGGAGATATTTTGTTTTGGTTTTTTTTAATACTGTGCAATTTGAATATAAAATATTTTAAATATGCATTTTAATAATAAAAGATGAATAGGAATTTCTTCATTTTCTCTTTATGACTATAGCTAAGCTCTAACCTGGCCATTATTCTAAATTTCATAATAATGTTCAAATGAACATTACATTTAATGCATACAGTGACAATGAAATATTCACCACTGGAAAGAATATGGAAGCTGTGAAATGTAGTTTCTACCCCAATTAGCCTGACATGTCTGACACCAGGAAATGCATTTCTTAAAATAGTAAAAAAATTGGCTTCCTGACAGATGTTTATTTAAAGAGCCATTTTTATTTGTTACAGATACAGAGTTGTTCTTTTCAAAGGAATATCTTGTTCTCCTTTTAAAAGATATTAACTTACACACACACACACATATATATATATGTATGTATATATATTACTTTTTTAACAATAAGTTCTAGTTTTCATTGATTCAGTAGTAAAATATAGGGTTGAAAATACACAGATAATTTAGTAGTATAAATAATTGTTTATGTTTAGTAAATTACCAATCTATGATTGCGTTAACAGAATAGAGAAGGACAATCAGTAGTGGAAGATCTGCCAGATCCAAAATGAATGAAAAAGGAGCCGTGTTCATTTTCCCTGTCCTCTCGTATGATTTCCCATACTTCCAAGTTTTATTCAAGTAATTCCAGTCACTCTGATGGAAGAAAATTAATATTTGCTTCCTCCAAGGTTAGTGTAAGTTTGCCATCTGCTAAGGCATACTGAGTGAATGAGAATACTTCAACCAATCCAAAGCCCCTTTTAATTTATTTGTTTATTCAATTTATATGCCGCCCACCTCACCTAGAGGTGACTATTCCTGATTCTATTTCAACTTGCACAAAAAAAGACCACCCACCCTGCCCCCATTTTGTTTTTACAGTATTGTTAGGTTGTTGAAATTTCTACAGTAGCAACAAAATCTGTTATTTTTTCAAATCAGGAAGCTTCCTTGAAGGTAGATCTCTCTCATCCTATGCGCCCTGAAAGTCCTCCAAAGGAACATAAGATATTCATTCATTCTGAAAGTAATTTAATCTTTTGACAACCTTTTGAATAACCTCAACTTTTCAAGTGATATTTTATAACCTTATAAAGTCTCCTACACTTAAAAACCAATTGCCCTTAAGCAAGATTGGAGAACTTGCTCTCCTCTAACAGTGGCTAAATTATATTATACATGAGTATCAACTAGAGGAGCTAAAGGATGCTATCGTAATTCAGCAACAGCTAGAAGCCTACTCCTAACAAAAGTGGGTCTGAAAACTTTCCTATGTTTTACAGACTTGCTGCACAGTTTTTCAGGATAAATTAAGACTCTTGTGAAAGCCAGACCAATATATTTCTTCAATCTCTTCTCTGAATTTGTTTAATTCACAATTTTCCTTCCATTATTCAATCAAGCCATAAATTTAAAAAAAAATTAAAAATGTCATTAGTCACCCACTTTGTCCATTCTTTCACCTCCTTTGTCCTAATATTCCTGTATAACTACCCATAATAGTCATAAACTTAAGTTAAACCATGGGAAAGAGAAAACAAGACTGCGCATATTGCTGTTTTTCTTACATCAGTCTGCATGTGATTCATTAACCGTTTCGGAGATTTGACTCTTACGTAAGGCTTGGCCCTTCCTTGGAACTCAAGTAATCACCCTTTAGGGTTAGTAGAAGTCAGAATTAAACTTATGTCAGTCCTTGGTTTTAAATTCTGGTTCCTGCATATGCAGAATAACAGCTCCTGCAAGCTTAGACAAAACACTGAATCTCAAATAAGACTCCTATACACTGGTGTGTTTCAAATATTTTTACCACCGGTTCTTTGCGTGCACACACACATTTTGCGCATGCGTGCCAACTGTGCACTATGCGCAGGCACATGGTAGTTTTGACTCATCTCCTGCAATCCTGCACTCTCCCTGACACTTTAGCAGCTGCCGCGTAGCAATTCCTGTGTCGCGCAAAGCAGCTGCACTTCAAAAGCAGGATATCAAGGTTAGTCTGGGAGCCCAGCAGGGCGGGTGAGCCGAACACAGAGCGTAGGAGAGAACTTGTTCATTCTCCACTGCTCATTGCCGCTACCGGCTCAGCAGAATACTACACTGCTTCTATGTTATTTGAATGAGCAATAGGTAAAGGAAATAATATGGAAGTGTGCATATACTACTACTACGGCTTGCAAGGTAGTAATGGGCTTTTCTTCATTGGAAGACTTGCCAAAGAAGTGAGCCATCCGTCAAGAGTGTTATGACTCATTCAAAGCAGACAATTGACCTAACTGGTATCAGAGTCACTCCAGCTCTATGATTTTATATGAAACTGCTTTGTAGCAATGGGGGTAGTATTAATAATTTTCTCAACATGTAGAAAGTTGGAATATGGTAACACATATTTCAACCCAGCTTGCCGCTAGAGAAGTTGGAAAGCAGGACGTTTTTAATCTTCCCTGGGAACCTAAGTATGAATTCTGCTTCATAATAGTAGTTAAGAGCTCTAGTCTAGAAGCAGCCATGGCACAGATGGCGATGTTTGGCTGCAAGAATACCACCCACGCCCACATTTGTTTTAAAATTATATTTTGAATTATGAATGACAAAAAAAACCTAATGGAATTTCTCTGCGGGGTACAATTTACAGCAAAATGCAGTACAAAAGCAATGTTTAAACAAACACCTATAGGATGGATCTATGCCACTTCAATAAGCCATTATTTGCTTAATTGTTCAATAAATAAACCACAAATTAATTGGATCCACAGCATACATTAAAACATGAGCCACTGCTTACAAAACACATTGGCTGAGTTCCCAGCTAAAATCAAAGTAGTCCCATTATGGCTTAGGCTTCTTCATAAGATATGCTTGACTGAGTCATGAAGAAGGCTAGCAGGTCATAGCCTAGGGCTAACTCCAGCCAATTAGGAGTATTAGATTTAGTGCTAAAACCAGACCCGTTATTTGTCTAGCAATAGTCTAGAAAAAAAAACTATATAAGAGAATAAGTAATCCATTTTCTAAGACAGGAAATATTTATTTAGTAAACAAATTTACTTGGCTGATTATCTTAACCAATATTACATGTAATGATAAAAAGAGGTTTACTTAATTTGGCCCCATTTAATATAGGGGTGCCTTAAATGTGACAACCACACTTTGAATCACACCCAAAGCCTGCAACTGGTGGCCAGCAGAGCTTGCACAACAGTGGTATTATATAGGTGTACTGTGCACTCTGGACCAGATGAAACTTCCAAATGCTTTACAGGAGCATTTAGAGGGCGTTGCAATAATCCAACTGATAACCATCAGACATGAGCGGACTTGAACAAATCTTCCTGATCTAGGAAAGGGTTACAAGATGGTTACAAGGGCACAGGATGGATTTGTGCAAAAGCCTTCCTGACCACAGCTGCCGCTTGTTCCTTGAGCAGGAATGGCCACTCTTGGTGATTTCAAGTAGATGTGGAATAGAAGTAAGGAGAGAGTCAAAGAGTACCTGCAGAGCAGAAGCTGTGGGCTAGACTATTCTCCTATCAACCCCAATTCACACAATGAGTTGTCTATGACCCCTCTTTTTCCATGTGGTTTTCCACTCTCCTGTGCTCCCAAAACCTATTTTTTGTGGCACCAACCCCAGTTGTGCCACCAATTATCTTTTGTTGCTAATCCAAAACAGGATGGGGGACAGGCAGGGGCTGAGAACACTAAAAACCCATCCATTCCATGTCATACGCTGCTAATACAAAAAAAGGACCCCTGGGAGAAGAAAAGGATGGGTTATTCATGACATGAGAAGAGGGCCAGTTGTAAGCCTAGGTTGGTTACACTCATCAGTAGAACAGAAAGGACCAAAAAAAAAAAAAAACCCTCAAGGAAAGCAAACCTGGAAAATTAAAAATGGACCCATGCCATTAAAGGGTTTTGTATTTCCAACAATTAATCAATGAAACAGTTTGCCTCAAGGCGCTGTGGGTGTTCCATCCCTGGAGGTTTTCAAGAAAAGATTAGAATAACCGTTTGTCCAAGATGGTATAAAATTCCTTGCCTTGGGACTAGATGACTTCTAAGGTTCTCTTTAGCCCTGTGATTCTATGTCTGTATGCTCCTTATGCTTCATTCAATTACAGATCAATGTGTAATCCTTGCACTACTGGATTTCTGATTGCAGATGTTGGCACACTGTGTTTGTTTTTGTAGGCATCAGTGAGAGAAAATACAATTTCATTTGCAGATGTGCAGTGTACATTTCAAGCAGCAGCCCAACAAGCAACATTTTAAAATATTTAAAAGGAAGAAGAGAGTTCTACCAATAAGCTTGTTACCATGTGTTTTGGGCAATCACTCCATGGAAACCTAAAGGGCAAAGTAATGCTTCTGGTTTGCTGGTTCCAACACCTACACTGTAGTGTTACACCATTTCATTTCCTTTTCCCTTGATTCATCTCTTACTGGGCCTAGAACCAGAATTAGTTCCAGTAGCTAAACCATCTGCTTGTAGTCATTAATTCAGAAATGATGAAAGATTGGAGGGGGAAGAGGAAAAGAGCGGTGAAGGGTGGAAGATTATAGCCACGAATCATAGCACTGCATGCTTGAAATTCAATTATCCTTGCTATTTCAGAAGAAATAAATACAGCAGGATAGCTAGCTAGATGGATGGTTGGTTGCTTGATTGATGGGCAAATAGACAGCCAGCTAGATGGGAGGGAGGAATGAGAGGATGAATGTAAAGACAGATATGTAGCAATATTGCATAGCCACTCTTCCCTTCATAACCAGTACAGGATTCCCACTACCCTACATTTCCCAAATGGTGTCCTTCAGATATCACAATTCCTGACATACAAGTCATTGACTACAATAGTTGAAAACAATGGAAGTAGTGATCGAGAAGGTGCTGATTTTGTCTGTAGTTCCTGTTTTTCCCCCCAATAATATCTAGTCCCATGGATGAATGTTTTAAACTATTTTATATCTACCAGAAGAAACATCCATCATCTTATAATTCGAGATTTTAAAAGGAAATTGATTCACTATTCATGTCACATTTAGCAGGAGTAGATAAGTGTGTGTGTGCGTGTGTGTGTGTGTTCATTTTCAGAGATATACTAGTACAACTTGGGCTTGAGTTACAAGCATCATTAGTTTGTATTTGCAGGCTCATGGTGAGTGGAAAATGTGACCAGAAGCCCTGAGTTATAGACATAGGGGGGAAAAAAAACCCAATGCCAAGTGAAATTGCAAGCCTCACAGTAGTTCTGACTAAACTGTGATGCTGAAAGCCAATTCCAAGGATTTGCGAGAGGAAAATCACTAATTCATTAGACAAAATGGAAAATGAATGGGAGAATGGGCTAAAAAAATATGTCTTTCAGAACGCCTCCATTTCAGTTTGCAGCCCATTTAACTAAAGCTATGAATTAGTTCAGAGTGAACTGCAAACTCCTGACATGACAAGCATAGGAAGTCAGGGAGGAAAACTGAAGTCACTCCCATATATTCATAATAAAGGCAGTGTAAGAACTCCAGCCCCCATCAATAAGAACATCGACGCATTTGTCTCCTTTTGCAAGAATCATATCAAAAATTAAAACTACAGAAAAGGCAAAAGCAATTTATTCCTGAGCAAATTGAATTGAATTGTTTAAAAAAAAATGCATATTTTTTAATATATCTAAGGCAGTGTTCAAACTCATTTTGGTTCGGCTGTTACCTCTGCAAACTCTCCTCTGCTTCTTCCTGAGTAGTTAGAAGTCACTCTTACATAAGGAAATCACCTTCTCTGTATCTCATTATAGGGAGAACATGAGCACAAGCATCGGATGCCCTATTCATCTGAAAGGGCAGCCACGCTGCTAAGATAGGCATCTCAGATCAGAAAGAAAATGGCTTTAACAGAATAAGTCAAGTTGCTGATTTAAATTATGTACGCCTATCTAAACATTCACTTTTAAAAAAAAGAAAAACTGGCAAAAATTCAAAGTAGATGTGATGCCTTGAAGGGGCACTTTGAATCAAAGACTCAATCAACATGTTCTTTTAGGCTTCTCTGGGGAGACTAACCATTACGTTGTTGGCCTTCAGTGGTCTACATGCACAGAAGATTCTTCTGCCACCATTTTGGCTGAAGCAATTGGCAGAAGCACAGCAGCCCATCTTGTTAGTTCAGTGGGAGGCATGAAATTAGTGTACCTGGTTCGTTCAAGTCAACTTATTGCCTCAATATAGAACAGGGGTGCCAAACGTACTTCGTCCCGGCGGCATCACGAGATGTATCGGGACTTCCTCCCTTCGCTAAACTGAGCGTGGGCATGGCCAGTGTGTGACGCATCTTGCCTGTGGGCCGTAAGTTTGACAGCCCTGAGATAGATAATTCAAATGACCAGAACTGAGGTGACTCCACAAAGCATCCTGATCACTTGTGGTGACAAGATCCAGTAATGTTCCATTTTTTACCTTACCGAGGCCTGTTCAAAGGGTAAAGTTTTAAAACGTCCATCACAACTGTTTAAATTGTCATTCACATGCAAAGTGGCAATATCTGAATATAGAACAGCTACAAGTAAAAAATCTAGAAGTCTTTCCTTGACCTATCCTGCAGAAGGAAGATATAGTAAACTCACACAGGATTTGTTAGGGATGGGGGAAAGGTCATTTTTAGATAGGGACTTTGTAAGAAGAATTTCCACTCCATAAACAAAGACAATTTCCTACTGTCTCACTCCACTTTTCTCAATCAATCCAAGATACAAAAGGGTGATTCCAACCTCCAATTGGAAAAAAGAGAATATGGTCATTATTAAACTGGTAGCAAGAAATTGAATGAAAACTATGTTTCTCAATTTATATCAAATTGATCTCTATTGCTATGACTAGCGGCTCTTGAAGTAGATTGGCTATTTTTTCCACTTGGTAATTTTTCTTTTTCTGTCCCAATAGCTTGCAACGGTTGCTCTGGAATCTACAACTCTCCTGTGGTTCATTTGACTTGTTGTATGGCTATTAGCTTGATGAAGCATACCGAGGACGCAGCAACAAAATGACTTGTTTTTTTTTTCCCTTCAAACTGAGGGTCTCTATCGTTGCATCTTAACTATTTTATGGATTGTAGGATCACTGCCTCATGGCAATAACAAAGATGCCGTTTATTTATTGTTTTTAATCCTGAGTTTGATTGGTAATATGCAGGCAGGTTTATCCACACAGATCTCCCAGGAAAACTCTGATTATCTGATCAGATGACAAAGAGCGTGTTCCCATTACAATGCTTTCCTAACTGACTTTCCTCTTTATAAAACAAACAGTGGCAAACAGAAAATCGAATCATCAGCAAGAAGGCCAGGCTAGGAGGAGTATTTCCCCTGGGAAACATTAAGTGTATGGATCTCTGTCTTTTTAATAGTTACACAGAAGCATGCATAACTGACTTCCTGGTATAAAATGTGATCCTAATCAGAAAAAGGGGAGAAGGAGACCCAATATTAGAGCTTACGCACTTGAGCTGCGCACAACTTTGAAATAGAGAAACCAAGCTTTTTGTTGCCATCTTGGGGTCATCGGGAATTTTGCAGCCCATATCTACTAATTGTAATCAATCCTTTCTATTGCAAAAAAAAAGACAAAAAAAAAACAGGAGAAAGCAAAAGCAGGAATTAAGAATGAAGGCTGGTCTTTTTTTAAAAAAAAATTGGGAAAAGCAGAATTGTTGCTGTTTGTATAATGCAGTACGGTCATCACAAATAAACAAGGCTACTCTTACTTCGCTGTAAATCTTTGATCATTTCATAAAGAACAAACAAGATGCCAGAAAGCTTTAGGAGAAAGCTGAAAGTTTTCACAATTAGCCAAACAATCTTTTCCATTATAGAACTGCTCTCAAATTGACTGTAGAAGGAAAAAAATAATCCAAGTTTTAGTCTTCATTGAGGCTACAATGCCATAGAGTACTTTTTAAAAACCTTTTGCCTTCCTTACTATTACTGTAGGTAAGAATGACTGTTTCTTTGTCTCCAGAAAGCTTGGTGTATATTTTGTGTCACCCACCCCAAAAAGGATCTGTAAAAGTCTTTCTTCAGCTAAGGGACAGAAGCCTGAAGAGTCTATTGAAGCTTGTATTAAGTGCCAGATTATGAAAGCAGATGACAAACCAATTTTTAGAAGGTCACAGCATATGAAAATAAAAGAATAAAGAGAGGGGGCTAAACAGAGTAAGAGGCAGAAGCAGGGGAGACAAAAAGGAAGAAGGCTGAGGGAACCTTCCTATTTACTCTGCTTCTGAGAGAACATCTTATGGCTAGAAGGAATATTGATGAATGGAGGAAATGTTCCTTGTTGATATTTTCCGCTTCCCACCAGAAATACAACATATTTGGGGCAATGATGTTTGAGGGAGAGTGGTGTGGTGGCCTAGAGGTGGAGCTCTCACCTCACAATCAGGAAGCTGTGAGTTCGATCCTAGGTAGAGGTAGATATTTCTCTCGCTGGGCACGATGAGAATCTATCTCCTGGCTATAACTCCGCATTGGCAACAGGAAGGGCATCTGTGCAGTAAACACTCGGATCCATTCAATTGCTTGGATTATGGGGGTAATTGCAAGGGATTATGGGGGCAATTAAAAAAAGATAATGAATGATATTTGAAGGAGGTTAGGTCCATCCATAGGCTGACATAACTCCATGTTAAGTGATGAGAAGAGCCAGCACTTCACACATTGGCTAATGTAACCAAGAAGCAGATAAGACTCAGGCCAGGACAGCTCCATGTTAGCCGATGAAGTGACCATTACCCTAAGGAGGCTTTTGATCCATTGGTGAGAGATGCTGTTCAGATCATGCTGTCTGTCCTAAGGGCTATTTCTACCTTAAAGTCTCCTTTTTTCCCCCTTCCTCCTCTTCTTCCATAATGTTTTTACATTTTCCTTCTTTTCTCAAGCTATTCTGAAAAATTTCTAAAGCAAAGGAATAGCTTCTTTGACATGTTTTACTTAACTTCTGGGCTTTGCTGAATAGCTTCTAAAGAGCATACTGTTTTTATGTTCCTTCAAATCTCTTGCCCTACTTCCTTCTGTGCAATGGAGGGTCACTGATTCATTCCCACGCAGAGGTTTAAAAAGAGTTCAAGAAATCATGCTTTGTGCTCTCTCCCTGTCACTTGTCATAATTACTCTTGCAGAATAGTGAATTGCAAACCAAGTGCAATGTAAATTGCCACATTCTAAAAAAGATATGTGTTTTTACTATGTTTATTCTCTGCAATACAGAGGAATCATTTCTCCATTTATATCCATCTGCTTCATCTTGTATAGTTATGGAATATTTGGGACCCACCCACCCTCCAAAATAGACAAATGGGTGAAATCTTCCATTCTACCCAGAATACAGTACAGTGTGGTACCGCTTTAAAAATTTCTTCTCTATTTCTCTCTGTCTAGAGATGCCATGATGTCCCCCTCCTGCTCTTTCTCTTCTCCAATTTTATAATCTTTTGTTTATATTCACAAGATCTGTTCAATCAGTCCAATACCTTACCCTTTCTAATCCATTAACCACCTATGCAGAAATGGGCACTCTTCATTAACAGAATATACGAGACCTGCATACAATGTTTCTGTAAATATAATTATGCAATTTTTTGCAAATGAGAGATTATTCAAATTAGTGAATCAGTTGGTTTCAGATGCTGTAAATGAAGCAGATGAACAAAAGAACAGGAAACCTTCTCAGAGACAGGAAACAAAAGGCAGAAATAAATAGAATCTAAAATACCACTTCTAGAAGAACTTTCATGGTGATGGATATTGTTTTCTGTGTATACCTGAAATGGAGGCAGTTGCTAGAGCAGTTTTGCAGCAGTCTGTCAATGTTAAATGTATTTTGAAGAAAAAGCTTCAAAATGTAACCACCACACTCAGAATTGTCTTGTCTGTGCCCATTTCAGGAGAGGGAAGTTTTTCAAAACTGAAACTAATAAACTGCTATTTGAGTTTGACAACTAGTCAAGAAGAATTTAATGGTCTGACCAGAACTGCAATTGAAAGTGATACTTTTTGCTCTTTGAATACTGATAAACTGATAGCAGTATTTGAGGGACAGAAAGCAAAGAAAATAGTTTTCAGATATAAAAACAGTTTCTCTATGTTCCAGAAAGTGTATCTCTCTCTAAAGAAGAACTGGATTAAAAAATAAAAAGGGTAGCTAAATATTTATTTATTTCTTCTAGAAATATCTAAACTAAAGTTCAGGTATTGGGCATACATTGTTTGAACATTTTCTTCTGCATGGTTTCATCTGCAAAGTAAATTTAGTGAAGAGCCCCATGCCAGGTGTTGCATTAAGCCCCCAAATTTCTTAAACAGGCTCTGGCAGATGACTGTGGGGAGAGAGCAAAAAAGAAACTTTTAGTATACTGGCCATTGGCCAAATAAATAGCATTGATCGTTTGAAACTATTAGGCTGGCGGTATTGTTGGCCCAAGCCAAAGCTGGGTGATTTGTTTCATCTGGTGCGAGTTAGTCAATAATCACACAAACATGAGTGGGAATAAATATGTATACATGACATCTGCTGTTCTGATTGGTTACCGTATGCCTTAACTTTTGGCGGTCTTTCTCTGTCTCTGGGCAGATTTTCCTAGGTTCCTCATGGGGACGCCGTAGTGACTATGTAAGTTTATTTTCTTTCTGGGAACTTCCAGCAGAAGTTTTTGTGGTGCCATTGGTATTTGGGATAAAGGGTTATTCCAGAAATTTCAGATAGAAATTGGAAAGAGACTGTGCAAGATAATAGGAAACTTAAGAATTGAGGAAGGTCAGGCTGAAGATCAAGAAATGTCAACATGGCTGCAGACAGTTGCTATGGGCATGCTGGCCAGGGAATGCTGGGAGATGAAGTCCATACCTCTTAAAGTTGCTGAGGTTGCCAAACACTGTTTAGAGGGGAAACAGGCAGAAAAATAGGCCAAACGTCTTTTACTGCACACTCAAACCAGTTCAATCCAATAGGAAACAAGGGGTTCTATAGGTACTTGATGATATGCATAGAGAATAAAATATCTTGCTAAGACAGTTGAATGCCATAAAAGAGAGCACAGAGCCCTCTGCAATTGTTTGATTTTCCTGCAATTTGAAAAATGTGGAGTTTGCAACAGACATGTCTTTCTCCTGATGATTCTGACAAGTTGTGGAAATGACTTTGCCAATTCATGGCTGTGCGGCGATTTTCAAAGTGACACAAAGCAAGATGTAACTGGAATTTCAGATTCGGTCTATGGAGCTTTACAGAACCAGTCTCATCACAAACATCTACTGCAGGCCATGGCAGAAAACATTTAATTCCAATACAGTCTTTGCAGGAAATTCTCAATACAGAGTCAGAGAGAAGGTGAGTTTGAAATACGTGGAAAAGATGGCTTCATAGTCAAATAAACATTGTTGTGGCCTGAGAAGCAGAGGTGGTATTCAGCAGGTTCTGACCAGTTCTGGAGAACCGGTAGTGGAAATTTTGAGTAGTTCAGAGAACCAACAAATACCACCTCTGACTGGAGATTTTACAGTATCCTTCCCCTGCTACACCCACCAAGCCATGCCCACAGAACCAGTAGTAAAAAAAATTTGAATCCCACCACTGCTGAGAAGCAATTATTTTACGTAATGGGGACAAAAAGTTGAAATTATAATTCACAGAACCTCACAAGGAAATAAGGTCCTCCACAAAGGTCTTAGCAATACAATAATTGTCAGTAACTCTCCATTTTTATAACTTCACTCCAAGGAATCATTTGACCAATGAATGTGGCCCCTATAGTAGAAACAAGGCATCATTCCCCCACCCCACCCCAAGAAGGACATTCATATGTTTACTGTAGCATTCGAAATGGACTAAGCCGAAGTCTTCACTCTGGTCTGTGTTTCCAGCGGGAACACGGACCACCCTTATTGGCTGATGCCATTTGACAGCCGGCTATAAAAGGGAGCTGTCAAATGACATCAGCTGTTGTCTGCCAGCTGGCTGCCTTGTTAGTGTGGCAGCCGCGGCAACCCTTTATTGTCTCAATAAAGTAACAGCTGAAGTTCGCTTCGAGTTTGCCTCAGGTTTTTTCCACCGCTCTACAACACTGGCGACGAGGGCAGGATCCCTATAAGAGGCAACCAGGCAAAGAATCGCTGAGTGAAGTCACTACAAAAAGAGCTGAAGTCACTACTGAGCTGATTGTCATTTAAGAGCTACCATCAGTATTCGCGAGCGCGAATTTCAACTTTCCTCGAAAGATATTGCACCGCTGAATCAAGATGACTTCGAACTCTGCATTCCCGCCTTTCAGACTGACAGCGGAAACATGGGAGTCCTACAGAAACTGATTTGACTGTTTTCTAGATGCCATAGACCTCGCTGACATTTCCGACCATAGGAAAAAGTCCTACTTTTTAAGTTTTTGCGGAGCCACAGTGTTTGACACTGCTATGGCATTATAGGCATGACACTTAACTTAACTTAACACTGTTCAGTTAAGACTGTTCCATGGGAAGAATTGCAGGAAATTCTTTCCAACCACTATTCCCCTAAGCCATCCCAAATTGCCAGGTGTCATGCTTTTAGAAGACGGATTCATGCTGAGGGAGAAACTATTAGTGGGTACATGGCTGCCCTATGAATAGCCGCCTTGCATTGTGGGTTCAGAGACGATCTGGAAGACATGCTATTAGACCAACTAGTTTGTGGAGTCAGGGATTTAAGGCTACAAAGGCGTCTATTAGCTAAAAGAGATTTAACCCTTAAAATAGCTATTGAAGAGTCTCAAGCTGCTGAACTATCTGAGCTTTCAGCAGCAGAAATTCAGAGAAATCCAATTAGCCAGAGCAGCTCAGCCATCCATTACGATGAAGCCTCCTCAGAAGAAGGCTCTGAAGAGGCTAATGATGTAAATTGCCTCAGGCAGCAAAAAACCAGTCAAGGGGAAAATAGACCAAACCCCATTCTACCTCCATGGCATCAGCCCATTTGTCTAAGCTGTGGGGGAAACCACCTCAGGACATCCTGCAAGTTCAGGAATGCCATTTGTCTAAAATGCCAAAGGAAGGGTTATTTAGCCAGGGTCTGTCAAGCAGGAAAGACTTTTGCCCAAAAGCCTCAGACAACCCAACATTTCCAAAAACAAGTTGAAGACTGTTTTACCTGCTATCAAGCCAAACTGACTAACAAAAGCTCTAACAAAATTAGTGTTTTTGTTTCTATAGAAGAAAACCTTGCAGGATGGAGGTTGACACAGACTCAGCAATGTCCACCATCTCCTGGAGCACTTTAAAAAAGCTCCTTCCCAGAATGGCTAAGAAGAAGCTTCTCGGCTGCCAGTTAACCCCATGCAACTACCAAAGCAGAACCATCCCAGTCATCAGAAAAGGCAAGTTTTTCGTTCAATTTCAAAATTTTAAAGATCACTTGCCTTTAGTGGTAGTGGATGGTGCCCTCCCTAGCCTGTTGGGATTAGACTGGTTCCCTGCCCTTGGCCTCCATATAAGCGGAATCCACTCTATTACAAATGCTGAAGTGGACACCTTGTTTAATGACTATGCTGATGTGTTCAGCGAGGGGCTGGGCTGTTATTCAGGAACCCCAATATCTTTCAACTTGGACCCTCAGGCAGTACCAATCCGTTTAAAGCCTTGAAGGGTACCTTTTGCAATCCGCCCCAAATTAGACATTGAGCTGGACAAATTAATTAAACAAGGTGTATTGGAGCCTGTGGATTTTGCAAAATGGGAAACCCCAATAGTGACACCCCTGACGAAAGACAGGAGCGTGAGAATCTGCCCTGATTACAAGATGTCATTGAACAGATATTTACAAATCAGCGCCTATCCAGTCTCTGTTATCCAGCACCTTCTACATTATTTTGAGCAGGGACCATTTTCACTAAATTAGACATGTCACAGTCCTATCAACAATTCCCTGTTGATGACACAGCCGCTGAACTGCAAGCTATTGTAACGCACAGGGGCGCTTTCAAATGTAGGTGCCTCCAATTTGGCATAAGTGTAGCCCCAGGGATTTTCCAATGGAAAGACTTCTCCAAGGATTACCGGGCGTAGTTCCGTACTTTGATGACATTTTAATATCTGCCCTTGACAAGCCTCAGTTACTGCAAAGAGTCAGAGCAGTCCTTGATCATTTCAGACAGCATGGCCTTAAGTTAAAGAAAGACAAGTACACTATTGCCACCCTACAGGTAGAATTTTTGGGATACAGAATTGACATCTCTGGTATTCACCCAATCGAATCCAAAGTAAGGGCTATCCACGAGGCACCCATGCCAACTAACAAAACTGAGCTCCAGGCCTTTTTAGGACTTCTTAACTTTTACGCTTCATTCTTGCCTCACAAAGCTTCTGTTGCAGAGCCTCTGCACAGACTCTTGGACAAGCAATCCCCCTGGCACTGGGGACCTAGGGAAGCCCATGCCTTCCACGCTGTTAAATCATTACTTACATCCAATGCTGTCCTGATACAATTTAATGAGCATTTACCTTTAGTTTTAGCAGCAGACGCTTCTCCTTTTGGCATAGGTGCTGTTTTAAGTCATAGACTGCCTAGCGGTTCTGAGGCACCCATTGCCTTTTTCTCCAGAACTTTTTCCCCAGCCGAGCACAATTACAGCCAAATTGACAAGGAGGCTTTGGCTGCAGTTGCTTCTGTCAAAAAATTCCATGAGTTTCTATATGGACACTATCTTGAGTTCACAAGCCTCTGTTAGGCCTTCTGTCTGGTGAAAGACAGACTCCTCAGATTTTGTCTCCAAGAATGACCAGGTATACCTTATTTCTGGCTGCTTATTCCTATACACTGGTTCATCGTCCTGGCAAGAGTCTATGCCACGCTGACGCTCTTAGTCACTGCCCACTGCCTGTTCCTATGGAAGATCCTGCACCAAGGAATGCTGTTTTCCAGATCAATGATCTCAAACTCCCCATCACTGCCCTTGATATCGCTGCCCACTCTTCCAGGGACAAGGTAATCGCCCAAGTTCTTGACTGGGTGGAAAGGGGATAGCCAGCAATTCCTTATGCCCCCAATTCCTGCCTTTCAAAATTCGCCAGCAAGAACTATCTTCTTTGCAAGGCTGTTTACTTTACTCACAGGAAGTAAACTGGGGGCCGTTATCAGACACAATGGTGTCAGGGAGGCCATGGGTAGCGAATATCCTTGATAGAGCTTTAGTGACAGCTTCTGAAGTTGTGGTGGTCATCAAAGTCAGATCTATCCATTTAGAAAAAGAATCCATCATTACCAGGAATGTACGCCCATGAACTATGTGGGACACGCTTTGTGGATGCCTGGGCAAATTGTGGCGATAACTGGTCCTAAGTCTTACAGGGTCCTACTGCAAGACGGGCGCATCTGGCGCTGCCATATTGACCAGCTTAGAAGGCATTGGAGTGTGTTTGCAGATGGCCCTCAAGACGTTCCTGCAGCAGAGAAACTGCGAGCACCCAAAGAGACTCCCCTCGGATTTGACCAGAACGTGAGCCTACCTGAACAGTCATGGGTCCCTCACCTGGAAACGCCTGAAGCCAAGATGCCGGCTTCGTCGGCACCAGAAGCTGCCCAGCAAGCAGAGAAGTTCCTTCCAGCAGCAGCTTCACCAGAACTTAGACGATCTGGCCGCCTGCGCAAGTGCCCGAGTTATCTCAAGGACTACGCATGCTCCATTCTGGGGGAAAGGAGTGTAGCATTCAAAATGGACTAAGCCAAAGTCTTCACTCCGGTCCGTGTTTCCAGCAGGAACACGGACCGCTCTTATTGGCTGATGCCGTCTGATAGCCGGCTATAAAAGGGAGCTGTCAAACGGCATCAGCTGTTGTCCGCCAGGTGGCTGCCTTGTTAGCGCAGCAGCCACGGCAACCCTTTATTGTTTCAATAAAGTAACAGCTGAAGTTTGCTCCGAATTTGCCTCAGGTTTTTTCCGCCGCTCTACAACACTTACATAATATTCCTGATTAGCAATATGTTTTTAAAACTTAATTAAAAGTTTAGTGACTTCTACCTAAATTATTTTCAAATCCCTCTTGTGACACATATGCATTGAGTCCCACTGCCTTCTGATATTATTCTAGGAATAATATCAGAATATGTTTGTTAGAGCAACTGAACAAACTTTAGAAAAGTATATATTTTCTAATATAGCATAGAGAACATTCTTTAGTATCTTGAAGTTACTTGAGAATCTTCACTTTTTAATGCTGCCTGTGGATTTTGGCAGCTCTAATTAGACCCAGATTGTGCCAAATTAAAAACATTCATTACATCATCTTGTAGTTTTTCTTTGAAGGACTGCTTTGGGGATTATTAGTATTCCAATTAGCACATTTCTTATTGCAGTAGAATTAGGCACACAACATTCATGCAAGCTCTAATTCTACATTTATGTATGTGGGAGTAAGCTTTACTGCATTCTGCTAGAATAGGGGTGCAAAAATTGGGGTGTCAATGAAATAACAGAGATGCAGCACAGGTAATCCTCGACTTACAACCATTAATTTAGCAACCATTCAAAGTTACAAAAGTAACTTGCAACCAGTTCTTGCACTTACAACCATAACAGATAATAAATAACAGATAATCAGATTTGGAAGGGACCTTATAGGTCATCTAGTTCAACCCCCCACCCAAGCAGGAGACCCTACACCATTTCTGACAAATGGTAGTCTAATCTCTTCTTGAAAGTCTCAAGTGATGGTGCTCCCACAACTTCTGAGGGCAAGCTGTTCCATTGGTTGATTGTTCTCATTGTCAGAAAGTTTCTCCTTATTTCCAGGTTAAATCTTCCTTGTTCAGTTTCCATCCATTATTCCTTGTCTGGCCTTCAGGTGGTTTAGCTTGACCCTTCCTCTCTATGGCAGCCCCTCAAATATTGGAAGACTGTTATCATGCCTCCCCTGGTCCTTCTCTTCACCAGACTAGCCATGCCCAGTTCCTGTAACCGTTCTTCATATGCCTTAGTCTCCAGTCCCCTAATCATCCTGGTTGCAACAACTTCACCGTCATGTGATCAAAATCCAGGTACATACATACAAGCATGTATTTTCAATTTTTGCAGCATCGTGGGATTGCAATTTGCAACTTTTAGGAGGCTGGATTTGCTTAACAACCCTGTGATTCACTAAACAACAGCACTGAACCCTGTGATTCACTGAACAACATGACTTGCTTAGCAACTTTTGGCAAAAAAAGTTGTAAAATCAGGCACTTCACTTAACAACTGCATTGCTTAGCAATGGAAATTCTTGTCTCAGTTGTGATTGTAAGTTGAGGACTAATAAAATACTCTTTACAAGTGGTGGTCAAAATTTTGCAACACAATTCTCATCACACCAGTGCAATGAAGAGGTCCTCCTTCAAAATAGGAAGGTTTACAAACGCACAATTGACTCACTTCAGCTACTTTTTATACCCTAAAACTCTGTTAGTCACAAAACCACAACCCATCATTTTATAAGATGGAACAAATGACTATTAATCTTTGAAAATTGTCATATTTTCCTATCTTACTAATCCATATTCAAACAAGAAGCTTCAAATTCACATCAGCAATTCAAGTATTTCAGCAAGTGGGCATCTGCTGTTCATTTTAATTTGTAGGCTTGAAATGATCTCAACCTGTCAGATATCAAATGCAATTATATATTATTTTTAAAACTCTTGTCAAAAATTTTCAAATTGGAACAATCAAATGCTGTCATTAAATATTGAGTGTTACTCATCAAACATTATCAACTAAGAAATGGCATTAAATCTCCGCCCCTTCTCTAAATGTATTGATGTTGCCTGCATATACACAGGAACATGGCTTCCATCACACTGCTGTGATCACTATCTTGACTTTTTAAACTGCATCCCTGCTGAAGACTATGTAAGATCTGCAAAAAAAGGTATTTTTTATAAACAAAAGGACTGATTATGTACAAGAACTCAGAAGCAGAATAGATCTTTCAAATACTGATTAGTTTGAAACTGGTTTATTAGTATGCGCTTATTAATAGTAGAGCTTCTCCTTGAAAAAGCTCTACTACTGAAGAAGATTGGGAGTCTTCAGACATGAAATACAGGTAGGTAGGTAGATGATAGATAGATAGATAGATAGATAGATAGATAGATAGATAGATAGATAGATAGATAGATAGATAGATAGATAGATATTGATTATTAGCAGGCACACTCATACATGCATCCGATTAGATAGATAGATAGATAGATAGATAGATAGATAGATAGATAGATAGAGAGAGAGAGAGATAGATAGATAGATAGATAGACAGATAGATAGATAATTAGCAGGAACACATATATCTATCAGATAGATAGATAGATAGATAGATAGATAGATAGATAGATAGATAGATAGATAGATATTGATTGATTATTAGCAGGCACACTCATACATGCATCTGATAGATAGATAGACAGGCAGGCAGGCAGGCAGGCAGGCAGACAGACAGACAGATTATTAGTGGAAACACACATGCATCTATCTGATAGATGATAGATAGATATAGATAGATGATAGATAGATAGATAGATAGATAGATAGATAGATAGATAGATAGATAGATAGATAGATGATAGATAGATAGATAGATAGATAGATAGATAGATAGATAGATAGATAGATAGATATTGATTATTAGCAGGCACACTCATACATGCATCCGATTAGATAGATAGATAGATAGATAGATAGATAGATAGATAGAGAGATAGATAGATAGATAGATAGACAGATAGATAGATAATTAGCAGGAACACATATATCTATCAGATAGATAGATAGATAGATAGATAGATAGATAGATAGATAGATAGATAGAGATAGATAGATATTGATTGATTATTAGCAGGCACACTCATACATGCATCTGATAGATAGATAGACAGGCAGGCAGGCAGGCAGGCAGACAGACAGACAGATTATTAGTGGAAACACACATGCATCTATCTGATAGATGATAGATAGATATAGATAGATGATAGATAGATAGATAGATAGATAGATAGATAGATAGATAGATAGATAGATAGATAGATAGATAGATAGATAGATAGATAGATAGATAGATAGATAGATAGATATGTGTTCCTGCTAATAGTTTCCAGGTCTGGGGTGCTAACTTTGCATGACCACTATGTGGCATAAATAGTGACAATTTTCTGCCTCTCTTAGCGGTGTTAAATAACCGATGCTTAAGCACTGATATAAAGTACTGGTGATGTTATCTAGTTGGATAATAACACATCTAAAAATGAACAATGAAGCTCAGAAAGCATCAAAGACTCCACAGCTCAATCCTGACCAACAGATGTTCTTTTCTATTGGTGCTAAGTAACTCACTGTGACGATGTTACCTAATTAGATAATAAAATGTGTTATGTCTCCTCTTTCTTCTTTCCAAAAAAGATGAACGAGAACAAACTCACACAAACACAGGCAGGCAAGCTGACTCGGACTTTACAGAGTTAATCCTTTATACTGATAATGTTCTTGTCATTCAAACACACTCTGCCTGCCAAGTCCAAAAAGATAACAAGAAAAACTACTCACTGAAGATTCCAAAGCAGACCACAAAAAACGGTCACAACGAAACCTGGAAGAGAAGTAAACTTTGTCCCGTACAAAGTTTCTGGAGAAAACACACCCACTTTTATCCCCTGTGGGGTGTGTCTCAATGACTCAGCTCACTCTCTGACCCTCCCACACCTCCTACGTTGCAGCTCACATTTCTTTCTACGATGCTGCCTAGGATCAGGCCAACATTCATCCACTTGACTCCCTGTCAGGGGCTACTCCAATATGCCCTCCTCCTGATTAATCTCAGGCTGTTCCTCTCGGTTGTCTGATGAAACCTGAGGTATTATCAGGGAGGAAGGCATTGCCAGAGAGGAAGGTCCTGGGGAGGAAGGCATTCCCAGTTCCTCCTCCTCATCTTCCGAGTCCTCTTCCTCCAACAGCACAGGCTCGGGAATCGGAGCCAGAACAAAAATGTCTGCATGAAAACAACCAAGCTCAGAAACCACCAAGAACCCCATTGAGTAAAATAACATATGAAGATCCTTAAATCTGACTTCACATGTTCTTCCTTTCTCAAACAATAGTATTGATCTACTAATACCTTGTTTTTCATGCAGTATTTTACCTATTAGTCAAGCTGATTTCAGTCTAGAGTTTTAGTAAAAAAAACATTCTATAATATAATAATATTGTATTACAATTAATACTATGCTAAACAACAACAACAACAATAATAATAATAATAATAATAATAATAATAATAATAATAATATATTATAGAACTATGTGGCATAGTGGTTAGAATGCAGTACTGCAGGCTAATTCTGCTGACTGCCAGCTGCCAACAGTTTCGCAGTTCAATTCTCATTGGCTCAAGGTTGACTCAGCCTTCTATCCTTCCGAGGTCAATAAAATTAGGATCCGGAGTGTTGAGGGCAATATGCTGCCTCTGTAAATTGCTTAGAGAGGCCTGTAAAACCATTGGGAAGCGGTATATAAGCCTAAGTGCTATTGCTACTCCTCGATTTCTGGTATGGATCATAAATGACAGCTATGTCAACCATGAATTATCTGGAAAAGGGGAGAATTATCAGGGCTTCCAGATCTGGGTCTCCAAAGGTGTTAGATGGCCCCAAAGGGTTAGAAGTTTTCTGTAAATTTTTACTCTTGTCTATGAATTATCTGGATTTTGCACCCCAGGCTTAGGAAAAACAATTATTCAACAGCTAATTTTAAAGCCCAACCAGTACTTTCCTTAAGAGTTCATTTTCAGGTTGTAATGTCATTCAGGTTGTAATGTCAGCCTTTGTCCCTTCTTAAAAATTGCTGCTTTTTAAAACCACTTTGAGTTTATTATTATTTTTTAACTAGAGAAAACAGGGACCTCACTGTCTGCATATGGAGCACAGCAGACAACACCACAGGAGGTAGCACAGGAAAAATGGTCAGGCTTGCACAGAAATAGGGAACAGAAATGCTGACAGCCCAGTCTCAACTTGTCTCACTGTTCAAGGTTCACTAGGCACAGTATACACTGTGAGTTGAAGGAGTCTTTCTCCATAAAAGAAAGGGGCTTCCTGGAGTTCCTTAAGCAGGAAAGTTACAACTATGTGCATGTAGGAAACCACAGAGAAAATAAGTGCAACCAAAACAAAATGCAATTTGATTCATTGTGAGAAATAAAACAGATAGCAAGAATATTTTTTTTCTTACCTCATCATTCAAGTTGCCACAAAACGACTGGCACCTGAAAGGAAACCATCAAGGGCAGAGCATGGATCTATTTAGTTCAGCTCCCTTTAGTTCTGCCCAGCCTGCCAAGGGATGGTGGAAGCCATGGTCAAAAGTATTTGGAAGATGTCTTTGAATAGCATATTAAGAGGGAGGCTTATTTAACTACAGTATTCCCCAATGCGATGCTCCAGAACATAATCCAGTGTTTAGAGAGTATAAAGTACAGGAAGATTGTCTAGGGAATTCTAAAACAATATTTGGTCAAATGCAGGACTTGTACATGTCATCACAAGAGGATCACAACAGAACAATATCCTGACATTCAGGAAAAAAAAAGTATTAAAATCAGTCTTGCAAATGCTTGTCTGTGCAAGGATTTAAGCCAATTCAGATCTACAACCTTGTATACAACACTTAGTGTCCTCTTTCCAGGCTAGATATTAGCATCAATATGAGCCAAGACATAAACAAAAAATATTTTTTAAAAAAATGAAAACAAAAATTAGATTGGATTTAAGTTTAGTTTAGCAAGAACAAGCCATAGCGACGTTTTAGATTTTTCACAATTGTGTTTTCGTGATCCTCGGAAGACCTTAAGTACCTGGCTGTACTACTTGGTATTTACCTGTCTTCTGTTCCTAATTTTGCCCCATGAAAAATCACATTGGCATGGTATCGACTGTACCTAGCTGAATTAGAATGTTTCACAGCACTGATGGCAAAAAGAAAAAAAGATGGATCATAAGAATTGACTTAACAAACACAGATAATAAAATGAAATGTCACATTTTATTAGACACTTCTATCCCATCTGTCTAAATGATTTTAAATGCCAGAACATTTTAAAAGACCAAGTGAATGAGAGAGATAAAGAAAGTACCAGCAGGCCACATCCCATGGAGGTGCTTGCTTACTGCTCTAGCGTCTTTTAACATTTACTTTTTACTAACAGGGTAATTAACACTATAAACTAATAGAAAGGGGAGCTGTGGGAACTGCACTCGGGCAGAGAAGCATATTCTATATTGGTTTCTTTCCTTCTAAAGAGAGATCCATTCCATGTTTTCCATCTTACAAATGGATCGCTCAGAGATGGTTTGTATAATTGGGAAGGGCATTAGTAGGGCACTCTTGACAGTTGCCAAAGCAAGTCACTGATGAGTGATCAGATCTCTCCAGAGCCAGACTAAGATAGCAAGAATTCCTGTGCCAGGCCCAACTGAGCTTGGCATTTCAAAAGAAAAAAGGAAAGCATATGTTTAGTTGAATGATAATAAATATGAAGATGGTTATCCAAATTGGCATCAATTAATTCCCAAGCAAAACAGCATGGATGTTGCTTGACTGGTATTATTGGAATGTATAGTTATTGCATGATCAATACTTTTAATTTGATTGCAAATGATGGAAAAGAGAGTTAGTGACCTGGAAAGATTTGGGCTACAATTCCCTTACTTTCCAGCTAACAGGGCCTGTGGTTGTGGGATTAGTAGTGAAGAGTCATTAGATTGCCTCCACCCTAATTCTCCATGTATTAGGGACACATTATGTTTTGATTTGAAATGTGACATGCTCAGCAAAGCTATATTGTGGGAAATTGAAAAAATAAACAGGAAAGAAACGAAATAGATACACAGCAGGGACAGCAAGTTAGCCCTTTCTGTGCATGTATGAAAAAGATAGATCTAGTTTATTAAATAAGTAAATGAATCTTATTTTTTAAAGTTATTTGAACAAACTCATTCCATTTCTTTATCCCTTAGGGTAGGTCACCCTTATTTGCTGCTAATTACTGCCAAATGTTTTCTAAGACAAGGGTATGATTTATATACATTTATGTTTCTATGTGCATAATGCAACTCAAATAATCATTGCACGCAGTGGTGGGATTAAAAAAAATTACAACCAGTTCTGTGGGTGTAGCTTGGTGGGTGTGGCAGGGGAAGGATACTGTAAATTCTCCAATTAGAGCTGGTATTTGCCAGTTCTCCGAACTACTTAAAATTTCCACTACCAGTTCTCTAGAACTGGTCAGAACCTGCTGAATACTGCCTCTGGTAGGGAGCATTCTAAAATGGGCAATTTGAAGCTTGAAAACTAACCTTACCGTCAGCGCTGATGAATGCAACAGCTGAGGCGTGACAATCCACTCTGCTGGGCCTATCAGCTGAGCTATAAACTAAGGAAATATAGGACAGGAAAGAGTGAGAGCGGGTGGGCGTGGCCAACTGATGACCGGTACTACCGGATCGCTAGAAACAGTGTGAACCGGCAGCATATCACAACTGATTGCAGGCAAATCATAATTTGATATCTTGAACTGTATTTGCACTGAACTGATTGTTCCATTATTCTTTCACCCCTTCTAAAGATTTAATGAACGTCCTCCTGCTTGCAGTCTTAATACAGAATTAGAGGTTCTCCTACCAATAATTCCATCTCATACCTCTTTTGTACAAGCAGTTCCTTATCAAGAAGCATGTGTCTCTTTTACAAACCCAAGATGCTGTTTAGCAAACAGCACACAATAGATACTCAGCTACTCAGCTTCTAGGGATGATGCTAAGTGAAGGTTTTCGGCTTCATTTCATTACTAGCACTCTTTCCTTGGGGTTTTGTTTGATTCACAAGCAGCTCATCTCTCTCCAAGTCACACTTCCAACCCTGTGGTGCCACCTGATCAGTTCAGGCTCATGGGGAATGCCCATGCAGGCTCTTAGCATAATGCATCAGAGATCCCTGTCACTTTCTCTGACTTCCAAGTTTGGAAAGAAAGCGGGTGATAGCACAGGTTGTTATGTCATGGGAAAGATCGACTCGAGACCAGTGTAACTTCATCTCTTTTATTTAGTCTCTGTAAAAACTGAACAACTATGGAGCTGCAGTAGCCTCTTTTATAGCGGCTGCTCACGGCTCGCAGCCAATGACGGCTCCTGGAATTTCCTGCCATCAGACGGACCAATCATAAGGTGGTATTACAAGTATTCAAATATATAAGACGGACAAATCAAAAGGCAGTATTGACGGACCAATCAAAAGGCAGTATTGACAGACCAATCAAAAGGCAGTATTTCAAGTATGCAAATATATAACACAGGTGATTAATGTGAAAGATAAGCAACCAGCCAAATTGGCTCTGTTGTTTTACAGGTTCCAATTCTCTATCAAAAAGGAAGTGTTGATTTCAAAATAGATTCCTTAGGAAGGAACACAGAGAAGCATATTGGAACTTTTTTTTAAATAAATGATCATGTTAAATAGAGGGGTTTAACTCCTTCAGTCAAGTCTTACTTCTCTTTCTTAAAGCAGCTATTTATCAACATAATACTCTTCAGATGATACTCCCCAGCCAAAATGGCCTATGGTAATAGGCAGTGGTGGGATTCAAATTCTTTTACTACCAGTTCTGTGGGCGTGACTTGATGGGTGTGGCATGGCTTGGTGGGCGTGGCTTGGTGGGCAAGGCAGGGGAAGGATGCTGTAAAATCTCCATTCCCTTCCCATCCCATCCCACTAACTGCTTTCCAGCTTCATTCTTCTGTACAGGGCAACAAAAGAAGACCCAGCCAATCAGCTGGGACTCAGGAGGCAGAGAATAGATGGGGCAGGCCAGTCAGAGGTGGTATTTGCCAGTTCTCCAAACTACTCAAAATTTCCACTACCAGTTCTCTAGAACTGGTCAGAACCTGCTGAATACCACCTCTGCTAATAGGAAATAGTGGAAGATGAGGTCTGATATATTTGGAAACCACCAAGTCAGGGAAGGTTGATCTAAAAGTCTATTTATTCTTAATCAGCTGAAAAGGTGTGTGCATTTCCTTTTGAAAATACAACTCTACCAAACCATCCTTCAACCCTTTCTTCTTTTTCTCATCAGTTATATCCAGTGATGGGATTAAATTTTTTTACTACCGGTTCTGTGGGCGTGGCTTGGTGGGCGTGGCAAAGGCAGGATACTGTAAAATCCATTCCCACCCCACTCCCAGGGAAGGTTACTGCAAAATCTCCATTCCCTCCCCACCCACTAACCTTCTTTCCAGCTCCGTTCTCCTGTGCAGGGCAACAAAAGAAGACCCAGCTGATCAGCTGGGACTCGGGAGGCAGAGAATAGATGGGGGCAGAGCCAGTCAGAGGAGGCATTTGCCAGGTTCTCCGAACTACTCAAAATTTCTGCAACCGGTTCTCCAGAACTGGTCAGAACCTGCTGAATACCACCTCTGGTTATTTGTGTTTTTTGAGATTCAGCTCTACAAAAGCCTAGCAACGATTACAATTTCATCCTGTTGCTTAATGAAAGTGCAAGGCTAAAACACAGTGAAGTTATAGAGGTGACAATCTTCAAATGAATGCCCTGGCCAAACAAAGGTTTCTTTCAAGCTTTAGACTGGAGGTGGAATGAAATTTAGTACCAAATAACTGAACCAGCTCCATATACACCTCAACGATTCTGCTTCCTAAACTTTTTGCTTGCTAAGTCTTGTTTCTCAAGCTTGGGAGCTTTGAGATGTGTGAACTTCAATCCTGACTGGAGAATTCTTTTCACACTTTCTGTTTTCTCTTTAAATAAAGCTTAACTTGCCTAAAACATTTTGCTGATAGCCATTCAATAAATTATGCAGCTTAATGCATATTATTTTGATTCATTGTTCTGAATAGTGGATGAGAATTGGAAAGGCTTGGTATCGTTTTCAAATGATAGCCTGACAACTGATAGTATCAATTCCAACCTATATTCACCAGACTTGTTTTACCCAGAAGTTAAATTCCCCTTTGAGTCAAAATTGCCATTCTCCATTTGTTATTGTTGCTTGTTAGAGGAAGCAAACCCAATGCTTTATTTATTTGCTTATTTATCACATTTCTATATCCACCCATCTCACATATGTATCTAATAAATCAATCAAAATACATTAACAACAACCAATTTAAATTAAAAACATAACTGGATTAAAAAAAAATCAAATGCTGGAAAAGCATACACAAAAATGCATTCAATTAATTATCATGCAGGCATATAGCAGGATCCACCCTAAGATGGGATCCTCAGTTTTGTTGACAAAACCATGTTTTAAGGGACTTCCAGAAGACCAACAGGAATGGGGCCAGCTCACCCTGGGATGAATGATGTTTCACAGGGCCTGGGCCATGGCAGAAAAGGATTTCCTCATTGGTCTTGCCCAACAAAATTTGCTGGCCAATTAGGCCCTACAAGACGCCTTTCCTGCCAGGCCTGAGATGTAACATAGATGTAACTGAGGGGATTTGTTATAGGATTTCGCAAATCAGTCAAAATCCAGATCAGTCCCTCAATGGTAATGTTCTGCCTAGCATTCTGTTTTCTCAAAGTTTGCGTGAATTAAGACAAAACCCTGAAAATGCACAACCTTGATTTTTCACAGTTATTTCCACATATTTCTTGGACTCTATATCATTTTTATGAAGATATGGATTTTG
This sequence comes from Pseudonaja textilis, assembly GCF_049901715.1. Taxonomy (NCBI): domain Eukaryota; kingdom Metazoa; phylum Chordata; class Lepidosauria; order Squamata; family Elapidae; genus Pseudonaja; species Pseudonaja textilis. The sequence continues at coordinate 78,701,319 of NC_141992.1, read as the reverse complement.
TATACAACTGTCCCTAAAGTATGCCTTTTTAATACAAGCTTACTTTTAATAAGGGAACTAAGGTGAGAGAGTAAGAGGCTTACGCTTATATGCTACTCTAGTCCAACAAGACTCTGAGAAGCCTCTAGTCAGATAACAGATAGCAGATAAAAGATAATCAGAGTTGGAAGGGTCATCTAGTCCAACCCCCCGCCCAAGCGGGAGGCCCTACACCATTTCTGACAAATGGCAGTCCACTCTCTTCTTGAAAGTCTCAAGTGATAGCGCTCCTACAACTTCCAAGGGCAAGCTGTTCCATTGGTTGATTGTTCTCACTGTCAGAAAGTTTCTCCTTATTTCCAGGTTAAATCTCTCCTTGTTCAGTTTCCATCCATCATTTCCTTGTTATAGCTGAAGGGTTAAAATACCAAAATGAAAAACGAGACAGTACAAAATAATAAGAATAAAAGTTACCCAATAAATTGCTAAAGGCTGCTCAGAACGAAAACATCCAAGGGTAATCCAGAATGGAGTCCCCATTTATAGGTGATTCCCTCCTAAGGGGATCTCTATAAAACTCAGGTTTTAATGGATCTTTTAAAATGCAACAGGGTGGGGCTTCAACTTCCCAGACCCCAGAGGTCTCCAACCTTGGGAACTTTAAGACTTGTGGACTTCAACTCCCAGAATTCTGGGAGTTGAAGTCCACAAGTCTTAAAGTTGCCAAGGTTGGAGACCTCTGTCATAGATGTCAGTCCCTAAGAGATGAGGTTGAGTATGAGCCTATTTTGGTCAATGTTACTGGACAGTGAGAACCGATCCAAATATCCAGACCCTGAACCACTGATACTAGGATTTGATCCTTTTTGGTTCCAAACAGTGTTATCAATACAGGTAGTTCTCAGCTTGCAACAGTTCATTTGGTGATCGTTCAAAGTTACCATGGCACTGAAAAAAGTGACTTATGACCGTTTTTCACACTTATGACTATTGCAACTTCCCCATTGGCACATGATCAAAATTCAGATGCTTGGCAACTGGTTCATATTTATGACAGTCACATGATCCCCTTTTGTGACAAGCAAAGTCAATGAGGAAGCCAGATTCACTTAACTGTGTAACTAACTGAACAATTAACAACAGTAGCAAGAAAAGTCATCAAAGGGGCCAAACTCAACAAATGTTTCACTTAGCAACATAAATTTTGGGCTCAGTCATCAGTTGACTACCTGTAGAAGGTTAATTTCAATTGCTTAATGTTCTTTCAGGGTCTTTATGTGATACTCAGAGAACTGTTAAGGTAGCTTAAAATCAAACATTACATTTGTTCTGAAGCAGTTGGCTTTCTCATTGCCTTTTGCAATAAATCAAAGGAGTTTCAATCATGTCTCCTATTGTGTGAGCAAAAGTCTTCCTGTACAAGGGAATTACTCTACCTTGTTCCTATGCTATAGTCCTATGGATTCTTTGAAAAACTTTTCTTTAGAATGGGAGAATTGAGATGTAATGGGAAAATCAAAAGGTAGAGAGATCAACCCCTTGAAATATGGGGAATTCCCTCATGCTCTTCACTCTTCTGATTAATACCACTGGACACAACCTAATAATCTTACAGTGTGTGTGTGTGTGTGTGTGTGTGTGTGTGTGTGTGTGTATGTATAGATAGATAGATAGATAGATAGATAGATAGATAGATAGATAGATAGATAGATAGATAGATAGATAATAAAAGCGAAATACCACTCTATGCATCATCACAAAATCTCCAGAACCGTAAAACTTACAAACTTGAAATTTGGTACGTATGTTCCTCTTGGCTTCTAGGTGCTCACTAAGAAAGGATTTTTCAAATTGATCGTCAGAGCATTAGTGTTAACATGCTCTGATGCTAAGGAGTTCTACTCCCCCTCCCCACCTGAAAAGAAATCTGTTCCAAATGCAAAACACAAGCAGAGGAGTGGAGTTTCAGTTTCAGAGCAGCAAGCAGCTTCAGTACAGAACAGTTGAGCTAAGCCACACCCAGGCTCCTTGTTGTCTCCTTCTTGCTCACACAGCAAATACTGTTTCAGTTTCCAAACAGTCCTCAACTCTCTCATACACTGACAGGACTCAAGCCAGATAAATACAGATGGATGCTGGTAGGCAGAGGCACAATTTTACCCATTATTTTCACCCCAAAAAACTAAGCTCAATCCAGTGGTGGTATTCAGCAGGTTCTGACCAGTTCTGAAGAACTGGTAGTGGAAATTTTGAGTAGTTTGGAGAACTGGCAAATACCATCTCTGATGGGAGATTTTACAGTATCCTTCCCCTGCCACACCCACCAAGCCATGCCCACAGAACCAGTAGTAAAAAAAAAATTGAATCCCACCACTGGCCCAATCACATGGAGCTAGTTCTTTCATAAGGTTTATTAAGCTTCAAGCTTTGAAGTCTATTTGGTGTTGCTGTTGGTTTGCAGAATCATATTCTGTATTGATCAAAACCAAGGGCATAATTTATTCCTTTGTGTAGCTGATTGACAGTCCCTGTAAAATTCAATAAAGCTCCTCTCGCTATGTGGCCGTTGGCTGCGTACAAGTAGTAAGAAGCATATTTTATTGTGCTTTGAAAACAGCCATTTTGCTCTGTGTATGCAAGCTACTTGAATTTTCAATAAGTCTTAAGGAACAGTAACCAGTAAATTGTACTGGTAAAGGGCACCTTTATCATTTATGGATTGTTGAGTATTTTTTTTTTAGTGCTTTCACATAAGCTTCACATTCCAGAATTAGTTTGGAGGATTTGTTACAATATGGATTGTAGTGCTGTGTTTCAGAAATTCTCCTTCTAAATTTATGGCAAAATTCATGTTCAAATGCTAATACCATCAAGGGTTCATTTTACCCTTCTGAGATAAGTAAGGAAATTGAGGAAAAAACATGCAGATGAGGTCCTGGGAGTCATATTTAGCCCATATACACATGTTTAAGTTTTTAGCTACTTGTAATGATTTATAGACATTTAGACCAGAATCTATTCTTAACCTCAATTAGAAAAGAACAAAGGCAGTGAAAATAATTATTCTCATGTCTTCTACTACAATAATTATAATCACTTGCAAACGTTTTGGTATGGCATTTTGCTGCAAAAAAAAAAACCATAATTCAAGCCTCAGTATTAACTTCTACATTAGCAAGATATCTAACCTTTATTTTCAAGAAAATATTTTCAAATAAGCAATCCTGAGACTTTGTGGCATTTGAAATGAAGAGTAAAATCTACAGAATTTACAGAGAAAAATAATATAAATCACTGCAACTGATTTTCCTGGCATCAGTGAGAAAGCACCTACTAAGGACCAAGACAGCTGGAGTAGAAGTCAGGCATAAGAGTTAGTGTTGAGAAGCATGATATAATTAGGAAAATTGGTTGCATAGCAATCAAATATGCTTCTAACCATTTGGGGCAGGAAGAGAGCATGCAACCAAAATTCATTTTCAGCACTAATCATAGTCTAAGCTGTAATTAACTTAATAGAAAGCTAGCTGAGGAGATCTGTCAATTTGACCATAAAGTGCTGCCTGCTGTGCAGTACAACAATATTTTCTGTAATATTTCTGTAATGTAATTGTACGAATTGTAAGTTGAATCTATCCTTTTCCAGGGCATACAAGCATTGTTCCTCAACCAGCACATGGTTAATAACCATAAGATAGTCTCAGGATAGCATGTGATTGAGATGCACATCTTTAGAACGTATGCAATACAGTAGAACCTCTGGACATGACCGTAATTCGCACCATAACTTTGGCAATTTCTCCATCTTCTAATGTTTCATCTTCAGGAATTTCTGGGTCAGGAGTCATGTTTGATCACCACCCAAGTATGTGTTCGTGACCAGATTCAAAAAATTTTGTCATTGTCAGAAGAGTTTGTGACCAGAGGTTCTACTGTATTTAGTGAGAATCATAGGTTTAAATGTGTGTATTTCTGTAGCTGGAACGAGATTACATGGCTGCATTTGGTCAACTGCAGCAAACCCATAAAGAAAATTATTTTCCTTTTGGATGCCATTATTATTAAGCTCCAAAGTTCATTATTTGCCAGATGAGCTGTCTACTTTTACTTGCATCTTTCTATAAAATGCTCACAGCAGTGCAGCTTTCTCTCCATCTGGAGATTTTATTTGGAAAACTCTATGTCCATACAGAAATTGCTTTGAAAATGTGAATCTACATTTTAAATCTGCATGTTCTTCCTCAGAGCAGGAGTGAAGACCATTTCTTGCTTTTCCAGTAAGGGCAAAAATCCAGCTAGAATCATACTTTCAATGCATCTTCCTTTCTCTGCATGGATGAGGAGAAGGGCACATGAAAATCAACAATGTTATCTGACTAGTTTATCTATCCTACAGTTTAGCAGTTCAAGTCTCACTGGCTCAAGGCTGACTCAGATTTCCATCCTTCCGAGGTCAGTAAAGTGAGTATCCAGATTGGGATACTCACTTGGGGGCAATATGCTGACTCTTTAAATTGCTTAGAGAGGGCTTTAAAGCACTATAAAGCGGTATATAAGTCTAAGTGCAATTGCTATTGCTACCTAAACTTGCAATTTAAAAACTTTACAATTAAAATATTCAAGCTATAGGGATGCAAGACCAGACTCCATGCTGCCTGCTAAATAATGTCTGATAAGTCTACATGAGAGAACAAAATGATCTTCCATTAAAAAATCTAGTTCCAAGCTATCTTGGATTGACAGACTGTTTTCCCACATATGTTAAGAAATCAGCTACCAGCACAAGATGCAAAAGTTATGACTTTATGGGAATAAACATAAATGATTTTATAATTAGATTGTGAAGGAAAGGAAAAAGAAATGGAGATATTTGTGCCATATGTTAGAGTTTGGTCCATTCCCGTTGGGCAGATTGAAAGAGGACGAGTTACCAAACAGCAAAGTGTATCATGTACTGTACATGCAGAGGATCACAAATGTAAGTTCCTATCAAGAAGCAGGTACTTTCATTGGCCCAAGACTCTGAAAGCCACCACCTCACAGAGTAGAGAAGCCCGACTCCATTTAATTATCTCCAAATGTGTTAGAGAATCCGAATTTGTCACTGACTGAAAATTCAGGGAACTGAAATTTCAACACGCTTAGGGAGAGTCTAGTTGGCGTATGGCAGTACAGATGAAGCTGGACTCGAATCTAATGTGGAATAAAGCAATTATCTCTGCATTTTGCTAAGTAATCACACAGTTGTATTCTTTGCTGCAAGGAGAAGTTAGTAAAATAATGCAATCTAGTGATCATTTCTCTTATTCCTGTGGTAGATTAAACTCCGTTGAAAAAGTGAAATGATTTCAGAACATTTATTGGTTTACGAAAGTATTGCACATTCATTGCATATTAATCAAGATAAATCTTGCTTCACTGACATCTACTTTTCTATGGGAAAGAAATGGATGAATTCAGGCATATGATTTCCCAGCAGATTCTAAAATGGAGTTCTGAAATAGGTCAACGTTGCTATTTGTGTGAAATAGGTCTCTGTGTTGACTGTAAGTGTGTTATTTTATGGGTTTTGTTGTCTGGGGAAATATGGAGTAATTATGAAACTAAAGAAAGCAAAATATAATTATTGAAAATTCCCTCTTCTATAAAACTCAATTGATCAAGCCTGTTATAACGCTAAGTATGCAGATTTATGATTAATTACAGCATGACTGGTTCTAAAAAGAAAAAATGTTTAAAATTAAACTTGGTATACACAGACACATAAGCAAAATCATAGTTTGAAAGTGACCCTAAAATGACCCTGAACAAAAATCAAAGTCTACTTGAATAAAACTAGGACATTTTATGGAAGTAGATTCATTTGCCTTATCTCCAATAAAATAAGATAAGATAAGATAAATTTATTGTCATTGTACTCAGAAACCTGAGAACAACAAAATAAGGTGCTCTTTCACAACATACAACTGAACAACACCAAAAGACATATACAAATAACAATGTAAAACAAATTAAAACAAATAACAGTTAAAAACTGTACAACCAGGATATATATATGTTAAGACCACCAGATTCATAACTCTGCATTTAACCTGATCACAGCACTTGGGTAAAAGCTATATTTAAATCTACTTGTCCTGGCTTTCAGCACTCTATACCGTCTTCCTGATGGCAAGATCTCAAACAACGAGTGGCCTGGATGCAAAGGGTCTCTCAAGATCTTTTGTATCTTCCTTCTACATCCCATGTTACACAACTCCTCCAATGAGGGAAGAGGACATCCGCTGATCTTTTGTGCCCTTTTTATCACTCTTTGGAGTGCCCTTTTCTCCGCCTCTGTACAACTCCTAAACCACATACAGAGGCAATAAGATAAAATGCTCTCTATAGAGCTTCAATAAAAGGCAACCAACAGACTCTCTGGTAGTTGTTGTGATCTTAAAAGTCTTAAAAAATACAGTCGTTGATGAGCCTTTTTTTCTAAGGCTAAAGTATTTGCCCCCCATGTTAGATCTTGTTTCAGGGTGATACCTAAAAACTTACATTCTGCCACCAAATAAGTAGGTAATTGTAATATCTTTTAGGATTTTAAAATTTGCTGGAGCAAATACCCCGAATATTAAAGATGAAGCTCCTATCAGAATAAACCATTGCAAAAAGGATTAGAGCTAAACCCTCTGGGCACCTAATGCATGGCCCTTCTACCAGCCTGGCATTGTGCATCTTGGTGCAGCTCTATACAGTACAGTTAGAGGTATGCTTGCCTTGATTTTCCTGCAAAGATAATCCGAGTGAATCCAAGTCTTGCAGAACCTTCCCTCCCAGCATCTGGGCTTCAGGAAGCCATTTCTTTCCTCATACATATCTAGCAATAGATAGACATTCTACATTTGGGCCTATAACCAAGAACCAGTTTGATCTAGAAGTTAAGGCACCAGTCTAGAAACCAGAAACCTATATTCCAGTCCCACTTTAGGCATGAACCCAGGTGGATAACCTTGGGCCAGCCCCTCTGTCTCAGACTTTTTCTTTTACAATGTGATCAGAAGAAACCATCTCAGGTAATTTCACACATATTTTCCTTCCTTTATCATAATTCATAGCTTGCAACAACTATGGTTTAGTGTAATATAAATCAAAACAGAGGAGAAACCCAAAGAGAGGAGAGCGCTGGTCTATAGAACTACTGAGAATTCAAACCAAAACATAGCAATCCATGGGGTATCTTAATAGTTATTTCTTTAATCAACCTATTGGCCACCTCAAGGCATGGCTAGTAAGCACATGAAAAAGTAAAGACTGAAAACAGAAATACAACATTACAAAGTAGAAGCATGTCAGGACACTTCAGGGAACCACAATATTTAAAACAGAAACCAATGTATTACAACGGAATCATTCTGCTCCAGGGGCGTTGAAAAGCTTGGACCACCACAGTCAGCAGAGTTGGGATTATAAAAATTTTGGAGGAATGCTCTTCCATAATGCTCTTCCATGACCACAGCCAAGGCAGAGGCAGATTTGAATCTGATCTATGTGTTGTGCCTAAATTAAACACAAGGATAATAAATCAGAATGTGTGAGAAGAAACTGAGGATACACAAGCACAGATTTGTCTGCATGATTTCTCACAATAGCTTGGTACTAGACTTGTATTCTTGCTGTTTCTTTATTTTAATTCGTTGTCTGCAGTATTTTTCTCAACATAATATCATTTCCTAATTTATCTGACTCTAATCATTTCCTTAGCGTCTTGCCCAGCCTTAAACCAAATTATTCCTAGAATCTTTTGTTTGTATGCATATATCTCCCCAAACACCTAATTTACAAACTATTCCAAGAATCCAGGGTAAACACAAGAAAAATCTACAAATCCATAAAAATGGATAAACTCACTAAATTATTCATTTTAGATTGGACATGCTCAACTCTATTAAAACATTACTCAAATGGATTATTGCTGATACAGAATCCATTTTATTTCCTTAGTACAAAGACTTTATTTGTACTATTAATAAAAAAAAATGCCACAGGGATTTTTGCTGCAGTAATATATCTATATATTTTCTTTCCCAACTTATTCAGAAAAATCCACTTGGAGTGAACCAGTTTTCCAAGGAGAAATATTTTAGTTGGCTGTAACTTGAAGCAGCATATAAACTTCTTTTTAAAAACAACATTGTTTAAAGATTGCAATGTGTATTATATTTGTCTAAAGACAAGGTGATATTTGAAAACTAGAAAGAAAGGACAATAGATTATGAGTCCTTGATGAATGACTGATTGCTTAATGACCATTTTAGGTTACAATAGACCCCTCTCCCCAAAAGTTAGTTATGATGTGCCCTTTAAGTTAGGACACTACACATACACACACACACACACACACACTACCCCATAAGTGGTAGGATTCAATTGTTTTTACTACTGGTTCTGAGGGTGTGGCTTGGTGGGCGTGGCAGGGGAAGGAGACTGTAAAATCTCCAGTCAGAGGTGGTATTTGCCGGTTCTCCAAACTACTCAAAATTTCCACTCCCGGTTCTCCAGAACTGGTCAGAACCTGCTGAATACCACCTCCGCACCCTAATTGCATTTCAGGTGTTTGGCAATTGGTTCACATTTACAACCAGTTGCAGTTCCCGCAGTGACATGATCACATTTGCCCATTTAGGAGGGTGAATTCAGTTAACAACCATGTGTTTCATTTAACAACCATGTGATTCATTTAACAACTTCAGTGATGTGCTTAACAATTGTTGTAAAACAATCAGATTTTATGGTGACTCATTTACTGACTGCAATGACTTATGATGGAGATTCTGGGCTCATCTGTAGACCTTAAGTGAAGACTATTGTGTTTTTTTTCTAATATATGGTATGGTGAACATCAAGGCTATACACATAGTAAATCTTAAAATATGGAACTTCAATTAAAAACTTGGCTTCAGAAGAAAACTATATAGATAAAGTTCCTAATTTCCTCTAAAATCTTTTCTCTTCTCTCTGTATATGTGCATGTATGTCTATCCATGTATCTTATAGATATGTGCAACTATTTTCCAAGTATGATTTACACTGCATGTAATAGAAACAAAGAGGAGAGCAAAGAGAATATGAACGATGATACCTACATCTGAAAGTCTTCTCCAGATACAATTTAGAATTCTAGAAAAATCAAATTTCTAAGCCCCTCTTCATCTACTCAAAACAATATATTTATACAATAAATAAATAAAAATACTTACCACTTTATTGCTTACACTTGCTATAATGCAGAAAAAAAAGGAACATAAATCACTCATGCAATAATCAATAGACACATGGTACATCAATACTTTTGCACTGATTAAGAATAAATACATTTGAATCCTTTCCTGTTTGCACAAGGGGCATAACAATTGAAACTTAAAGGCTTCTAAAATATCAATGGTTAGATGTAAACCTATACAACAAGCCAGTAAATGTTAGTTACAAGTGAGCTACAATTAATTTAAACAGTCATATTCTCAGTTTAACGTGCATAGGATTGTGGACTTTATATTATGCTCATTTAAGATTTAAATTAGTCTACTCTTATTCCTGATCTAATATAAACCTTCTTAGAACACTGAGTTCTAAGTAGTTAATTTTATGGCCGGTTCAACGAACCTGCAAATCCTACCCCTGGCTGGACCTGCCTGCCCCAACCCACCCCTCTCAGGAGTCCCCATGTGACCCATTTTGGATCCCATATAAGCGCAGGGCCTGCTCAAAGGCTCAGAGAGGGCATTTCGCCCTCCCGGAGGCTCGAAGAAAGCCTCCAGAGCTCAGGAAGAGCAAAAACACACACACACCGTCCTGGTGCAGGAGACCGACTAGGCCACACCCACCCAGCAACCGGGTAGAGAACCAGTTGCTAAATTTTTTGAAGTCCATCCCTGAACAGATCCCTAAATAAAGCATGAAAAAGAAAAGAAAAAGGGTGTTTGAATCAAAACAAATTCAAATTTGGTTGAATCAATTTTTTTTTTGTCAAGGCAAGTTATTACACCTTTAACAGTATTTCTAAGTGGGCATTGTACTTCCTCTTGTGCATCAAGATCAGAAGAGCAAAATTTGACAACCAAATGGCCAGGTGTGTTTTTAAATATATATTTTAGAAATTTTCTTTAGCAAATTAAAGCTGGAATGGAGGCAGGTGCTCCCAGGGAGACAAATATCCTCCTTTTCACAGTTAAAATGCACAATGTGTATTTCTGGGGGGAGTAGTTAAAATTCTTCTAGGAATAGAGGAGGTTTGCTTCACAAAGACAATTCTTTCCTTTCTAGTTTCAAAATCTCTTCTAAAAGTCTGAAAAATAGCTCCAACTTAATTGGGCGTTTAAAGGACTAACATACAAGGCCTTCAGCTCTTAAATATTGTTATCCCCAGAGTAGACAGAGAATTACCCATGTGAAGATGCTTGTCTAGTCTAAAATAAACTTCAGTTAGGAAGAAAATTTAAAGAATTTGTGAGAAATATAGTTCAAAAATAGTCTCTCTCCAATGGGTGGTTCAAAAAATGATAAGGACTCCCATTTTCTCTATCACTGTTACGTTTTGCAGTGTCTATATGACATGGATAAAGTTTGAACAGATGTCGTCTCCCAACACACTAAGTTGGATTAGTTTTTAAATCGATACTTTTTTCCTGGTTTATCCCAAATTCTCTAGTTAGTTTTTTTTGAAAGAAAGAATTAACAAAGAAGATTAGTTCAGTAACTAACTAAATCAGGGCTGTCAAACTCACGGTCCGTGAGCTGGATGTGTCATGCGCTGGTCCTTGCCCACGCCCGTTTCAGGGAAGGGGGGTGGAAATCCCAATACGTTATGTGACGACACCATGACAATGCTAGTTTGACACCCCTTGAACTAGAATAAATATTCTGGGTGAATTGCAGCCCTTTTAGTAATAATTCTATGACTTATTTTCTTATTTCTACAGCTAGTCTTTGATTAATGACTGTAAAGGAGCCTGCCCATTATAGTCATAACTTGTGCTGGTCATAAAGCAGAGCATCATATAATAGGACCTGATTATTTTACAACCTTTTCTGTGGCGGCTATTAAGCAAATCCATTTTTTGCTATGAGGCATTTTTCCTGAAAACCAGAAGTAAAACATTATAAATTGAGCTAATGTTTATTTTTTATTTATTTATTGTATTTGGTTTGTCAATTACTTACAAGATAATAGGTATAAGTAAAAACATAGTTATGAATACATAGATACATATAAGAAAAATAAAAGAAACAATAGGACAGGGACGGGAGGCACATTGGTGTGCTTATGCATGCCCCCTACAGACCTCTTAGGAAAAGGGTGAGGTCAATAGTAGATAGTCTAAGGTTAAAGTTTTTGGGGTTTGGGGAAGAAACCACAGAGTCAGGTAGAGTATTCCAGACATTGACCACTCTGTGGTTGAAGTCGTATTTCCTGCAATCAAGTTTGGTGCGATTAACCTTGAGTTTGTATCTATTGTTTGCTCTTGTATTGTTATGGTTGAAGGTGAAGTATCATTGATAGGTAGGATATTGCAACGTATGATTTTATATACTATACTTAGATCGGACCGAAGGCGGAGTAGTTCTAGGGAAGGCGGCATAGTTCTGTGTGACTGCAGAATGCTGCAAACAACTGTAAATGCAGGCTGATTGCCAAGCACCCAAAATGTAGTCACATGGCTAGGTGCAGCCATCACAACTTTGGTTATAAGTAGCTTTTGGGTGATCTGTCATAACTGAATGGTTGCTAAGTGATCGTTCATACCTTGAGAATTACCTGTACCTGTATTATTTTTTAGGATACATACAAATATATCTGATTTGGATTCAAGAAACATGGTAATACAAAGGATACCCAGACTTTTTAAGATTAAACTTTGTAAAATGGGAAGTAAGAAGCAACTTTATGTATAACTATACATTATTCTATATACTGTAAATATCTATGTAGCTTACATAATATATTGTTTTAATGTAGTCAAATACCTCCTTGTAATAAAGCAATTTAGAAAATGTCAGGTTCAACTTTCCTATAAAAAAAATGAAATGGTGAAATAAGTCAATTGAAGTCAATTGAAAGTAAACCTCTTGGGAACTCGAATACAATAAAGTTATAAGTGTATTGATACGGTATATATTACAATATATCAGGTAGCCTACATCTGCATAAGTAACCCATCTTCCCCCCTTCACCTTTTCTTCTCACAGGACCAGGACTCTGACTGAGTAAATTTTTTGATTCTGTGGAGAATTTATCTCAACCTTCCTCAAACAGGGCACCTGAAATAGAAATAGAAATAATCATATTTGGACATCACCATGGTGAGGGAAAGAAATTAAAGTTGTTTTTAGCTGAATACAGTAACATCTTTATTGAAAATCTTTCCCAGTAGTGCCAGAATGGAAAGTAGGATAGGATAGGAATGGAAAGGATGAGGATAGAGCACATATTCCCATTCAGTCACTTCGGTTCAAACATGACAGATGAGACCCAGTTAAATAAGAATCTTCATTGCACACTAGAGTAAACCTGTTCTAAGTAGTTGACTGCTTTAAGAGTGCTATTTCCTCTAATACACATTAAACCGTATTTCATACGGCTTAGTGGACCCTTGCCTTGTGTTTCTACTACTTGGTGCTATGTAGAAACCAATACATTTTTCAGAAAGGGAAACTCTAATTTAGATGATGTTCTTCACCCTGCCCTTTACTGAAGGGTTGAAGTAGACCAGGAGTTGTTGTGATAGGAAATGTGTTATTATTGAGGCTGCTATGACAAAGAATAGGGTCCTTATTATTCATCACACATCGGCACTGAAGAAAAAGCAGTCGCGGGGAAAGTAGCAACAGGCTGTTTATTATCAATTTATTTTGACTCAGTGCAAATACTTTTTCAATTTTGCTGCTATTAGGCCCTTCTCCTTTTCCTTCCTCAGTCTGATTCTTTTGTTCTGTTTTTATGGAGCTATTTTCTCTCTTTAGCCAGATAATTCTGTATTTTTTCTCTTATTCATTAAAAGGTGTGTGTGTGCACACCCATGAGAGAGAGCGACTGTACGTGCACACATGTGTATCAGCATAAATTTCAGACGTATCCAAGTATCATGCTGAATTAATCATAGTGTTTGTAGTTGGAAGGTCTTTCATTGGGACATCTCTGTGAGGGGTTGGGAGCAGGAAAAGAATTTGACAAAGGCATGGAATAGCTGAAGATACTGCTTAAATTCAGATATATAATATTGGCTGTTCTGCCCTCCCCCCACAGCTCTTGTTTTTCCCTCCTTTTTCCTCTCCCCTCCTTTTTTGGCTTTTTTGTTTCTTTATTTAGCTTTTCAATACAACATTATAATTAAGTATGAACCAGACAGGCTAACCAATGAAACACAGTAGGGCTCGCTTTAAATTAGCTCAGAACCATTGCACTGATGAATAACTTGCTGGTCTGTTGTTTTTGTCTTTAAATCTCAAGGAAGAACTGATGGTTTCTACTATTACTTTATCCTCCCTGAAGCCTTATACGTAGATTAATATAAGAAATAGATCTGGATGCAAAGCCCCTTGGAAAGATTCCAATGGAAAATAATTTTATTCAAAAGGAAAAGGTTTTATTAATTTGTATCTGCTGCCTTTATTATTTTTACAAATAACTCAAGGTGGAGAACATATCCAAGCCCACCTTTCTTCTCCTATTTTTCCCACAACCCTGTAAGGTGGGTTAGGCTGAGACTGAGTGACTACCCCAAAGTCACCCAGCTGATTTTCATGGCCAAGGAGGAACTTGAATTTTCTAGCCTGGTGCCATAACCCCTATACCAAACTGACTCCGTGTTTGTTCCATGTGAGTTAGCTTCACTCCTCTACCGCATGCCATGCCTAATCATTTACATATTTGATTGATTTCACAATGGATTTGGTCCAATCAAGTTTCTGTCTTCCATAGTATAGTTGTATACATATAGAACCCTTTCATGTGCCAATTGGATGCATATGTAATAAGAGTGGTGACTTTCACAGGTGCCAGCAACAAGGAAGGAGCTAATCCATACGCCCTCATCAGGCTTATATTTCACATGTTGTTTCAGTGTTCTATCATTATATTATACCGATATCAATCTAATGTTGGACTTCAACTCCCATAATTCCCAGGAACATCCAGGGGAAACTGGGTTGGCAATGACTGCTCTATATCCCTCCACATCATATCATCTTCAAAATGGTAGGCCGGTTGTTCTAGCCTATATGGCTCCTAGAGCCCTATAAGAATATTTGGTGCAAAAATATAAGCAATAACATTTTGGGGGAAAAAAACAACAAGCAGAAAATGAGTATCTTAAGCATCCAACAGACTGTTCATATTTCTTTTACTTAAAATGAAAAAAAGCAAAGCTTCTCTCATTAAAAAAGAAAAGGATAAAAATGAGAGGTCCTTGGTGGTCTCTGGTCTTGGTTGCTTTCTTTCAGGGTTTTCATTACAGAGGGGGTATTGAGCAGGTTCTGACCAGTTCTGTAGAAGCAGTAGTGGAAATTTTGAGTAGTTCAGAGAACCGGTAAATACCACCTCTGACTGGCCCCACCCCCATCTATTCTCTGCCCCCCGTGTCCCAGCTGATCGGCTGGGTCTTCTTTTGTTGCCCTGCACAGGAGAACGGAGCTGGAAAGCAGGTTAGTGGGGGTGGGGAGGGAATGGGATTTTACAGTATTCTTCCTCTGCCACACCCACCAAGCCACACCATGCCCACCAACCCACGCCCACGGAACCAGTATTTTAAAAAATTGAATCCCACCACTGTTTCATTACCCAACTAGGTAACATCTTCAGTGCTATAAGTGACTGGGGTTTGCTTTCTGTTTACGTTCAGTGGCTTGCTCTGGCAGGGTTGTTCTGAAATGAAAATTCCAGCCCATTTTTTTTAGGTCACTGTACTACCACCATACTTCCCACAAAATAAGGGTGCAAACGAAGGCATTCTAAGCCTGTTTCCAATGATGGAAACATTGTGCTCTTATAACTGTGAAACCGCTGAGAGAATTGGTAGTTTTAAGGGGTTGGAGTGGGGCTAGGATGATCCAGATCAGTCCTCAAATAGAGAGGCTCATTGTGGGCCAATCACACTCTCCAACCAACTTACCCCATAGGACTTTTGTTGTGGGGAAAAATAGGAAGAAGGAGCCTTATGTTCCTGTACGGATATAAATATAATCAATCAATAAACTCACTCCCCAAAATGGATCTTAAATCAGCCCTGACTCTTCCATGAACTTTCCAAGTATATTATGCACAGGACTTTGTCCATTTGTGCTTGTTTCCCAACATTAGATGCAAGCATGGAATCACAATGCATATTTTGTAAGTTGCCTGATTTTCACTCCCCATCTCAATACAATTGATGTGCCTGGATAGAGGTAATCTGGCAGCAATACTTCATGCTACATAATGGTGAAAGGACAGTTAAGGTTTTTCTATTTTCTATTGTAATTCTGTGTTATTTTGCATTGTCAAGCAAACGCAAACTACACCAAGAAGTATTGGTTCTAACTTAGAGTTACATTAACAGAATCTTGCAAGTCTGAAAATACATCCCTCCCCCCCTTAACTTTACAATCCATATCTGAAATATTTGCCATAACCCCATTGCGACTGTGAGCTAAGTTACCATTGCGTAGGTCAATAGTTCTTTCTCCTATCTCCCAAGGCCATTCCCACACACCATTACATGTACATTTATCACTCAAAACTAAGTCCATGAATAGCCTTAAAAGAAATTAATAGCCTAATAAGGGCAAAGAAACACTGTAAAGCTACAATCCTATACACCAGGGATAGGCACACCACTGGGTTATTTTTGGAAAGCCCAGAACCTAGAAAATTGCAGAAGGAATTTTTAGTGTTACATTTTTTCTTGTTGAGGGGAGGTGAAAATAGGCTGCAATTACTACATTAATTATTTATTCCACCATCATTAGTTTTAGCAATAACTCAAGGCAGCGAACATACTTAATACTCCCTCTTCTTCCTATTTTTCTCACAATAATAACCCTCTTGTAAGGTGAATTGGACCCAGTCACCCAGCTAATTTTCATGCCAAAGACAGGACTAGAAGCTCATAATACTTTTGTTAAGGGTTTGATTCATCCTCCTTTCTTCCCTTCACATTGACCCATAAAGCCAAGGAAAAAGAAAAGAAATCCCAAATATTTGAGAACAAGATCCTTTTCATCCTTGGATCTTACCCCTAAGCAAAAATACCTGGAATTCACAGTAATGGTCTAGTCGAGTGATGGCTAACCTGCGCTCATGTGCCTGCACCCGTGATGCAGTGCACATGCAACTCCCCCCGCCCTCCTGTGCATGCACACACAACCCCTGTGCATGCAACGCGTGCCCCTGTGCATGCACACATGGCTCCCCCACACTGCATACCTCTGAGCATGCTCATGCAACCCCCGCACACCGTATGCCTCTGCGCATGTGTCACCCATGTATGTGTTTACCCCCAAGCATGCATGGCAGATACCTGACAATCAGCTGGTGATGGGGACGTGCGCGCATGTGGGGCTCTTCTGGGCGACCTCTCGCATGCTGGCAGAAGTGGCTCTGCATGACACTTCCGGCACGTGTGCCATGGGTTCACTATCACGGGTCTAGTCACTCTCCTGTAACATTAACTCTAAATCAAATCTGTATGGAAACAGATTCCACCCCCACCCCCAAATTTTCCAAGAAATGCATAGTGTAGTACGTTACTGGAATACTTAACAATGATAAACCGAAAGAGGCTTCTCTTCCTTGTCTGAAGATTCTCAAGTGTATTATATTGAAAGATTAAATCTCACCTCAGAAGAACAGGATGGCTAGAATTTTTATTGCCAGCACAACTAATCAAAATCCCCACTCGCAATCAGCATTTATGGTACTCCATTTAATCACAAACTTGCTGGTCTAGTTATTTTTAGTTCAGAGGTGAAAGCTTTTTATATCTTGTCCATAACAAAAGAAAACAGCTTTTTTTTTTTGCCCAACCAGAAACATCCCCATTTTTTAAAAAGGGAATATTTTTAGAAATTAGGAATAGTAAATGGAATTTGATTTCATTAAATTGCATTCTGTCAACATATACCTGTGTTTTAAAAATGCTGAATGTGGAATATGGATGTGTGTGTGTGTGTGTGTGTGTGTGTGTGTGTGTGTGTGTGTGTATGTGTATGTGTATGTATGTATGTATGTATGTATGTATTCATAGATTTTCACGGGTACAGGTATGTAGGTCTAGGTATGTTCGGGTCTTTTCCTGTGTAAGATTAAGAGTATCTTGGCGACGTTTCAGTGAGGTCCCACTCGCCATCCTCAGGCTGGTGCTTTCGGCTTCATGCCAGTGCAACCTTGCCAAAATGTCACCAAGATACTCTTAATCTTACATGGGAAAAGACCCGAACACACCTAAACCTACACACACACACACACACACACACACACACAAGTTTTCACGGGTACTTACACAAATAAGCTCCATGGCCAAAACACTAATCGCCAGAACCAAACACCTGGCAGACAAGACACACATAAAGACTGAACTATGCACCCTGACTAAACTACTGACAGCTAATGGCTTCCACAAAAGCAAAACCACTGGCTTGATCCACAAAAACACACTGAGACATAATGGAGACCTAGAAAATGAACAGACCTATAGAACAGCTGTCCTGCCCTACATAAGAGGTACTACAGACAAAATCAGTAAGATACTATACAGGCATCACATCAAGACTGCCTTCAAAACAGACAGAAAAATAGCAGCCATCCTAAGAAACCCCAAAGATAAAATTGACCTGGAAAACCAAGGCATATATGAAGTCCCCTGTGCATCATGCCCAGCCACATACATTGGACAGACCAATAGAAGAATAAGTACCTGCCTGGATGAACACAAAAATGCAGTAAAACAGCTGGAACACACTTCCTCAGTAGTCCAACACATGAAAGCAACAAGTCATAGCATCGATTTCAATGGCACCAAAACCCTAGCCACTATAGAAAACCCCAGCCACAGAATTATCAGAGAAGCCATAGAGATTGAAAAAAGACCTGAAAGCATGAATAGAAGAGATGATTCCACCGGACTGTCAATTATTTGGAAGCCTTCACTCACAAACAAAAAAATCTCCACACCACAAGCCAGGCAAACCCCTGGGCACAAACAGATCCCCCCGATACCTCCAGCTCAAACACACCCCAACCAGGCACCCAGATGAAACTTAGCTTCCTAATAAATGATAGCCGTCCATTTACTTGGAGCCAAGCCGCACTAAAAGCCTCCAATACAGGAACACAATGTTGCCAGCCAATCAAGACAAAAGAAGCCACAAAACAGACAGAAGATATTAGAAACACCAATCAAGCAGAACACAGCAAACTCCAAGACCAATAAACACAGACCAAGACTCCCAACCAATCAGGATGAAGAAAAAAACATTCTGGCACAGCAGTAGGCTAGCCCCAAATTTAAAACTGAAACGGCTGTGAAAGTCTGACTCACAGACGAACACAATACAGAAGCCTGATGATGGCAGATGAGATTCTGCCGAAACGTTGCTACAACTTTAAAAGCACAACTATAATGATGTGGGAAAATACCCGAACCAAGCTGAATACCATATATATATATATGAGTTGATGTTGTTATAAAGGGCTGTGTGGTGGCCTTGTGAGTTTTGTTATGGAGATATCCTGGATATATCCACACAGCCCTTTATACCAACATCAACCCCATGAACCAATCAAGAGGCAGCAACGCAGCCAACCAGCCCAGCACACCAGCCCCCACCACCAGTATTTATAGAGAGATGGCAGCTCCGATCACACACTGCTTGAACTGGCATGAAGCCGAAAGCACCAGCCTGAGGATGGCGAGTGGGACCTCTCCGAAACATTGCCAAAATACTCTTAATCTTACACAGAAAAAGACCTGAACACACCTAGATCTACATATATATATATATATACACACACACACACACATATATATATATATATATATATATATATATATATATATATATATATATATATATATATATATATATTTTCTCTGAGGTTTTTGCGGGTATTTGTATGTGGATCTTTGGTTAAAATTGGAAGTATCTTGGTGACCTTTTGACGAAGTCTCATTCATCATTTCAGGCTTGTGTCTTTGGCTTTGTGCTTCTCGGAGTGCTCCGAGAAGCACAAAGCCGAAGACACAAGCCTAAAGAAGACAAATAAGACTTCATCAAAACATTGCCAAGATACTTCCAATTTTACACGAGAGAAAACCCGAATAACCAAAGATAGATAGATAGATAGATAGATAGATAGATAGATAGATAGATATTGCTTTACATGAATACATAGACATGTAGAGACTTAAATATGAATAAATAAAAATGAATTAAAGCATTGCAGTTGCTAAGATCAATAGTAGCTACTTAAAAGACTTGCACACCTTGATTAGTAGCCTCAATTCATTTTTGCTGAGGTTTCACATTTTTACCCTTATTTTATACTCTGCAATCTACACTCTCATAAAGCAGAAACAATTGGGAACTTTCACAGAGCTGTGTCTACCATCCTTATATATATAAAAGCTGCATAGGAGCAGTAATTGAATATTTGAGCTTTATTTTCAGTTATTATAATGAAGAACAACCCCCACATTATATATATTTTTAATTTCAATTTCCAGGAGGGAAGTAGCAAAAGACATTTCAGTTAAAGAGGAAGATTCACAGCAATGTGTAAAGGCCAGGATTAACTTGTGATCAAGGAAAAAGGCTTTGCATAATTAAAACTGAGAGTACTTTTTTTTTTCCTGTTGTCCTATCACAGAGTTCTCCTTAGAGGACATAAGCATGGAGAAGCAGGGTTTTTAAAAATATATGTACTATCAACTAAATGGGTTATCATATGCAACAGTTAGTTCCCTAGGCTTAATTTTCCAACCCTGTTTAAAAAAGAAAGAATAACCCTTTTCAAAAAGTTCCACCCAATCAGCTATTCAGAAATGGAGCAACACAGGAGGCTGGCCACATTCAGGGGTGGCCTTCAAAAATTTTAGCAATGGGTTCTCTGCCCGGTGGCTTGGTGGGTGTGGCCTAGTCAGCCTCTTGCACCACTGTGCGGGAGAGACATTTTTGCCTTCCCCAGGCTCCGGAGGCTTTCCTCGAACCTCCAGGAGGGCAGAAATGGCCTCCCCAAGCTCTGGAGGCCTCTGGAGGCCCTCTGGAGGCCAGAAACCAGCCCATTTCTGGCCTTCCCAAACTTTTGGGAGGCCCGTTTTTCACCTTCCCTGAGCTTCTGCGCATGCCTTGCACTTACCTGTGTTGAAAGGTGTCAAAATGCCTTTCCTTCGAGGATTCGATTTTCCTGCTGGGAGAGCTCCGGTGCAAGGATGTGGACAACTGCTTGAAAGCTGGATCTTTTTATTTTTCAGGAAGGCGGAGAACAGCAATAAGTTTGCGTTCCTGGGCTAGCTAGCTTCTTATGGTAAGTCCCTGGTTTTTTTTAATACCCTTTTCTCCCTTTGTGAATTGATTTCATGTGAATGTTTGTATTTGTGCTTAATGTGTCAAATTCTGTTTGAGTTTGTCTTTATTCCTGCTGGAGGGCAAACTCTGCAGGGTGCGGAAGGCAAACACTGCGGGGTGGTTAGATTGTATTATCGGTTTTTTTCCTAATCTCTTTTAGCTTTATAATGGATTTTCATATTTGTCTTGTGGCAATCTCCTGTCTGTCTCTTTTGTAATTTATATTTTTTGTGTCTTTTGTCTGTTTGTTTTGCTTATTTGGTATGTCCTGTGTTTGTAAGGGTTTCCTTTTCTTATTTGTCTAGTTTTCTTAATTACTTAGGCTTTTGTCTATAGGGATTCTTTAATACCTTTTATTTGATTCCTTTTCCTATGTAAGTTTGTTTTATGGCTGGCCTGATATTCCCCTCTGGCTTTTCCTGTTTGAGTGCCACTACTGTCTTTGTGAAATTCCCTTTCCACACCTACATCCAAAACTGGCCGTGTGGGGACTCCAGGGAAGGGAGGGGTGGGTGAGGCCGGCCAGGAGTGGGATTTGGGGGTTCTCCAAACTGCACCGATTCTTAGCTAGGGGCTCTCCCGAACCCCTGTGAACCCCCAGCAACCTACCTCTGAGTACATTACAGAATGGCATTGTTTCGGTTTGCTCTTGTATTTAAAACCTCTCTTAACATTATTGTGCTTTAAGTTGTAGTGTATCACCATGACTCACTCAAGCTTTTGATGGTATTTTGAACAAAAAAGAATGTGAAGCAAATGGATAGTATCACTTTGGGGAATGGCAGTTCACATTTTTGTATGCTTTGTTATGTAAAAAAAATAGCCTACACAAGACAATTGCATGGATAGGATCGGGTTGGGCTGTAATTTTTCACTCTGTTGGAGTAATATTGTAGATGTTCCTTGGAATTCTTTGACTTAGGGAAGTATTCAGGAGTTAGTTGGTTCCTTTTGTAGTAAAGAGTCACAGCCTACACTTTTCTCCAGTATTTTAACACCTCACAACCTATGCTAGTGTATAGAACCAATGAGTTCATATAGGAAATGGTGGGTGGGTGAATAACATTTCCATTTTGGCGTCTTGAAATAGCATCCTTATGACAATTTGCTTCAATCTGATGTCTTCCATGCTAGCTGGACATCCTAAGAGTCACACTTCCAACGTACCTGAAGAGTGCATGGTTCTAGATGTGTCAGGACTGAAACTCTTAGAACTCCAAATGTAAAATTCCAAATCCCAAATCATAAAAGACCAGTTATTTTTAAAAGTCTAGAAAAATAAATGGTTGTTTTACAACCACCCAAGGATATAAAGGCAGCCTGCTGGAAACTACATTCCCTTCTAGCACCAATGATGTTACCTAGCCTGATTATGAAACATTTGCAAACAAACAAACAAGCTGAGAGGCCAACAAGAACCATACAATTTAACCCTGAGCTATAGATGTTTTGATTTGGTTTTGTCTGGTCTACTCTAAGGGAATGGCAAATTGTCAAGGATGGCTTTTAACTGGAAGCTGAGTTGCTAAGAAGAATAGTGAGGCAGGAGAAAACAGGAAGGCACCGCCACAGCCATGGGTCTACAACAGCTCACCATGGCCAACTCATCATGGCCAACCTGCCCGAGCTAACTCGCCATAGCCAACTCATCATGGCCAACTTGCCACAGCTAACTCACTGCAGGACATCTTGCCACAGGACAAGAGTTACAGGAATGTTAAAGAAATAGTGGAATAGAGTCATTAAAGAAAAAACCATGCCAAAGAAGGATAGACAAAATCAAATGTGAATGACAAAAATTGAAACATTTTAAAAATTAGTTTAAATAATTAAATTCAATTGAATTCTTAAATTTTCCCACAGTGAGTGGTCCTGTGGAGAACTGGCTGCGGCAAGTTGTCCTGTTCTGCACAGCCTCAGCCTCAGTAACTTAAAAAGAGAGAGAGAAAACCTGAAAATAAATTAATATGATCTCCAAGAATCTGATGTTGTAAAAATACAGTGTCAGCATTCCAAGTCTTGCACCCAAAGAAAGCAGAACTCCAAGGCAGGTAGATTCCTCAAGGAATGATTTTTTGGATACTTCATATTGGCACAACTGATGAAAACCGACTCTGAAGGTTCCCACGGTTTTCACCTAATTAAAAAGTAAAAGTCCCCCTTCCCCCAAGTCCTCAGTTACATTGTCCAATCAAGTTGCTGGCTGGTTGCCTGGTTACTTCACTCTTCCTCTCCCCAGACACCTGCTGGAATGTCCTTGGTTCCCACAGGAAAACCTTTTGCTTAGACTACAAACCCCTGGCTAGCTATCCCCGCCACCCTGTCCCTTCTTCTTCCTTGTGGCAACCCTGAAGCCTTAAATATGGCCTCAGCCAGGTTCACTTCAGGATTGACAAATAGTTCCATAGGGCATTTCAAGCTGGTATAAAATATTTTGTAGAAGTTGCTCCAGTATGTAATGACTATATAGTATCTGTATATTCTGTAATTACTCAATTGCACTAAAAATATAATTTAGATGCTGAGCTTTCCATAACTGAAACTTAAAGGAAGTAGGATGAAAAAGATAGAAGAAACTTTCAAAATCTCTGCAGGCAGCCTTGTGTTTTCTTTTGTTTTTACCCAAGTAGGAAGTCTTAAATCCTGGAATCATGTGAGTTTCATTACCATATGGATGAATTCAGATTCAAATTGGATATTTAAAGTAAGAATGTGCAAATTCTTGAATCAAGAATAACAACACGGACATAATGCATTGGAACACATGGACAGTTTGAATACCTAATCTGGCCCTGAGGATAAAAATCTAAAACAGCTGCAAAAATGCCAGTTTAAATTCAATTAATATGAAATCTACTCTGGCTGGTGGTGGAAGATGGAAAAGAGAAAGCTTTGCATGTAGAAAGACACCGATCCAGAGCAAAACTGTACAATGTTTTAAATATATCCCCTGCAGCTGTGCTTCTGCGTTTTTGTTTACAGGAGTGCGCACACAAGGGGGCCCGGTTTCCGACTGAGACAATCATACATGAGTGGGAGGTCTTAAACTCCATTCCAACAGCTTGCTTTGAAAAATTCTTTCACTTCAGCACATTCTTATTTTAATCCAAAGTGCCAAAGGAGAATTGTTGTTTTCAGAGAAAAGAATCACATGGAAGGGGATTTTTTTTTTAAAAAAAAAAAGTTGCTAAGGAGTTTATCCATTGGCCTCAATCTGGCTCGAACATTGCAGTTATGCATGAACCATAGAAGAGCAATTGCATGCAATGCATTTATTTTTTTCTGTGAAGTTCAGCCTGCAACAGTTGTTCTTTCTAATAACAATAAATAAAAATAGGCAGTTCAGTGGTGGGATTGAAATTGTTTTACCGCCAGTTTGATGGGCATGGCTTGGTGGGTGTGGCTTGGTGGGCGTGGCTTGGTGGGTGTGCTTTGCCTAAAGCGGCATGTAGCTTTCCCACACCAGCTGAGATCTGCAGCGTCAATCAGCTGAGAGGATAAAGAAGAAAAAAACGCAGGGCTGCGTGGGAGGGCCGATCCTGCCCTTTCCTCTTCTTTTTCCTCTTAGGTGATTGTCGGGGGATTTTTTTCCTCCTCTCAGCTGATCGTCAGCTTTTTGTTTTTTACTACCAGATCAGAGGTGGCATTCAGCAGGTTCTGACCAGTTCTGGAGAACTGGTAGCGGAAATCTTGAGTAGTTCAGAGAACCAGCAAACACCACCTCCGACTGGAGATTTTACAGTCTCCTTCCCCTGCCACATCCATTGAGCCACGCCCACAGAACCAATAGTAAAAAAAATTTGAATCCCACCACTATACTGATTCGGTCTGGTCCACTGAGGCAGTGTTGCTTTATAAAGTCAAAGTAGATAATCTTGGGCTACCTGCACAAATAGACCTTGTACATGACATTTTCCTGAGAGTTCCTGATAGGGAATTTATAATATTCATCTTACTAATATACACCAGCTTTTCTAAAGGCTATCTTATAATGTTGCATTGGTGATTTTGATTCTATAGTAGGGGGGAAATGTTGACATAAGAGAAAAAAAAATAACAATGTCTTGAACTCTTGAACAGATGAGATGGGGTAATACAATACAATTTAAAATATCTGAGCTGACATTAAAGCTGATTTACATTATTCCTCACGCAACTCTTACACTGGCTTGGTATCTGGTATTGGATGATGGGAGATGAAAGTCAACGTCCTTGTAAGTGTCAGTTTGAGAGACACTTTGCTTCCTCATTACTATCTCCTCACCTATTTGCTTTTTTCTGTCTTACCCAGGTTTCAACAGAAGCTTGCTCACGTATAGGGCAAAAATAAAGTGTGCTGTGTGCTACTGCCTTCCCTCTGGGACTGTTGACCTGAGATGTGTAAAAAGGAAAAGCACCAGATGGATGAGATGCTATGAAAACACATAAGCACCTGTGAACTCAGTGCCTTCATACTTCTAGAAGAGTGGCGACCATTGTCATTCCTTAATGAGGAGGAACTCCAGAAACAAACCCATAAATAATAAAAACATGGGGCACTGGTTTGCAAAAGGCTTTACGAATTTAGTCACCCTAAGAGTAATAGTGAGAAGAGGAGCTTTTCTGATAAAGTCAGGAGAAGAAGGCTGAAGCTTAGGGTAATCTGCACAGGTGTGAGAGAAGCCAACCAACATGGAGAAGGAACTCGATGTTCAAACCAAGAAGAAAGGTGTTTCCTAATAAAGCTAGAAAACTGCCTGGATTGGCTCAACATTTAGACAAATTTTAACAATCTTTCTAGACTTTCTAGACTGACCTTTCATGAGCAGTTCTGGAGACAGTGTCATGGATTCACCAAAAGGCAAGTCTCATCACTCAAAGTGTATTTCCGAAAGAGAGGTTAGGCTTATACACTGCTTCACAGTGCTTTTACAGCCTTCTCTAAGTGGTTTACAGGGTCAACATATTGCCCACAACAATCTGGGTCCTCATTTTACTGACCTTGAAAGGATGGGAGGCTGAGTGGGATGGGAGGCTAACTTGAGCCCAGTTAGATTTGATCTGCCAAATTGCAGTCAGCTGGCAGTCAGCAGAAGTAGCCTGCAATACTGCACTCTAACCACTGTGCCACTGAGGCTCTACAATACATTCTGGGAACTATGAGGGAGAGACGGTTTTGACCCTCTTTCTCTCACACATAATATCAGGACTAAATTATTTTTTACTCCTCTGGAACACACTCCTGGGAATGTACTTCCTCTACTTTCTGTCTCACACACACTACGGTAAACTAGATATTTTAGGAATAAGTGAATTTAACAGATCAAAAGGAAACATTTTAAATTGCATTATTGTGAGATATATTGTCTAACGCTTGTGGCCATATGTAGAAATGAAATATTAATCTTATTCAAAAAAGGACACTGTATATTATGAGTCATGATAAGATGATAACCTGTTACTGTTAGAGCTAGTAAATATCTAGTGGACATCACGTGTGTGTGTGTGTGTGTGTGTGTGTGTGTGCTTTTTATTTTGTTGTACTATGGTACTGCAGCATCAATTATCCACACTTTCTTCTTGTCAACCACAATTATATCTGGTGTATTAGGATCCAAGCAAATTGCACGGGTTTCTCATACAAGCAAAGATTAACTTCCACTCTTTCAGAAAACAACAACACAATGGAACTATAAATGGAAAAAGAAATAACACAGGTTTCAAAAGAAAGGGATAGGAGATCAGATAAATAGCATAAGATAGTTAATGTGCAGTCCAGAAGAATACAAAAATATTGTTTACACTTTTTTTACTGAAACAGTCGATTGTGTAGATCTTTCCAGAGTGTGAAATAAATTAAGGCTCATGACTATACCAGAACACATTATTACACTTCTGAAGAAGCTCACAGTGAACAAGAAGGTACTGTAAGAAATGAAGCTGGAGGAGCAGCGTGGTTCAGAATAGGAATGTGATTGAATGTCATGCTTATATGTATATATTTTTATAGTTGATGCACTAAAAGACTGACAGGGCTGGAAGAGATGATCGTTGAAGTCAAATAGGAGGCCTGACTACTCATGATTCTGAGATAAGCAAAGGATAACTTCATTTTGTTAGCTAAAAGAAAAGTGAAAAAGCCCCGTATAAAAGGAAGCATTTGCAACCCAGTCTGAATATGGTCAGCCTCCATAAGCAGGGATAGAAAGTACAGAAATTAATTAGGCCGAGGCAGAAGATTGAAATGAAGGCCTGGAGTCTTTGTGGGAAGAAATAGAGTGAACAGGTCTGAGGATGAGAAAGTGGAGATAGTAAGAAGGAAGGGTTGTCCTGTAAATTAGCTCCAAGCTTCACTGGAGTTGGTGCATGATAATCTGAAAATAGATGGTGTCAGAGGTGGGATTCAGCAGGTTCTGACCAGTTCTGGAGAACCAGTAGTGGAAATTTTGAGTAGTTCGGAGAACCGGCAAATACCACCTCCAACTGGCCCCAACCCCAACTATTCTCTGCCTCCCAAGTCCCAGCTGATTGTCTGGATCTTCTTTTGTTGCCCTGCACAAGAGAACAGAGCTGTAAAGCAGGTTAGTGGGTTGGGAAGGGAAGGGGGATTTTGCAGTAACGTTCCCCCAAGAGTGGGGATTTTGCAGTATCCTTCCCCTGCCACACCCATCAAGCCACGCCCACAGATCTGGTAGTAAAATTATTGAATCACACCAGCGGATGGTGTGGTTATTAATCCCAGATCATCCTCTGACTCAATCCTCTGCATGATGGTTTGATTTCAGTAAGCCTAATGAATCCAAATGGACTCCAGTAGAGTGCTTGGAGTTTTCTCTAGCAACCTGGAAAACAATTCTCCCTTGTTCTGTGCTGGAACACAAAAGTGGAGAACTAGATGAGTTCACCAACCCCGATCTCCTGAGAGTTTGGAATGTTCATTCTGAAGGATGAAACAAAAGTATTTTCTGTTCAAGTGGTGGATTTACTGTTTTAAGAAGCATAGTTTATAATCAGGGATATTTTGAAAGGAAAAAAAAATCATTTCCAGATAGTTAATCTTTCCTTTTTAAATTCTGGGCATTTGTCCAACTTTGCCCTAGCAACTGTTTCTAACTAACCAATAAGAGCCCATCCACCTCTCAAGCAAAGTCCATAAGAAATGATAGGATAAGCTTACCCTTTTTCATGCCAAGATTTTCCCTTCCCTTCCCTTCCTTTCCCTCCTTTTCTTTTCAAGCGGAGATCATGACATTTGAAGATTTGTTCCCCTCTTCTGGAACTCCTTGTCAAGTGGTGATCTTTGCAAATCACCCTACTCTCTTCCCTTGCCCAGAATCCTTGCAGGTCCCTTCCTTTAGCAATTATTTAGAAATAAACCCAGAGGGATTCGCCTGGGGCTTTCTCCCCTCCCCTCATATATATATTTGTCATCAACATACTCCTAGCTACTGATAGCTCTGGCTGAATTTTATTTTAGTGGGGTGGTGGTGGGCTTTTTAAGATGGACACTAGACTGGCATTTGTTGCTGACCTTCCCCACTTGGTTCAGCTTCTCAATCATTTCAACCAAGATCACTTTTTTCCGGTTTTACTTCTCTGGTCAAACCTATCAATGGTCCTCCCTCTGTGGTTGGTCCATCAGTACCTGAGTTAGATCTCCATTGCTGGTCAATTTCCCCCTGGCCCAATGTCAAC